>NC_087373.1:16101064-16462939 GCF_031761385.1 Necator americanus | reverse complement strand
AAGATTGTCAACCTTGTCCGACGTGCACAACGCTGTCGTTCGCAGATGCGCCATGGTCTGTGGTGTCTGTCGTATAATTTTTTCAAACTACGAGAATTCCATCATTTCTACTGATGATCTTCATTAGAATGAGGTTACCTTACGTGAGCGAACGAAAACTTTGCGAGCAGCGGACGTAGTGCGACGATGAGTGAACGACATTAGCACGAATACAGCATTTATTTTCGAATGAAATACCGTTGCCATCATACTGGAATCTTCGATGATATGTCACCGATGTCGCGAATGATTCCCGTCTAGCCTCCCTGCTTGTATCTTGCTTGTATCACTCGTTTTCCCGTTCCTGGATTACTTGACCCAGCGCCAGAACTACCTTCGTTTGTGTTTATCACGTACAGGAGTTGTTCAATGAGTTCTCATTTCACGAAAAACAAAAAATATCACATTTTTCTCTAAGGAGTTTATCAACACCGCAACGTCATCAGGTCATCAGATTTTGACCATCAGATCGGTGGTATTCCTGTGGTTTGTCTGATTTCCAATCGCTCACTGCTCTGGTGTTGTTGAATCGCACCACTTGTCCGACCGATCTTACAGCGGAAAACGCGGCAAATCTCTTGTCTTCGATCATCGATGTAGGATGGGATTCTGAACCCCCACTTTCACATGCGTGAAGCTGACAGCTTTCGTAGCATCAGTTTTTCGACTCCAGTGACTCATCTCCCCCAACTTGCGATTCTCAAGCTTCTGAAACAGGTCAAAGAGAGCAAGGTGACGGTCATTCATGTTCCTTGTTTTTTATGTTGATGTTTATTTGTTGACTTAGATACACAAACCTGGACCACTTGGATATATTCATTCCGTTGAGTGCGAATTAGGGACTAGAAACGGATCCGCTCTCCAGCAAAGGTCATGCCATGGTTCAGCTGAGCTCTCTATGATTTTTTAGTTGCTTCTGATTATCACTGTACACTTCAGTTGCCACCAAGACTCTATTACGGACCGCTAGGCGTTTGACTGCTATCTTATACACAGCGTGATACAACGTGTACAGATCTCCTTATAACTTTGCCATCGCTAACACTTCATTTGAATCTCATTATTTGCGAATTAATCCCTTTCTCCGTTCGTTCGGAAACAAAAACGTCAGCAAATTCGCACACATCCTCCTACAACCGGTGTACTTATTTCCATCACCTAGTCAAATTAGATGTCCTCAAACCGGAGTAATAGAAAGACATCCTCTGCCATCCTGCATGAATTACAAGTCCCGATGCTTCCCGTCTTAATAGTTCCGTCGAATTTAAAGTTACGATGCCTTTATTTTATTAAAGAAATGAGATTTGTTAGCACCAGTATTGAATTGGTCAGATTGATAGCTATTTAAGACAACATAAACACGAGGCTGCGAATACTCTCTGCTCCATAGTCTGTCAAAAAGACTCTAAAGCTCGTGCAGTTGTGTAAGCGGCTGTGCGAAGAAGCGCGGAAGAGCAAGCGGTTGCTACCGAGATAGGACCCTGTTCATCTCCACTCGTCTCTGCAGTCCAAGCGCAGCAAGCGATCCCACTTTGGTCCAAGAGGCCAGCCTCACGACCGCTTACGCAGCTGCACAAGGCTCTAGAGCATTTCCAAATTCGAGAAAAATTGGAAAAACTGAATATGGAATCAAATTAACAGATGATAGGAGCAGCGAATCGCTCAATTTTTTAAAATTGTCCTGAAAAACAGCGTGAAACGGCCTCGGTTCCTAGAAGGTACGGTAGAACGGGCCACTCACGCGCGCTCCGGTTCTCTAAACAACCTATTCATCCTTTTTACTTGGTAAGCTACTGAGGGGACCTGATTGATTTTTCTCTCGTCTCTCGTCCTCTCGCTACGAACGTGGTAGCGTAGCGTACCTCGTAGGGAACAAAGGCCGTTTCCCGCCGTGTTTCCGCATGTTATGGGACCGCACTTATAGTCGAAATCCACACCCCAAGCTCCATATTTCCCCACAGGTTTCCCAACTAGCTACGTCATTTTCGTGATACGCTACCTTAAAGTATTAGAAATAGACTTTTTGAATGAGGTTCGTTGTTCGCTTCATTGCTGGAATTCCTGTACCCTTATTCTTCTGTAACACACTGTTATTTTCTCCACCAACAACTGCCTTCTCATCTAAGAATACACATGAAATCAAGAACTCCTTATCTACTACTCAAACTCCACAATGTTTACTAAGAAACCAAACATCAAAATTTGATGACACCCTGCTTCTAAAAGTCTTAACATGCCATATCACACGGAAATTATCTAAAAGAAGTCAAGGTATCTGTTTTATGGCTACTGGTCAAGCATGAATCATTTCAGCAGTGCCAGATTTTCAGAAAGTCGACATTTGCCGAGACTTTTTTTGACACCCAAATGTCAAAAGGCTCCAAACTCAGACAAATTCCGACCATGAATACCTGCGCATCAACTCGTGTATGACTTCAATACTTGGTGCTCTGAGATTCATGATTCTGACGAATCACCGAAGAAGTACTGGAAGGACGTATTGCACAAAACAACTACGGAAATTCTGCGCAAAATCCTAGAGAAGAGTTCTAATTTGTGCTTCCTCTCTAGAGGTTCACGATATTTCTCACCATCACAATGAAAATCTGAAGTAATAAGAAACGTATGCATTGAGGCGAATGTGTACATAAATGCGAATTATCCTTGATGTGATCATATGAAAACCGGAAAAGTTGATTGCTGCGACCTTTTCGTTGTTAAAAACACCAGAATCGCAGAAAAAAAGTGTGCAATTCAGTAGAAATGTAGAGAGACCAGCAGCATCCGATCGCGGTGCAATGTCTCACGAGTCACAGCATTACAGCTTCTCATTGATCAGACATTCCTCGAGGTGGTAGCTGATCCAACACCTTTCGCCTCACTTTTTGCATCAGCTAAGGAGCTGAGGTTTCCTGCATTCGTTTTTGGCAGCCTCCGTAACGAATCAGAAAAATTCAGCTACGTTCTTATTGTTCTTGACAATTTCATGCTGCTTGGTGCTATTCTTCTCCGTTTCGCATCGATCGGCTCATTTGTGGAATTTATTTCATCTGGAAGTGTTTAAATTTCGAAGTAAGCCCGTTTTCAGAAACTGTTTCAAGTCACTAAACTACAGTTCTTCTCAGCTTCTCCAATGGAAAAGCAAAACAGTGATCAGCCGATCATGCTCGTTCTCATAATTGAGCAACGACAGTCGATTCGTCATTTTCTCTCTTCGAATTGTGTCCGGAGCAGGATGTTTGCGTCATGAAAGTATGATTCACTCTGCGTAGACGCAAACGTATCCATCTGGAAGTATGCTTTCTGCTTTTGCCTCTTATTTTGTGTTTAAAACGGCGATGATTCATTCTTTGTACTATCTGCTGAGTCACCTGCTAACCGTTATCCCTACTACTACCCTCGCTGACCTCTCAAAGATTACACTCTCACAAACGTATAAATATCCTGGTAGAGTGGCTGCGGCAGCAGCTATGTCTAACCCACTGATGTTTATTCAAAACTGTTTACTGGAAAACATCTGGTGTTCTAATGTCAAACATTGATTTTTAGTTTCTTGCATTCTTCTGGAATAAAAAGACCCCGTTCCAATAGATGTTTATTCGCATATCTTGACTTCATGCTATCCAATGTAGAATTTTCCGCGAACTCCTTCAATGTTTCAACAGAAATAGCGTAGCCAATTTCACTCAACTATTCACCAACACTTTCTTTCTCTACTCTTTTTCTCCTTTGGTGAGTTTTCAAGTTGTTGTGATTGTTACCTCACAACTACACTGGAATATGTAACCATCGCAACCCAAAGCACTCAAAATTATAGATTTAATGCCTCTCAACAACTTCAGTGATAACTGCAAAGAAATAGTTTGTTTAGTTAAGAAAAGGCTAGTTTGAGCTTCCATTCAGTGTTTCTGATTTTTGTAAGTTTGGTCGAGTGCTTCGCTAGTAATTTTTGATCCCTCCAGTAACCTCATTTGTGTAACCCATACCGGGGTTTCTGCCTCGCATGCCCATGTTGATCCAATGAGACCTCTGTATAGGGCTGAGCTAACTCTTTGCCCTCATGTATTTCACTCTTCGCTGATCGGATCGATGAACTCAGCAATAGTCCTCATGCGGCTAATAGTTGAACGAGGAACCTGTTCAGGACTACGCATGCTCTAAAGCCAGCAGGAGATATTGAAAAAAACTAGAAAATAAACTATATAACCGGTTTTTTCATAATGATATTATAATCTTATAATTATTATTATAATCAATTGACTGAATAATGACTAGTTGATCATATTAATTGATATATTATCAGTTACATTTATTATAATCCAATTAATTATATTATTAACATTATAATTAACACAACATTAACACTATAATCGTGATTGTATGCTCAGCTATTTTTTTTGGAGAAAATATTTTATTTGGCCAAGAATAAGCATTATTTCAGTAGTCTTAAAGCATTAACACTAATGTATAGAAATTGTTATAAGCGGAAAAAGTACGATGCTCTGACGAGGATCTTTGCCAAGCAAAAAAGAACAAGACAAATTTTATGATACGCATGGATCTCCTCACTCACTCTCCTAAGTAAAGGTTTATCGTGGGAATTCCGTTCTTCTGGACGTTATATAGTGGACAATGGACGTTAAACACACATGGTCACAAATGTTCATGTGGTGCTCTTCCATCAAATGGCACAATCACATTTTGCAAATGAATTACAAATGAAATAAAAACAATTTTACAATTTTACAAATTGTTGTGAAGCTAAAAAACTATAAAGCTGTAAAATAATTGTCTAAGAATCTGATTAGAGACAAATCAGCATAGACTCGCATTTCTACATTGTTATATTCAACGTTACCTAATATGACAAAAATGGGAGAACTGTAGGATGCGACATGAATTTTTGATAAGTGAAAAGAAGGTTAGAAAGAGTGAAGCTGTTAAGGTTTTTGCGGAGATCGTAATGGTTCACACCAAAAGATAATTCAAAATATTCAATCTAGATGTGACCACCTTATAAATCTGAATTATGAATAAATATAAATAACTATAAATCAGCCATACATTTACATTGCCACCTCATTTTTTCTTCTCCACATTTAGAACAGTAAAAAAGGTAGCGGACCATAGTTCAAGCTTTTCAAAGGGAATACAAGAAAGGATCACTATATGAAAATTAAGATTTCACTTTTAACTATTCCATCATTTGTATGCGAAATGGTAAGCCGAGACAGTAACAAGTAGACAACCATTAGATGGCAAAAACGAACCGAAGCAATTATAGAATAAAAGTGACGCTGAAAATCACCATGCGAGAACACCTTCCAGCACAACAGCTCCCAGTCTAAAAATTTTCCGTTGGTTGAATCGCAATTTTTATGCATCCGCTCGAATATTTCTCTCGGTTCGCCTCTTTGGTGTCTTCCTTCGTCATTGTTTTCACTTCTTCTTAAATGTAAATTTTTTCAGACATGCAATACTTCTTAATTTGTGCTCTGTTAGGCTACGCCGCTGCCATTGAAATGTTCGGCAGAGACCAGTCTTCAGCGGTTAGTTACCTTATCGTGCCAAAGCAAGCTACATTGATACTTCGTGTTAGGTAGGACAACAATAAATTAAATAATAAATAAATGGTGATGATAATAAACATAATAATAATGATAAATAAAATTGAGAAAACTAGCTTGAGTGGATTTCCAATTCGTAACTACATATAAATGACTGTATCACGAAGGAACCTGAACGTAGTTCCTTTGGGCTGTCTATTACTCCATCTATTTTAGGTCAAAGGACGGTTAATGTGCGACGGAAGGCCTGCTGTCGGTGTAAAGGTTAAGCTGTGGGATGTTGACCGAAGTGAGAAATCCTCTCTTTTCAAACGGCTGCTTTTTATATCAGTCGTCGATATTTCGATAAATTTCTGTGAAGAAAGTATTGTCCAAATTTAGCGGACGCAGATGATCTTATGGACGAGAAATTCACAGACACAAACGGTGAATTCCATCTGGCTGGATGGACGAAAGAGTACACTACCATTGATCCGAAACTCAGCATCTATCATGATTGCAACGATGGTATCAAGGTGATGTTAGAAGTTTCCTTCGATAAAGATATGAAGCAATGCTACGGATATCTTAAGTAAGGTCATACCAGAAGCTGCAGCCATATCATGGTGTTAGCAAAACCATCTCATGTGTATGTACATAAATACCCGCTCACCTTCTGATGTGAAACATAGATACTAGGGACTTTTTGAATGCACCAGAAGCAAAACAATAAAAAGGGAAGAGTGGATTACTTTTGGATTGTTGTCATAATTCGGACATCGCGATTCTCCCCTCTCCTCTCTGGACTAGAGCATTCGAACATTTAAAAGGCAGCATACCGTGAAATTGACAATGTTGGGGTCTCCGGAAAAAGACAGACTTGAGAATGTCGACTACGAGTATGAACGTGACCACGCTCAATTCTCCCTAATCGTATTTCTTGGTTTTGCTTGAATAGTCTGCTGAGGAAACCTCATTGATTTTGGTCCTCTCACGACGCGACAAGTGTACATTGGTAGCGCGGTCTATAACGCTTCGTGAGAAGAATAGTGACGGAAACCCATTTCCCTCGCCATTTTCCCAAACGATGAAGAGAACAGTGTGAACACACTCGTATTTGTTATCTACTCCTCCAACCCTATCTTTTCCTGAGCAGGTTCCACCCTCGACCATTTTGTGGTATGCTGCCTCCAACCCTTTAATACCAAGTGCCATCGATAGATTAATTCAAACCTGAAGAAAACATCAAAATCATCATAATCACGACACTTCAGCCCTGTCAACGGAAGTTCTCCATCCTCATTCCAGACAGTTACGTGAGCTCCGGAAAGGTACCAAAGAAGGTAAATTATCACTTCTGATTTATTTATCACAGTTCCTCGAGGAACGGGAATTCATTCTCGATTCATGTGTCCACTCTTGTTCTCATGTATAACATTTATTTCCACAGGTTTACGATGCTGGTACAATTCAACTGGCCGGTTCATTCCCCGGTGAAAGCCGAGATTGCATCAACTAGTCAATCTCCGCTCACGCTAACAACGCTAACATTCATTTGACCAGAATCTCCCAGTTCTTGTGGAACTAATAGTCATTATCTCGACAAATTAGCTATTGTACGTTTTCCTTCCATTCACCAGATCTACTGCTAGAGAGAAATAAAGAAATTAAGAGAAAGTATATGAAAATTACCAAGTTCCAGTGCTTCATTCGACCCTTCCTGAACAGCGATACGAGACACGTAAACTGACCGCTATCTTAGCTGGAAGAAAACCATTACCTTTTGAATTAAAACGTTGAATCACACAGGTTCCTCTTCAGTCCAATTACAGGTTCTACACTCCTTTCTTGAAAACAGCGCGCAGAGTCTTAAGTCAGAACTACTTCTAGATGGTAGAATTATCACAGCGAAAAGAATAATGGAAGTGCAGATATCAGAGGTATTGCAGCACTGGAGCGGTCTGCTTACCAGAAAGAGCAACTCTTTATCCCTTCTCAAAGTGACGGAATAAAACTTCATCTAATGGATTCAACAAATGTTCCGCCTTCGAATGATTAATCTTGAACAAACAAGATTTTGCGTCGTTTCTCAAGTATATTTCCTTCTCCGACGGGCAAAACAAGTTCTGCATTTCTTTAGAATGAAAATTTGAGACTGCTTAATTGGCGGTGAATGCACATGAAAGTAGTACGGAGTAAAAGAAAAGAAGAGGTCACGGACGACCGTGTTTTGTCATGACTTCTTCATGATGTACATTCTAGATATTGTTTGGTAAAAGAATGTTTCGGCCAATCGGCGCCACCTAGACAGTATCACAGCATCCTTCAATGTTTTGTCATCCGCTGCAAAGGTGATAACGCGACGGTGACGAATATATAAAACGAGAAATAACCACTTTCGCATGTGCATATGTACCTGTAAACAGCATCTCAAAACTTAATTACTACTGCATAGCAGCAAGCACCAAACAGTTCTCCGGATTTAGGTTAACACTGGTCAACATCACGATATTATTGTGATATGGCCAATTCGCACTTTATTGCTTTAAGGACACAAGTAAGGATATATGAGGGAATACGAGATCACACGGAGTGCATGCGTGCCAAAGCTCAATCATCTTACAACGTAGTGCACATTTATCTACCCGGTAGTGGAGTTGTACTTAAACAACATTGTGACCCATTCTTTAAAAAAGTAGACACTGAGAAGTTTTTTTTTTTTCGAAAGAAAGAAATGATGGGACGAATGACAGTATGCAACGTGAGCAGATGCCTCTGTACAAAACGGTGAAAGTACTGGAAAGACGAACGCGTGCGGCTCTTTTCTGATTTGTGGTAGTCACATTTGGGAGGGGGGGGGGGGTTGGGGGAGAAGGTGAAGAAGCAAGAGTAGATGAGATCTCAGGTTATACGGAAATATATCTTATATCTAAAAATATTTGTTGCAAGTACGGCTAGAAAAACTAAGCCTGAACAAAGTGCACAAAAGGTAGATCCGTAGATCTGATTCAAGCGTCGCGTTGAGAGAAGATGTTAGGTCTATTAAGTTAGGTGGATTAGCTCCCCTGCGACCCATGCGTTACCCACGTGTTGATGACATCTTTGCTGAGAAGCGTGAAAGCAATGCGAGTTTTTGAATTCCACTGAAGCAATAACGTTCGACAACAGATCCAGGCATCGGCGTATATACATTTGACTTTAACATTTGACTGATTCCTGAAAAGTCTGCTTTCATATCGTGATCCACTGCTTTCAGCATTTTTTGGGGTATTAAACGATACTGGAGTTATATCCATCTTCGGTTAAGCGTTTCGTGGTTACCCTATTGTCTCTTATAAATGAATTAAGAGTTAAATATTAGGAATTCTTGTCTTTTTCTAGAACTTCTTGAATTGTTTCGTTCCGTTACTGCTGTGTAACTGCTCCGCGTGAGTGGAGTAGGTAGGCTCCCATCCATGGTAAAAAATCATTGATCTCCTCAAAGGGACGGAACACTAACGTCTCTAAGTTGCAGACATACTGAAAAAAGGAAGTACAATTGCGTTTTGTATCACAGTCTGAAACGACTTGAAATTCTGGTATGCAGAAATACGAGAAAAAATAGAGCGCAGTAAAAAAATGATAAAAACAATATAAATTGGAACCAATGATACACACAAGTATTGAAGATGTACCGCTCTATGTGTAAGAGAAGTTTTTTGGTCATTTTAAGAGAAAATCATTCTCGACATCGTTATCGTTAAGGTTCTAAGGTTGAGGTCATTGAGGTTTTCGATATACAATTCAGGATTAAATGTAGCCGCATTTCTGTGACAATAAACTCTCGAAGAAGTTACCGCGCTACTGTTTTAGGACTTCTTTCTTCTTAAGCGTGAACCTCACGTTAGTGTAATAAGCAGGACCCGTAAAGCTAACTCAGTCATACTCGTACTCGTGCAGCTAATCTTTAACAATATGGTGCGATGATATTGTATGCTGTAGGATAAGAATGACTGCACAGAGGTAGGTAAGAGCTCACGCGGCCTATGGAGAAAAAAGGCCGGAACACTTGAAAGAATCCACAGACAGAGTTAATGTAGAGTTCAGTTTATATTTTATCGTCTATGTAATAACAAACTCCTGTGTTTAAAAACCTTGTCTGCGTCAGAAGAGCCGTGATCGCAGATACCAGAGTTCCTTCATGGGATGCAGTACTATGGTTTTAGTCCTTAGCAACTTGCTCTTTCTTGATTACTAATGCAAAAAATCCTAACAGTTTTTTTTTGTGCATAAGAAGCAAGGAATATTTATGAGCGATAAGCCCATTCTATAAGTGAGTTATCAACATTTTTCTGAGATTTTTAGTAGGCAAATAAAAGTTAAAATGTCTGCTGTTAGTCAATCTCCTTGGAATGTACCAACACGTTCACCTCAATCCAGAACTCGTTTGAGGTTCACGATCGCGCATCTAGCCTATACAATGACTTGTGGGGCTAGAGGATGTACCAATAATCGTTTTTGTTTTTGTGTGTATCGTCCCAGACAAATTTGCTAAAAATTTATCGACCTCATAGAGACGAATGGGTTGGTTGGCAGTAGGACAGTTTCGAACCGATTTGATCGATAGTGCTGCGGTCCAGGGTCAAGCGTGGTGATGAGACACAACCCTCTCAAATTCGACCCCACCTGCCAATTCATTATATTGGAAGCTTCATGTATTTCAAAAGAGAAAAATCGAAAATTAGACGAGCAACAAATTGCAGATGAGAAAGTCGGTAACTGAAAAAGCGAATAAACACCAAGTAGAAAAATCAAATCTGCTGAAATGTTCTTAAAATGTTGATACTAAAGTATTTTCATTTTTATCCTATTCTCTTTTTATTCTAAAATCTATTTAATATCTTTAAATGCTGATAAAAACACATAACACGACAAATGGAGAAGAGCCAGATGCATAGGTCAAATTATAGAAAAACAGTGAAAAACCGAAAAAAAATCAACATTTCCTTCAAAATACTACAAATCGACGTTGCAGGTTCCACTCACCGCTGACTAAAAATTTTGCAAAAGAGTTAAAATTTTCAAACTATTTTGAGATATTGAAGAATTTAATTGTAGGTAATATCCAGCAGCTTAAAAATAGATTTATTGGAACTTATTGATCAAACAACTGACTTAATGACCAAATGACCATTCTGTGACCACTGTCACATCTGGGAGATCGCGAATAACCTCGTGAAAGGGGGACCGAGAGAAATATTTTAGGTGGCTTTTCAGAGAAGAAGGTTTACTCTGCAAAACAGTCGAACCGTTGTATATTCCAACTCCTAGTCTTTTTGGAATTCAAATGGGACAAAGGTTAACATTTTTCGACATTTTTTGGATTTCTTCCATCTAAATTTTGAGAGAACCATACCGAAGGGAGAAATTTTTCACGTAGGGTTTTCCTTAGTCTCTCTATCCGAATATATGGGTGATTTTTTAAGACGCCGTCTCATTTTTCTGGAGTCGGAAAGCTTGCCAAGTTCCCAATTTTTGCGCTCGACGAAAAGTGTGTGATCTTGAGTAAAATTCAATAACTCAGAACAACTTTGTGCCAAGAATATCACTATTCCAAAAAGACTAGGAGGTGAGAAGGAACAGCGATATGACTAGATTGTAGCCCAAACCTTCTTCTCTAAAAAACCTCCTAAAATATTTCCTTTTGTCCTCTTGTCACGAAGTTACTTGCGATTTTTCAGACCTTACAATGTACACAGAATCTGAGCTTTTTTTGGTCATTAAATTTCATTAAATCTACTTTTAAACTGATGAGAAGCATTTATAATTGAATTATTCATTATTTAGGAGGAGTTTCAAACTTCTGTCGCTTTTGCAAAAATTTGCCTCAGTGGCGTGTCTATGCTATCTAGGCAGTTCCATTTTTACATTGTCAAAACGTTGTACATTTTCAAAATAGTGTTGAAGCTTCCATACTGTCCTTTGCCTGAAGCTAAATGTATGGTATAATTTGTAATTCATGTAATCGTCTAATTATTTATTGCAATATTTTATAATGTAATTATCTAATACTAGGTAATACTTTGTCCCTGTTATCATGACATCCTTCATTCAACCGTATTCCAAAGCAACCATGTAACAATTCCAGAAAAACTCGATCGACGGTAATTGGAATTTGCAACTCTCCGCGACGTTTTCTTTTTCTCAAACGCTTGGTAGCAGTTGTGCGTATCCTAATCCCACGCCAAATCAACGTGGAAAGAAGGCGTAAAAATCCTACCACCGACAAAGCGAAATGGACCGAGGATGGATTGCAAGATTATTCATCGACCCAACTTGACCTCAAGAGTGGCTTACTATTTTCTAATGAGATCAGTACAGCAATTCAAAAAAGCGTTTGTTTATGACATTGCTGGAACCACAGGTGATTCGAGAGAATAGGGTTCTTTTCAACATCTACAGAATAGTACATATCAATTATAATAATATGATCCAAAAACGTAGTTCTGATAAGCTTATTTTGATCTAAAAATTAAGGAACCACATCAAGGAGGGACCTAAGTACCTAAGAACCTAAGTCCCTCCTCGATTCCAACCGTTTTCTGCACCGCTTCGCTTCGAGCGCAATCGCTTCTTGTCGTTTTGACCCTACTACCCAGCTCGGACTACTGTCACGCCCTGCCACATGGACTGAGGTTGGTGTCCCATGCTCCTCTCCTCCCGTGCGTCTGTAAAACAAAATACCTTCGTCTTTTACTGAACTGCTTGTGCCTTGTGCCAGGTCTCAGCGCTCTTACCTTATTGTGGAGCCCAATTTTACCATCTTCAACTGTGCTGCCTTTAGAACCCAAGTCTCTTTTTTTGTTCCACATTTTGCTGTGAACTACGATCAAAGCAGCATTTAAACATGTGAACACTACAAGTGCTCCTCACGGAGTTCCTCTGAATCTGGCTGCGATTGGTGTGCGGCACCACACAAATCCACAAACAAATTTCAAATAGAAAATATGCAGTGATTTTATTATTTTCTTTTTTTCAGCTTCAAGAATGATAACTGGTTCTTCCACATAAACTTTTTCAACGGAAATTCCGAAGAATGTGTGCACGTCAAGCGATCCTCCCACTTCCCGCTCCTGAGGGGAAGTTCGCTAGAGATCTCGTTTTCCGTGGCTCATTTGAATTTTTTACCTACGGATCGCGGCTACTATTGCAGGATGTTGCTCGATGGGGCGCCGATTGCTGCTAAGGTAATTCTCTTTAAGATAGACTACACTACTCTGTTTTTGCATTTTACTTCCTCACTTTCAAATTTTTAAAAAAAAAATTTCAAATCTTATTAGCACGAATCGAGGACCAACAAAGTAATTACCATCGTCATCGTCAACACCAAGTAGCCACTTATTCGGCAAAGTCTCAATGACCTTCTTCCACAAGAAGAGGCTGCGACAATAAAAATTCGTTGAGTACGTTTTTGAGGTCATCGCAGTCTTTGGATTTTTCGCGTAGGTGTTGCTTCAGGGTCCGGGAATACTGAAGAATGAATAGAAAAGGATAATCCTTTCCGAATATACTCGGAATTGCACGAAATGAAAAACGTTGAAAGGTTTTAATGTCTCCGCATATCTTCAATGTATCTTCAGTAGCTTAGCCCCTATCCGAATTCCAACTTTATACAAATTTAGATACTACAACTAATTACTGCGGAAGTTACATGAAGAAAATTTTAGTTTTGCATTACTAGATTGAGTAAAATCACGATAGTAACTTATAGTAATGTCAAAACGACATCAAGCACGATGAAATTGCGTAAACGGCTGCGCTCGAAGCGGCAAGGTGGAGGTAGTGATTGGTACTGGGGTGGGACAGTTGCGAATGATGTCAGCAAGGGTCCGCCATAGATTCTAACCGCTACGCTCCGATGCACTGTTTGCGCGCACCCCTTACGCAATTACTCCGCGCTGTTGTTTTGGCCCTACAATAAAGTATTTATTTGAGTTCCTACAGCCGATCAGCAAACAACAGCGCTAAATGAACTGTCAGCTGAACAAAAGTCAGTGTTAGCGTTTAACTAGTCGTGGTCAAAGAGAAGGACGGATGGTTCGTCCTCATACCTGACGTTCTCGGGGGGAGTTTATTGGAAGCTCAAGGAACAATCGTGATCGTGAACACATAGGGAAGGAAAAGGTTTGTAGTCGTAATGTCTATGAAAAACAATGGAAGTTGTTTACGTTTGACGCTTTTACTAATTCGCACTCTGACAAAATCTGTTTTAATAGCAATCTTTAATGGCAATATCTTTACCAGAATCGGCGTAGGTTCAGCATTTTATGAGAATCGTTCTGATCTACGTATTGGCACATTTAGAGAAGTTCCCTCAGTGAACCTCACATGCAACTGTCAATATCACATCGCTTGAAAGTGCTCTCGAGAATACACAGCAAACACATGAGCTTCTCTAGCACATTAAGGAACGCACTAGTAACGCTAACGAAAACATTCTATTTATGTTTCTACAGATGTTTTACATATTAAATAAGTGCATACACATGGCTATACCTTACTGGTTCCTCTAACACTGTAATTTTGTCTCCACTGACTTCTTCCTTTATTACCTACATCAAAACTGAGATCTTGTCTCAACCCACATCTAATTCTTAAATTAGGCTATTCTGTTATAGGTATGGACTTACTTATATCTGCTCCTACGTGTATTTACCTACCTGCACATCTGCACTTCGACTACAGCACCCAATGTATGCAGCTTTCAATTGGATGCCTCTATTTCCTTCACGGCCGCCAAAACCTAGCATTTCGTCGCATTGCGTACGACTTTCAACGTGAACGCAACGTGTCGCGTCCCGATTGCAGATCGAAAGCTCTCTTGAGCTCCGCGGCACAAATTCGACGCCGTAGGACCCGTCTCACCCAATTTTACCGCGTTGACGTTCCAGCGCACCAAACCGACGCCATGGTAATCGTCTCCCTCTCCTTTTGGAATTTCTTGACTGAGACACACACATACACAGACGCACACATGTGACAGAATAAGCTCGTTATTATATAGCATGATAGTTTGCAAATTTGGAAGTATACATTCACACAAAAGTTTGTTTACCCTCGCTAACATATGAGAGAAACTAATTTACTTTATCGAAGCCAACATGAATGTCCACATGGCTTTGAACAACGGAAAGAAACCTGATAGTACCTGATATACCATCTCCACTCTACCTTTGTGAAAAGGTAGAGTGGAGATGGTATATCAGGTGCTATCAGGTGCATGGGGATGGTTAGGCACCTCACCGGTGCAAAGTTTTGCATCATTATGGAGTATTTTCGTGACACACACACATACACATACACATACAAATACACACACATACACACAAACACGGAATAAGCGCGTTATTATATAGTATGATATATATATATATATATCCTCGATCACTTGACATAAAATTTTGATACTAAGTTTTCGAATGCACCAGAAGCACAACAATGAAAACGGAAGAGTGGATTTTTCTCTTGGGATTGTTGTCATAATTCGGACATCGCGATTCCCCCTGTTCTCTTTGAACTAGAGCAATCCAACAATTTAAAGGCAGCATATCGTGTAGTCTACAATGTTGGGGTCTCCGGAAAGAGAGTTAGGAGTGTCGATTATGAGTATGAACCCACGCTCAATTTTCCCTAATCGTCCTGAAAAACGCCATTCCATTTTGATTTTTCTATCCTCTCATGACGCGACAAGTGTAAGTTGGTGGCGCGCTCTAAGACGCTTCGTGGGAAAAATAGTGACGGGAGCGCAGTTCCTCGCCAATTTCCCAAACAATGAAGAGAAATTCGGTGTGAACACACTCGTATTCGTTATCTACGCCTGCAACCCTATCTTTTCCTGAGCAAGTCCCACCCTCGACCATCTTGTGGTATGCTGCCTCCAACCTGTTAATAAAAATTGTCATTGATAGATTATTCCTAACCTGAAGAAAACATCAATGTAATCACAGCACTTAAGCCATGTCAACGGAAGCTCTCCATCCTCATTCCAAACAGTTATGTGAGCTTGTCACAAGTTCTTCTAGGAATGGGAACTCATTCTCAATTCATGTGCCCACTCTTGTTCTCAGTATAATGTTTATTTCCACAGGCTTACGATGCTGGTACAAACGAATTGGCCGGTTCACTCCCCGGTGAAAGCAGAAATTGCATGAACTAGTCAATCTCCGAACGCTAACATTCATTTGACCAGAATCCCCCAGTTCTTATGGAACTAATTGTCGTTATGAAGTCCATCATGCCACTTCGTATCGCTTTTTGTCTGTCTCACTGTTTTGTACCGTACATCACCTATACCCCAAGTGCTCTTTTTGGTCGTTGCTTTCCTCCAATTATAAAACAAGTCATACTTCAATTACACACATAAATTTGTATCATATCCAAAGTCATTATCGCTGACTTCGTCGATAGATCAAAAACATGAAAATTGGCAGATTGTTGCAGCGAACATGCGAAAACGTACCTGATCTCAGGGAAAGCGCTAGTTTTTAAACACTTTTAGATACAAAAATACGAAGTTAAGGAATTTGATTGGCTGAAAAGCTAGAGCCTGGTTTGTATTGGAGAAATCTAAAGTCTTGTTTATTATCAGATTAAAAACATGGAAATTGGCAAATTTTTGCATAGAAAATACAAAAGTACGACTGGCCTCAAAAAATTAGTTTTTCAACATTTTTAGATGTGAAAATATAAAATCATTAAATTTTAATGATGGAAACGCGATAAAGTTGATTGAAAGAACAAATTAAAGAAGGTAGCGGTTACGCTGGACAGCAATGACAGAGGAAAAATGACGGAGGGGAACGCTTAGCGGACAAGAAAATTGAAACATAATTTCTAATACTATATCAGATACAATAAAACACCAATCCATAAAAACAAGGCGATGGAGTTAGATGGAAATTGGTATGGAAACAAAGAAGCTGTTAAGGTTTGATATCCCTCCTTTTTTGGTTCCCGGTTGATGCTAATGAAATTTTAGAAGAGTTTTCTCTGCAGAGAAAATGCGAAAGCAGAGCAGATATTTGTAAAATCGCTTTCTCCTCATCAATTTCTAATCAAAAATATAAAGTTACTTAATTTCATTGGCTGAAACGCTAGATATTGGTTGATATTAAAGAAGTCTAAGATCTACTTGAAAGTCGAAATAAACACGCTGCATTTCGCAACGGGTACAAAGTCAACAGTGCGGCCTGCATGATACTCATATTTCGCTGAAATGCTAGCGGACGTCGCAATACAAGAATAACAACAATAATAATAACAAGTAGTTTGTCAATACCATAACAACAACGATGAATGTAGTATAGTATACGTTAACGACAATGATTCAATATCAACGTCATGCAAGTAACCTAGGTGGAGTCTTTAATGTAATGTGGAAGCGCAGTCTCTGCGGCGATTCGAGCTCCAAGAAGAACTTTTTGTATCATGAATTTGTACTAAACCAAACCAACTGCTTGACTAGTACACGCATTTGTAACACGAAGATGAGCCCTCCCAAATCATTCTTTCGGCTTCCTCGCTCTCGTCCACAAAGCGATACGGATCTGCGGATATAATCTTTTCTTTTTTTTTTGTTCTCGTCTACTTCTATCTATAGGTAGGTGTGTACGAGACTGTACAACCATTGTCGGCTTCCTTCGTCGCTCCGATTGCCTCAGCTTCAATGCGGGGGCTGGAGTCGATGCTGAAGTGTTAGTAGCGCCGGCGCGTTTTGAAACGAAGAAGCAGCGTGAATGGTTGTGCGAGCTTCTGCCCAAGCGGGCATCGACTATTTCTTTATTTATTATTTTTATGATGGACGAACATACTGCTCGCCAATGATTCGCAGTCACTGCTTCCCGTCGATGACAATGGTGTATTGTTCAGCAGGAACGAATCATCAACATCATCACCATCTCCTAGAGGAAAACTATGTGTGTGTGTGTGTGTGTGTGTGTGTGTGTGTGTGTGTGTGTGTGTGTGTGTGTGTGTGTGTGTGTGTGTGTGTGTGTGTGTGTGTGTGTGTGTGTGTGTGTGTGTGTGTGTGTGTGTTAGCAATTTGCTCATTGGAGTCGACGAAACGCATTCGTCCGCTCTCGGTCACGCCTCCTTGTTCGCGTAGTGTCGGAGGCAGCAGTAGGTGTACGCACAAGCGACCACATAAAATGGTCTTATAGTACTGCAGCTGCCTTGATTCCTTATGAGCTGTCGTCGTGAACAACAATAATAACGAAAAAAAAATAGCAACAACGAACACAAGATCGAAAAATGACGCAACAACACTGCAGCAAGACACCGCGAAGCCACGTACCTAAAAGAATAGCGCATAGGGTCCACTCTTTTCTGCAGCTCTTCATACGATCTCTTCAGGTATCGCTTAAATTGCAATTTTGCGACATGGTGCTACGACCGAAGATGGAGTATGGTTTTCACTGGTTCAAAAAGCTATTCCAGCAAACGCTGGGTAACGTTCACCGTGTTGCACAAGATATTGAGGTCTCCGCAACCGGAGTTCTTCAGAAATCACTGCATCACCTTTATGGTGAGCGTCTTGCCGAACGGCTTCGCTGACCAGTTCAGGAAAAATGGCGACGTTGGTTGCTGCACCGCATTCGTTCCGTTTCCGCACGGCCAATTTATGAACGCAATGCAATCGAACATACAAACATGTGCATATGACGCAACTAGCTCCAACGAAGCTTGGTCGATGACGAAGACGTTACTCTTGTAGGTGGTCTGATCGCATACCACGTCCACGTTCTTCCCCTTCGAGTACACTTCAACTTAAATCAACGCTGCCGTCGCTTACCATCACGTATCACTGAGGCTCGTAAGTGCGAACACAGCACAACATAAATAGAACCACCCGTTACTCACCCAAAACTCTTTGCTTTCACGGCTGCTTCGGCGCTGTACCGTAGTCTTTTAAAGTCCGGTGCGTGGCGACTTGTCGCTCGGCTCTTTATCTGCCGGAGGAAATACGGAGCCGTACATCGTTTTATAGACTCACTCATTTCTTGCAATATTGTACTATGTATAACATGAGTGCGCTGAAAATTTTCACTACATGACGTATTATACACACGCGAGAATTTCACTTTGCAATCTGTTACTTTGTACAATAGTTGTACTCAGCTCTCCCGATCGTGAATGCTCCGTTCGTATTCAAAATAAATTCTCATCATCTCGTCGATGGTTCTTTTATGCGTGATGATGGCACGGGCAGCACACTACGGCTCCTCCAGCCGAAACCGTTGAGCGTAATAATCGTTACGCCACTTCTTCGACGTACGACGAAAACGTACGACGTTCAGTCCCAGTTCAGAAGACAAAGCCCGTGAATGGGTGACCCATCACTACCTGGAAAGACGACATGAACAACACGCACTACACGAACCAGGAAGATGACAAACGAACGCCAATCGTTGTCAAGATTCGCCATCATATAACAAATGCGAGAGCAAAGTCCGAAGAAATCAGAAAGGAGTAAGGATGGTAAAAACAAATATGATTGAAAAAGTAGAAAGTTCAAATGAAGTCGGAAGAAGAGTATGGAGAGTGATCTAGAAAATAGAGGGCATTCGTACACTACAAATGTTTTAAAAACTATGAATTAAAAAAAAAGTCATCTGTTACACAAAAGAACCCCTAATCGTATCGACTACAATGAACGCAGGATACTAAAGAAAGGAAAAGAGAGAAATGTCACAAAAGAGAATAAGTATAAAGATAAGAATAGAATAAGTATATAATACGCGATTACCACTAAGAGTAAGAGGATAGTGATGTAGAAGTCTTGCCCGAGAAATATCAGTAGAGTATAATCAGAAGAGAATACCGTGGCGATCAAATTCCAAATAAACCGGATTGTGTGAGCTCCATATTGAATGGCAAGCCAGGGGCAGCGCCACGTGGGGCTCGGCTCGTGGGTTTCGCAATACCCACGTGTCAAGTCACGAATAACTGTTTCGAAACCCCACGTTTAAATTCAAACTGGTGAAGTTTTCGCAACTACTTGGCCAACGTCCAAATCTATCATGTGATATTCCGTAACACCCAAATTCAAATCCAAACGCAAGAAGAAATACCAGAAGTTACACAGCAGATGAGAGGAAAGAACCTGCCAGCGAGGAAAAAGAAGCACACACAGCACATAGAACCTAATAACAAACGCCAAAGGAAAACAGAAAACACAGTAAACACCTAAAAAAAGATCCGCAGGAAGAAATCATGCAAAAAACCACTCATCACAACGCATCCACAACGCTGACCTTGGCATCGGGGCATAGTGGTCAGCTTACTAATCTACACGACACCCCAAGCATGACCTAGCACGCCCTTTCGCGACCTTACCCCCAGCTAAAACGTTGGGCAATGGTCATTACGCGCGCTCGACAACTGTTATCTTCATCCTCAGTGCTCCAAAATCCTCAACTCTGCAGTCGGTACTACACAACGTCGCATCAGATACTGACTAAAACGTGCTAAGCAGCCTAGCTGCCCTACCGCAACTATTGGGGCTCTCTAAACCACAGCTTCCGCACCGTACGTAACCCACCCCAATAACTCAACTCAGCGTCCGCAGAAATAGTCAAAAGAATAGAAATAGGACTCATCTGAACTGCTCATTTCCTACTCAGTACGTCCTCTTGCGGCAAACATTAACAAACAACGCGTTTTGAACAAACGTCGGATCCTTTTTTCTTCTTTTTTTCTTAGGAAGTTTTTTCCTCCGCATTTTTGCTTTTCTCCTTTTTTGGTTATCGAACTTTTCGCTTTTAAAACCAAACAGTACGAAAACACGGGGTGCTGGACAAGAGGTACCCGTGAACATCGGCTGCCGCTCCACTAGCTAGACATCCTCCACGACCCCCTGAGATCACCTACACCCCGCCTCCCTATTGCTCTCTCTTATCAACTCCGCGCGCGACGTTCGCGCCGCGACGAAGCGGTGGATAATGGCAATTTTGAGGGGGGAGTGAAAAACGAATTGCTGAGGCGAATTCTGATGTACGGATATAGTAAAATAAGCGCATATTTTTAATTGATTTCCTTGAGCTGTAGCCAAGATTGGTATTGATCGCCTTTATTAAACAACGGCTAACGTTTCGGCGTTATCGCCTTCGTCAGAGCCTGGGAAGTTCAAAGCCATTAGTGATTTATCCTCTCAAGCGCCTCATCACCTTACCGAAAGCATCCAAACGATAGGCAAACTCAAACAGCAACACATTGGCTAGTACTTACCTCATTAGCTAGACTTGTTAACCCAGCTGACCACCACATACCACAACTACGAGTCACAAGGGTTTTATATAGGGACCTCACAGCTCGCCCGTAGCTCAAAACCCGCATAGGTGTTGATATAGGGATAACTCGTTTGTGATAGCAATGCACTCATCCTTCATGTTCATTTTTGGACTTTTGGCGGTTATCCAAAAGGCCTCTAGTGTTCTGCGTGCTGTGATCTCGGACTCGTAGGATAATAGGATAAGCGCAATACTCGTAGGATAAGCGCATAATATTTTGAATAAAGGAGAAGAATAAGTAAAAATTATTTCAAAAAAATGCTCCAGAGAAAAGAATAACATGTATATATTTTCAAACATCTCATAATTTAACACATTTCATGCCCTAAGTTTTCTATATAAAGTAGCAGTGCATAAGTATGCGTTTGTCACGATGCCATTCAACGAATTCGTGTTCAACTTTCAACTCGGGCAGCTATGATAACAGCAACTTTATGCGCTTATTACTTTGTATACATTCTTTAAACTCCTTTCTATATTTTACCTTTTTAAAATTTCACATAGATATAATGTTTTTGTAGAGCATTTACGAATGTGATATAATGTTTATATGGAGCAAGTATTGAAATATGTCAATATTTGACATATTTCAATACTTGCTTGTACGTTTTATACAGTTTTATTATATAAAACTGTACAAAACGTACTGAAATATGTCAAATATTTCAATACGCTTGTACTTTTTATGCAGTTTTATATAACAAAACTTTGTATGGCTCTTCAAATTTCTATCAACAGCGTTTTATCGCTTCATTTCCATCTATTCCCTGCATAAAATCAATATGACAGGTTAGGTATATTACTGGCGAACCTTTGTATCTTCGAGATATACCTTTAGGTACAGTGTATGTCTGCGAGGCATTATTCGCGCTTCGTTAATCGTTGGATGCTAGTTTTACCCAGCTAAATAAGCAAAAAGAAATCCTTAGAAAGCGAAAAAAAGTAAAGAAGATAGCATAACACCGATCAGTGGGACACTTTTTGAAACATCTCTTGCATTCCCAGAGATGGATGTTTTCCACCTAACAAGTCGAAACAGGATAATTTCATTTTCACTCGCATTTCTAAATGGCATATCACTTATACAAACCTATTTCATTCTTTCCTTTTTATATTAACTTACAAGCATATTTTACGTGGAGTTTCAAACAACATTTAATACCAGGCACTGTTCTTTTCGTTCGATTCTAAAAGCGCATCATAAGGTGCGGCGAAAAAAACTCGTCGTACGAGCGGCAGACACGGCAAAATGGGTGGGGATCGTGGCGCGGGCGGGGCGTCTTGAAGACTTAGCACGAGAAGAGCAATCAGGCTACTAGCGATTAAGACGGTATCAGGAGACGCGCGGTGCAATTAACGACGCTCATTAGCCTCCTGGATACGCGGCGGCACATCACGGGTACCTCTTGACCGTTCCCCGAAATCACGAGGAAAAACTTATCACTAACACCCTCCTGCCCCGTTGACCGTTCGCATGGGTGCATCAAGTAGTTTCCTGTGTGCAGTGTGGTGACGAATACAGAGGAGAAACAGCTAGACCACCATGTATTCGAATCAAAGAACATCTGGACGGCGAAAAGAAATCATGTATCTCCACTGTGAGTGGTCATAAGGTGCACTATCATAACGGAGAACATTTTGAAGTTAAGATCACAACTTTGGTGTGCGAACCTACTATTGCAGCGCGCAAGGCTCTGGAAGCTTTTTGGATCCACTCCAAGGGTCCAAATATGAACGGCAAAGAGGAATGTCTCTGCATTACGCGAGAGCTCACGCTCTTCGTAAGGCTGATATGTGATTACTCTAGTCACTTCACAAAAGGTATCTAGCAGGAGCAGTATAGTCATCTGATCGTAGGGTACGATGTTCTCATCTACTTGTAGCTATGAGGTCCACAGTAAACTTAAGACTCTCTTTGTTGGGCGGATAAGGCATTTGATCGGATGAATCACGTTCGATTTTACCCTTTCACACTCTGAAAAAGGCGATATTGCCGAAACGTTAGCCGGGAAGAAAGGATAGTAACAACCTCGTGTCCAGCTCAATTAAAGAAACCAATTATTGAAGCATCAACATGCCGAGGTTTATTGAAAGTCAAACATAGAGATTTCAAGATATATATCTTCATGCTATATAGTAATGCTCCTATTCTGTCACGTGTGTGTGTCAAATGAATTTCCAAAAAGGGGGTGCGACGGGCGCAAAATTGGTGTTCCAGCGTTGTAGAACGGTAAAAGGAGGTGAGGCGGGTCCACCAGCGTCGAATTGGTGCGCCCGAGCCAGATTAGTATAAAACGGAGCGGGACGGGTCCCACGTCGTCGAATTGGTGCGTCGGCGCTAGTTAGTTATAAACGGGGCGGAACGGGTCCTATGGCGTCGAACTGGTCGGATCCACATAGCTATAAAATGGGGTGCGACGAGTTCAACAGCGTGGAATTGTTGTGCCATTGTGCGGTATTATCGCGCAGTAACTTCGTGTGCATGTCGCAAAAGGTATATGGGACTTTGCAAACGTTTCGTACCCGTGGCCACTGGGCGCGTTGCTTTTCACCTCCATGACTCTTCTGTTCATCTGTCTCCTTGCACGTTTAGCTCAGGTTGGTAAAATCTCTTCCTCAGGAAGTGGAAACAGGAATGAAACCGGCTGCTTCGATAGTAGCCATCAGTTTACATGATCTGATGAGGAACATTATCTTGTTCACTGCGATGATGTCGTTCATGTCATTTTATGTTAAACATCATTCTGTGATAGCTGTTGGGGAAAACAAGAAGAAAACCATACTTCGAGTAATATTTTCAGATTGTGTCTATATTAAACTGGTGTTGAAGGATTGTTTGAAGCTGAAGTTTGAATATTCTCAAAATGTAGAACTCTGAACGCGTTTTGAAAAAAAAAAACTATGAAATCTTTCGCCTTTATTTATAGTTAAAAAAAGAAAGAAGAAAATGTTGTTAGAAAAACAGAACTGATTCTACAGAAAGTGTCGCTGCTAGTAGTTTTTGACTGATTTTGATTAATTGATCAATGGAGGCGAGCGAAGAGAACACTAGAAAAAAGTCTGAAGTCCGGCTTCAGCCGGACGTTCAGACTGATATATATATATATATATATATATATATATATATATAGACAGTAGACAGATGAGAACAAAGATTATCCATTCGTGGAAAAATTGTGTTCACACACGTACACAAGCAAGCAAACGAACAACCACATGCTATTGATTACCGGCTACAGTACCTGCCTGCGTACTCGACATTGTTAAGTAGTTGCAAGTACAAGATCACGACAATTTTGTGACACGCTTCCCTTAGTAAATACTACTTTCAGTGAACCACCATCTCTGTAGGGCTTACACCCACTATTATTAGTGTGAAAGAATGAAAATAATCCATACTTCGCACCGTTACAACCTTTTTCTGCCTTTAGGTAGATCTCTCTCGTCTAGCACGAACTATAGATTCTTAAATACCAAAGAGATATCAACTTCAAAAGGTTGCGGACCTCACATAAATCAGTTTCTCAACGAGTGGCTATATTTTCACGATTAAATACTTGATTGAAAGGGTTTCTGCGATGGCCGGTTTACCACCACGCAAACTCACTTAACACCTATCATAGAGAGGTTGACCTCATACAGCCATGATCTTCTCGTTGATTGTGCACTGAACAATCATAACATGTCAATGACTTTTTTTGAAACTTCAGAATTGTTACCGAACATTTATCAAACATTTGTTAAATGTTCTTGTCGCAATATAAAAAGAGGAGAAAAGTTGATGTGGATTTGCCAGAACACAGAACCTCTGACATGTGTTCCACTGATTGCGTTGAATCCAACCTGTATGTTTTAAGAGCAACCGCTACCACAATCTAAAATTCATATATTTTTCTCTCTAAAAGCATGGGAGTGGTTAGACGCATCCTTATCTACTTTCACACCACACCCATAGAAAATCCTATTATCTTTCATCCGTAGTGGAATTTTGTTCGTACACTCAAAAAATGCAGGACCACATTATTTACGGAGCCAGAGTTTTTTTTTTATAACTCCTTACGGGATAGGTGTAAACCTGCACTTAGCCGGTGTCACATCATCACCATCTACATGAGAACCGATTCGATGTTTCAGAATATTCGTATTGAATACTAACAACTGAAGCTGTTCGGACAACCATGTATTCTACTCGCAGAGAAACTATAGCCGCAATTCCCGAATATGAAGTAATTTGTGTTCGCTCTCTGTTTGGATTGCTTTAAAATCGCTATTTCGGTACCGTCCTATAATCGAAATCCTTAACGGCTTGCATTCACACGCTATAATTCCGCACTAGCGCATTTAGGACGATAGCGGCTTGTGAAGCGGGTCAGCTGCATATTGGCGTCTTCAAGAATCTGGTGCTTATGGGCTTATCGACATCGTCTAGATACGACCGACAGTGAAATTGGCAATCACTAAACTCCTAGAGATAACAGAAATTCTGATGCCTCTCTTAGGTTTATCCTATCATGAAACGCACAGAATATTCCAGCTTCACTCCGATCCATGATTCACGTGAATTTTCCTTTGAGAAGCATGTTCCTAGCACAAAACGGGAAGTGCCTTTTGTGATTGCCTCTTATTCGAAATCGTGTCGAAAACGTAGTTTAGTGATAATCCATTTATTATATGTACAACCTGTAATCTGCCCTAGTAAGCAAACTCAAATATCATTTTTTGAGGTTCTTCTCCAATGCCTCCATTGTCTGCTTTATTTTCTCTGATTGTGCAAGAACACCAGCACGTTCATAGACGTCATCCAAATCGATTCCAGTAATGTCAAGACTTGGAGCATGCTGAAAGGCACCATGAAGAAATTTCGAAACTTTCATTTCTCGAGTAATAGGAGTAGAATGTAGAAGCCAATTACAGGTTCCTCTCTTCGTAATTTTTTGTACTTCTTAAGCATAGTTTTCACATCATCCATTTGAGTTGGCTGATGAAGATCCAAGTCTAGATTGGAAATTAGGGGAAATCAAACGTCGATGAAAGAAATGGAAGAAAAATGACATACCAGTACCTTTCATATTGGGAGTGAAGAGGGTAGATCGGGCAGTATGTAATGTCACTCCTTTGCTAATTGGCAGCGAAAGATCTTCATCTAAATTTGCACTTCATTCTTCTAAGGAAAAATGTGTGAGGACATAAAATTGCACGACGAACCCTCTTCATCGCTAGAGAAACCCGCTTCTCCGACTTTTAACCGACAATCGGCGATCATCCTAAAAAAAAAAGCAGAAAATTGCGGCAACAAAACTCGAAATCGACAAATCGGTGTGGTAAATATGGAAGAACACGGATACTGAATTTTAGATGGTCTTATTCGAGAGGAGTCATGTAAACAACATGTAGGAATGAATCAAACAGTAGATGCATGGCTGCACATAATAATTTAAAGATGTGGCCTTCGTGATTGTTGTGCATATTGAGAGTTTGCGCACTGAACATGTGCTTGATGCTAGCTGCGATGTGCATGCTGAGAGCAGAGATCCTCGATCGCGCTCAGATGCTCAGACAATACGTATAAATCAATTGTGACAAAGGAGCACTTCAAAAAGGAAAGTATTGCACAGCAATTTATTTTTACGATACAAACAATGTTGGTGTTTTGACTAGTCCTTAACCGAGGTGAACGGCCGGAGCCGAGTGGGCGAAGTTGTAAGCTCCATGTCACGGCCACGATAACAGGATGAAAATGATGCAGATCACAAAAAAATATTTTGATCAAATTCTTCATTTGTGAAAGTGAAAATATACATGAGATAAACTAGCCCAGCTGGTGCAGCGTAATGGAAAGAGGTTTCAGAGTCTAGCAACGTGGAGATGGACCACCCCAGACCAATCAAGCCCGTCGTTCTTCATAAATAAATTCGATAAATTGGTAAAAGAATTGTTTGGTGGAGGACGAAAACACTGATTCGACACAACAGATGGCCCTCACAAATCATTGTATAGGCCACCAAAGCATTCATAAACCTTAAACAATTCTGAAATGAACTCGAAAATGAACGCATTAGCACATCCTAGTACTTAATCCTAGTACGCAGAGCAGTTAATCGTTTGCCCACAAACTATGGTGCAATATGTATGGGGCATATGATGTGGGTCGAAATGTCGTCATTCACTGCAACTCTGACATTTAGAGATCTCTGAGGGAATGATTGCGCAAGAGGCACCAAGAATGACGCCGAAATGCTTAGAAATGCTGTAGTAAGAGAGAAGAAGAAGCTTTTTTGAAAACCAGTTGGAAGACTTAAAAGTTATAGGAAAGCGATGCTCGAGGTACAAATTTGTATGAGCCATACTTTAAAGAAGTAAATTTTGATGCGTTACTTTTAGGATCTATTCACGTTTGATGCAAACGTTTTTGGAATCCACAGCTGTTAAAAGACAACAAAAAGTTCAGCAAACAAATATAGGATAAAAAAAAAGAAGAGGATTTCCTGATAACGATTTCTTGAGCAGTAGTCACCTTGCGGTTCAAATGAGTCGCCATGCTGAATAACAAATGAAAGAACTTTTACGGCAAGTTTTAATGGATTTCTCTCATGACATTGCAAAAAACAAGCAAAGAAAATAATATATAACAAGAGCGACAGCGGTCAAATGTTGAAAGTACAACGTGTGTTATCTTAAAGTAAAACTTCTGTACACAAGACTTTCACTAATAGTACCGCCAGATTTACGTCGCCTCTTCCCAAAAAAAAAAACAGTTGTGCAGAATATGGTTTTTTATCAGCAAAGTTTCTGTTAATGAGGCTGCAATGTATCTTTCAGAAGCTATTCACTCACGCTCTGCTTCGTTTCGCTGCACGTAGTCGAATCCTTTCCATGTCGTTACGCCTTTTTGCTGTTTCTGGATCCATTGGCTGCCTCGTCGGAGAGCAAGAGGCGCTTGTTGACATCAAGTGTTGTAAGACGGCCTGTAGTATGCTAACACAAATGGTTACACAATTTTGGATTGAAACAACACGTCAGAAAAGTAGGGAAATAGAAAAGCACCCAAGTGGAACTCCTTATTTAACAAATCACTCACATGGCGAGACTTCACTAGTTTGTTGAGAAGATTCATGTGATAGAACCTAATGTAATGATCATATAGCACTTTATTGTTGTCTCGAATTTGGTTTTGTTGCGAAGGGCGATCAGGGTTGAACCATCCATCTGAACGTGAAACAGAAAGTATGCCAATCAGATGCATTAAAGTGGAAAACTAACTTTTCAGCTTGGACTGTACCCGCTCGATCGGATTGCCATGAACTAGGTCCAACCGTTTGGTGAAAGCACAGGCGAGTGCGTGCTGCTCTTCAGCTACTGTTTTAATTGGGGGTAAAAATTGCTGTAAGAGTAAATGTGCAGGAATAAATTCCGTTTCCGGAAAAAATATCCAAGGATTTACAGAGCACTATAACCAAGGAACAAGAATGATACGATATACCAACTCTCAGATGGGTTCTAGCCTCTTCTGACAAGCTATAGTACGTCTCAATAGACACGACTTGACGAAATATGTAGTCCTACAAGAAACAGCTTCTAAATTTGCAGAGAGAGGAAATTTCAGTGCACGTGAGTGCAAGGAAGGTTCCTTGCACTCACGTGCACTGAAAAAAGAAGACCTGTAAAAAGAAGACCAAAAAGGAAACTCACACTATGTACAAGTATGCTGGGCAAGAGGAGAAGATCTCCATTGAAGTTCACTCTGGTTACTTCAGCGTCCGCTTCCTTATAGAGAGCTGAAAAGGTGGAGAATGGATTTCGACATCAAGTTCATAATTCACACTCAAATAGTATCAGGTTAGCGACTTATTTTTTCTACACAAGCATAAAGTTTTACAATTTTATGTTACCTTAATTTTACATTGATCATCCTTCATAGTCGATTTATTCATTATGAATGATTAACACAACGTTCCTTCTTTCTGGGAGGGTTATAATTCCACATAGCCAGAAGCTGGAGGCCTGAGACTCAAAGAACAACTCAACAAACTTTCACTAAATTTAAATCCACTGCTCCGAAATGTTCTTTGAGTCCCAGCTCTCCGGCTTCAGGTCCAAGGGAACCTTCATAGAATACGGAACACTGCGATAGACACTCATGGTGCATCGACGGATGACCATATTAAATGTGTGATTAAGGAACTATGAAATAGTAGCGGGTAAGCGTGTGTAAAAAAATAAGTAGCCAACCTAATAGTTCATGCGAAAGTATTATAGGAATCCCTCACCCTCTAAATCCAGTGTAGAAGGTTCAGCAACAGTTCGTGTCGATCGATTACTCTCCCCAACTTGATCCGGCAAACGTCCTACCATCTTTAAAAAATGAGAGTTGAAAAAGGAACGTAGAACAGAAGGTTTGAAAAAATCATCATGCATTAACAGCAGGCCACAACAGTGCCAACTGTGATATCATAACAGTAGCAAAAGTCTTCTGAGAACCGTACCGAAGAAGGAAACGAAGAGCGAGATTTCCGTGAACCAAGGATTTCGTGTGGCCGATCCTTTAGTCGACGCGGTGGAACAGCAGGAGTTTTGAATTTGTGATCATCTTTAAACGACAGCGCAGATGTCGAAGGACTAGAGGCAACATTCTAGAAGAGTTACTGATTAGAAGACGCACTGCAGCTTTATCTGAAAGGGGGAAGCGAAAACTGACTTTTCTGTTTTTCTTTTTAAAAAGCAGGTGTCACCCCTAACATAGTTTTAGGTATAAAGTAAGTTGTGAAATTAGTAATTTCCAACACTGACATTCTCGTGCGCTTCATTCCACATCTCTTGTCGACTGTCATCGAAAGACTTCTGTTCATAAGAGTGTTCCCTTGGCTCATTTTCTTGGACAGAAGTCGAGCTAGTGGTTGGGTTGTGTCCCGATGTTGTCGAGGCTTCTGCTTCAGATGACATTTGTACTGCAGAAAATAGGTAGCATTTGTATCATGAGTAAAGTTACTTCAAAACACTAAAAGATAACTGAAGGGAAGAGACATACACGTGATAAAATCCACATCACTAAAAGTTTTGTTTAAGAACTGCAGCTACACGAAAAGCGTACAATAGTATAAGGAACTCGAAAGCAAGAGAATAAAGATAAACTGCATAGTTAGAAGTACCAAATAATTGGTAATCACCAAGAAAGAAAAACTTTTAAGAGATCTCCTACGCTGATCGTTAGGATCTCAGTCAGTTCGAAAAACGCAGCCGTTGCTCGTCTTCATGCTCGATCGAGAATTTATGCCCCGTTCTCAATGTCTGAAACGAGAGGAACCTTTTGGGCTCTGCCCGTTCCTTTTTGTGACACCAATTCATTGGATGGATTTGGAGCGTTTAACGCCCTTTTATGGCCTCAATTTCAGGTACATATCAGCTATGTTAGTGCCTTTTCAATAACTACTGGCGATGGTTAGTAGCCCGAACTTTTTGACCCTCAGTGGTCTCTGTTGTTTTATTGCGATGGTGAGGATGGGTGTCACAGAGGAATTGCTGGTGAGGATGTTATTTGGCTCTTCTTAGTCGTGGAAATTGTTACTAAACACTTCTGCAAGCTCAGTTGCGAATGTCAAGGTTCTTGTGCAGTAACAAGAAAAAGCACTGTTCTCGTTCATCTTTCTTTCGTAATTATTAGAACATTCAAGGAACTGATGAACTTTAGCCAGGTTTAGAATTGTTCCACCACAACTTTCTGTTGCTATAGCTAGTAGCTTAACGCAATTGAGAAAGTAGTGCATCTAACGAGAACATTAGAAAAAAAGACTCGGAAGAAGAAACCGGTATCAAGACACGATTTACTAGGCTGGAGGATGATTGTGCTGAAGCCTCTTCTTTCAGGAAGACGAACTCTGCGACATTGAGACAGGATCCCCGTGTTCTTTAGAGGGTCATGAAGAATGCAGACAGCAGAATGAAGTTGACAAAGTATTTCTTTTAAAGAAATGCTATCTGCGCACCCCTTTCCAAAGCTTATGCTCACTCAAATTGTGTTTAGATTGGAGTTTGTGTATGCACAGCTGGCTTTCACCGAGAATTCCATGGTGCTCCATGCCTTCCCTCTAATTTCACTTCAAAGATCTTATCAGTCGAATCGAATACAACAGAGAATATTGCATTTCGTACAGTTAGTTCTTTTTGTTCTTTCTGTGGGTTTCTGAAAGTCTTCAGCATTATGGTGGACTTTCAAGAATGTGACAAAGTTCTTCGTCGACGGCCCTGCAACCGTACAGCTTCCAGCTGATTCCATATCTGCAAGGGTTGTGCTGTCTGACGAAGACATTTCCTTTGGTAATATTATAGTTAAAATCCATTCTTGATGGAGAGAATTCCACTATTTTTTGCAGGGCATACGTATTCATATCTGTGGGAACTACTACAAGGGTCTGGGCTTGCGTTCGCCTCCTCGTACAAAAATTCTGTGCTAGAGTTGTCACAGGTTGGCACATTGAGAATTAAATACAGAAAGTATGACATGTTTCTTTGTACAGAAAAGAAGCACTTTCTTGCTCATTAAGGCTATATGCGGAGTATAATCGGCATCGAACGTGTTCAATCGATTGGGCGCGACTCATCTTTCATAGCGCATGCTCTTTCTTTACTTGGCAGACACCTCCTCTTTCCTCTGCTCCACCCCAATTAAATGAGCCCAGTTGAATATGTATAATTATTATAATGTGCCTACTATAATTATTATAATTCTGTCGTTCTGACTACAACTATTCCGAAGGAACGAAAAGTAATACCAACCAAGCCTTCCTCCGCCCACCCCCCGAGAAGTTGTGAAGTTCATACCAGATTTATGTGCGAACAGAAACAGGCGCAATACATCGGCTAGCCAACACAAGCCATACATCTCTACAATTCTGAAATGAAGTTGAAACCATTGGCGTATCCCAAAGCGATTGATCAGCGTTAAGTAACCTATTGTCAGTTAAAACCTAGTTTTAGCCGATAAAGGGTAAAGTATATATATATATATATATATATATATATATATATATATATATATATATATATATATATATATATATATATATGTATATGTATATGTATATATAATATTATAAGTAGATCTCTTATCCTTTCTGTTCAGTTAAAACCTGGAAGTCTGCTCTTCCGAATCACCGTTTCGAACAACACACATTCCGGACAAAGAAACTATGCGTTGAAAGTTGAACCAGCGAAAGTTCCGAATAAACCACCAAAAGCAGTGATACGACCCGAATCTCCAGTTCACGGAGTTGAAGGATCCAGACTTACTCTGGATGCAGAAGGTGAATTTGATGCAACGCCATTAGTGTAAACAATAATGCTGTTCCTTTCCAGGAAGTATCGATGACGACAAAATCGTCTCGTATAAATGGACTCAAGATAAAGGGCCTAGCATTCCATTGCCGGCCATGAACACTCCTATCTTGACTTTGGATAATATGGTTGCAGGCACATACGTCTTCAGGTACCTTTTCATTCAGCGGTTACCTATATCAAACTAATTATTTAGCGTATTGGTGACTGATAATGGTGGACTAACTTCATCAGCGTCAGCACGTGTAGAAGTTGAAACTGAACGTGATGATCCACCAAAAGCTCATATCAATGAGTGTGGCAGCAAAGAGCACTCTGGCTCACTTACTATACGGCTTCCAAGAGCAGAAGTGAGCCTGTGTGGAAATGGATCTTTGGATGACAAAGTGTGTTTCTCATTTGCGGTTCGTAACATTTACTATGAAATAGGCGTACCCTTTTTTTTCAGGGGATTGTGTCATATAACTGGTTCCGTGTGGACAAGTTGTCTGGGAAACTATCTGTTGACTTAGCTGGTTGGTTAGAGAAAATATCTGTTCCACTTTCGCTTTGTTTTTATCCTCGTAGCGGTTGACTCTTTATTATAACTCGACTTGACTGTTGACTGTGCTGACACTTATCTCTAATAATACATGAAGATATTTCAGGATCGACAACGAGCATACTTACTCTAAGGAATATACAGGCGAATGAGCGCTTTGGACCGTACGAATTCCAGCTAGACGTGAAGGATACTAAAGGGCAGAAAGATTCTGCACGTATCAGCATATTCGTCAATAAGGCTGAGAATTTACCTCCTGGTTAGTTCATTCATCATGACAAATTTTTAAATTGAAATATTTTTTTTTGTAATTTGTGACGTGTCGTGAAGGATGAAAAATGTAATTTGTGACGTGTCGTGAAGGATGAAAAATACAGTGTCTGGCTTTAATCAATCCTCCGCTCGCGATGTACCAACGCGATTTTTTCAATTCACAATCGCTCGACGTTGGGAAGGGTTGGTTGGCACTAGGGGGAAGGGGAGGAGGGTTAGAATCATCGACCGTGCAGTCGCAGCGGAACCTCACACCACACCCGCCCTGTGACGTATCATATAACAACTAATACTTCAGTTGCCGATGCCGGTGGAAATCACACACTAATTCTCCCTGAATCTGCCATTGTTCTCGACGGCAATGCCAAAGATGATGGCAGCATTATCAGTTATTTATGGACTCAAGTCGAGTAAGCGTTTTATTCTATTCTATTTATTTCCGGAAACTGGCTTTATCTTGATCATTTCAGGGGTCCTACAAAAGTTTCTTTGGTGAATGCTGACAAAGCGAAGGCAACCGCTTCCGGATTTATCGAAGGAGTATATCATTTTGTATTGACCGTAGTTGATGATGGAGGTCTAAACGCGACTGCGTCCGCTTACATTAGCGTTGAACGAAGTGAATTTTGAACTGCTTCGATCATTTCACTTTGATTTCTTCGGTTACATATCTGCAGACTGTTTTAGGTAAAAATGAACCTCCTGTAGCTCGAGCATCCAATATCACTGTTCGTCTACCAACAGCTATAGCCGTTTTGAATGCATCGCTGTCCACTGACGATGCCGGAGTTGTTGCTTTCCACTGGCAACCTTTTGACGAGGTTCCCGCCTCTATGGTGAGTTTTGCTCTCATCATCTTCAATCTGTGTCCAACAAAGAACACAATTCTCAGATTGCTCTCGATGGCTCCGAGCATAGGGCAGTAATGTTTTTGACTGGAATCGTAGAGGGAACACATTTATACAACCTCACAGTGTTTGATCAGCAGAAAGCTAGTGATTCCACCATCGTTCAACTGATTGTAATGAAAGGTTACTTTGTCCATTAATAATTATGGTTCATGTTTGCTAGTGTTTACTTTTCAAAATCTCCTTGCTTGCTCGATTTCATGTTGATTTCATTGATTTTGAGAGGTTTAGGGGAGGAAGAGATTGAATCAGTCGAAATCTTAATGAATAAGGATGTGAAGGAGTGGACCTATCGCCTCCTCCGTAAGCTGCAAGACAGAATTGAAGCTAGCCTTGCAGGATCCATAGAGGTGAATTGCTCTCTCATGTGAGAAGTTTCCTTCTATCACTTAAACATTCAACAACTTTTTTCTTGATATTTAGTCTTTTTTCTGTTTGAAACATAGTTAAGAATTCCAGGAAGTAAAGGTTTTCTGCTTATTATCTTGGTCTTATAGGTTATCTATTTTCTCCATCTCTTTTGCTTCTGTATTTTCCATCGGAGAGATGCTCATGACCTAAATTTTAGCTCACTACCTTTAGCTCACTACCCTTTCTTTTAGGAAAGCGACTCTGTCATGGTGCACTTCACGCGATTTGAGGAACTGGCACAGGACGGCAGATTGAGGGCTGTTTTCTGGGCAAGAACTCGTTCAAAACCAGGTACCTTCCCGTGTCCATTGCTGTCTTTCGGGTACCCGTTCGATTCTTTTCCTTTCCTTTTCTTATAACATCTACAGCAAATTACCTCCCGGTAATCGCTGATGATGATACCGTATCATAAAACCGTGGTCTTCAATTCTCATCTTAGCTTCATAGAGAATACGATGCGACATCGACGACTGATATCTACAGAATACTCCAGTGCTGTTGTAAAAGCTCAAAGAGCAGTAAAAATTCTGCGTCAAGAGTCAACTATGCTTACGGATTTCCATATTTCTGTCATACAAACTTTATGTAAGCCTTCTGCAATCAATACTGTATTAACTCGTAGCTGTCTTTCCTTCACTTTCAAACCTTGTAGACTGCAAGCTTAATTGTTCTGGACACGGAAAATGTAACGATGCAACCAAACAGTGTGAATGCGATAGTTTTTGGATGGGCAATATTTTTGCTTATCTCTTGGCTGGCTTCAAATACGAAGATTGCGGTAAGCTACCCGATCACTCAAACTTGGTTTAACTTGATCTTGTCTCTTTTAGCATGGTCGTCGGTGTATTTTTGGATAACATTTTCATTCTCGACAATGCTACTAGCAGTATGTGTATTAATGCGGAGGCGATCTGCAGTCTGGAACCGAGTTAATAGAAGACGCTTCAGGCGACGGAAAAGGTCAGTGTTTCTTTGCGAATACGATGCAGTAGTGTTATGTTGCTGTTACTATGTAACCGCATTTTATGAAACTGTTATCTGATTTTACGGATAAAATACTGACAGTTATTCTAACTCGCACCTCTGTAATTCAAAATGATGATTTTGAAATGAATACGCTGCAGTTCAATCACACTATTGCTGCAGTTTTCATATCCAACCTTCTTAATCAGTAATCAGAAATCATTTGTGACCACGCGACTCGTCTCGCTTCTCGTTTCATCTTTTGAACCTTTTTCGAGAAATCATATTATCATCTCATATCTGAAACCTTAAGGTACTCTGCTCTTCGAAGCGAATCAGATGATGTGGAAAAGGAAGCCTATCGTATGCGAAATGGTTAGTTTTCAAGTAACCTGATATTCCAAGTTTCATTTATTTGGGCGGTTTTTGAGAGAAGTACTTTTTTAATTAGAAGAGATCAGCCAGACCTTACTCAGTCCCTTACTTAACCGAATACACGAAATTACGTAAATCTACATGCATGAAGTGATGTGGCACAGAACTGTTCGTAACTTACAAACATAATTGTTCACATAATACTTTGCATGTAAGCAAGCTGTAGCACACAACTTTTTAGGGCCACGGTTAGCCCCGCTGCCAATTCCACACTCAAGTGAATCACTAGATTCAGAGAGTGACGAACTGCTCCAAGTGTCAGAAAGTGGATGCTCTTTGCAAAAACGGGAACGCTCCTCTGCGGAGAAGGTGATCACTTGATGCTCAATGCCTGTATTAATTTGTTTAATGTTGTTTACTTTTACCGACATCGTCCACAAGCGCAACTCACTTTCAATTCTTTCTGTTTGATAACTAAACTTAGATGGAAGTAATACTTACTGCTTCTTCACATTTTTGCTTTAGAGAGGTTTTAAACGGCAAAGAAGTGCATGTAATAATCCGGGTAATTTGTGTGATATAAGTACTCATGGATGTTGAAACATGTAAAATAAAATGTTTAATGAACTTGAACGAACACTAACTTTTCTTGCTAATATAAATATTAATTATAGAATGGCAAGACTTGTTCAAAGGGCCTCATCTAATCTTACCTTTAAATATGACAATAATTTACAGGATCACTAGTGTGTCTTAGTAGAAACACTGAAACCGACCGGGGAGACAAAAATCTCATCGGAAAATAGCGATTCATCTGCACGCCTGCTCACAATTTGTGGGCGGACTTTGTGCACTCCCTCAACACGGAACATCACATGAAATGACAGCTCGCACCTTGGGGTGGACATTGATGAGTTTGGAAGCTAAAATTCTAACATTCACTTAGAAGCCAGATTTTGTGCAGCAACTATATAGATACTGCTAAGGAACAATGGCCCATTTAAAGCAATACATAACATCCTCGTAACACAATTACAAGCAGACGTGCACCGCAACCATATTAGTTTCAAGTGAAACTTCCGAGGTAACTAGTGCTGTGACAAGCGTTTTCTTATGAGACCCTAATTTTACTAAACTATTACATTCACGACCAACCATTGGTCATTCTAAGTGCGATGTTTACAAACGGTTGTGGTAAACTGCTTACTGTCTGACATGAAAAAATAAGGCATTCGGTTCCAGGAATCCGTTTTCTAATAACCCTAATGAGTGTGTCCTCAGTTGCTGCTTCCGACATAAGGCGCAAGTCACTTACTACTTCTTAATAAAGGATTTCTAGAAAGTTTGAGCACAAGAATCCGGTAGTCAAGCCAAAACGACCTCAAGGTCCGTGCATTTGCGCAAAGGCTGCGCTTGAAACGGCGAGGTTCAGCTGTCAGTTGCGAGCGACTCAGACTGCAGCAGTGAGCAGAGCTTGCGAGGGTACCGCCTCAATTCCAACCGCTATCTCCATCGCGCTGTCTCGAATGTAGCAGCTTATGCAACTGGATCCAGCTTAAGATAGTTTTGACCAATTATAATTATTCATATACTGGACCTCTTTTTCAGTGTAAGAGGGAAGACTTTTGAAAACCTTGAAAGTTCAAAATGGAGCAGAAAAATCTGATACTCACAACAGTTCTTGTAAATGCGGCCTTGAACCAATCATAGCATGCTCAGAAAATAAACGTACACTCTTGGGTACAACAAATGGGACCTTCCGCTGTCCGATAATTAGGAGATTTTCAGCACGATCCACGGTGCCGAAAAAATTGGATATTTCTTGATAACATTCTAGCGCCAGAATTCCATAGAAATCATCTAAAATGTTAGAAATTATTGTGTTGGCGTCATAAAACACTATATTATCAGAAGAAAAAGAAATTACATTCAAGTGATGATATAACCGCAACTTTTATCAAGATCATTTCTCCTATCCCTACTGATATGTCGTCCTCGCTCAAATAGGGAGTTCCATTTACTGAGATGTCTAAATCGGACCAAATTTACAAAGGAAGAACTTTTGAAGAATCATCCATCAGGTAGGTCAATGCAAAAACGATATTGACGAGAACACACCTAATGAAATCGCTGGTAAAACCAGCTGTTTCAGTAGTGATACGGAGGACAGCAGTGCACCCACTGGAACGAGCCCTTCCAGCTAAAAGAAGCTTCAAGAGATCCTAATTTGCTGGTGTAATTTAATTGACATAATAAAGAAAACAAACATTCATAGCCGGAATTGCCCATCGAATGTCGAGGTGTTTGGCAACGTGGAGTTCAAGCGTGGCGCGCAATTTTTCCACCTAAATAAAGGATAAAGGATAAAGTGTCTGGCGTTAATCAATCCGCTTGGGATGCGCCCCCACGTTCACTTCAATTCAGAATCGTTTGAGGTTTACGAACGTGTATCTGGCCTATACAATGACTTGCGGTGGCTAGCCGATGTGTCAAGTCAGTGCTTTTATCCTCCCAGACAAGTCTGGTACCAATTTATCGTCCCCGGAGGGATGAAAGGCTTGGTGAGCACTAGGGCGGATTCGAACCTCCGATCGATCGTGCAGGAAGCGGAACCTCTAACCGCTACACCACACCCGCCCCTCCACCAAAATAGTCGCTAGGAAATAAGGAGAAAACTGATTGTTACGACAGTTTCGAGAAAATGTTAGAAATTATTGTGTTGGCGTCAACCACCCATTAGTTTTCTCGTTCATAGGTGGTCTGTTTCTGGAGAAAAAAAAAACATTATATGATGTGGATGGAAGGATGCGCAAATTGCATTTATAGGAAATAAAAGAGAGATATTGTTTTCCTTTCAAAAAGTGGATCAAGCTCAACCTACAAACGCTGAAATTTGATTTATAACCTCAAGTTTTTGCATCATGTGGCTGTCCTTTTGAGTTGCTGCGTGGAAAGCCCTTCCAGCCACGTCCGAACAACACGGGGAAAGGAGCGGAACACTAAAAATTCTCTCCAAAATAATGGATTATTGCTGCAATTACACTTAGGAAGGCGTTTCACTTACCGGCAGGTCTCCTTGGGTAGTACATTCATTCGTCTGTTCGAACTGTAAACAAGTTCCGCATCGTGTTCTGTGCTGTTCGTGACATCGACCACAATATATCTCGTGAATGGTCCATCACCTGGCAGCACGTGCCAAGCGGAAACTGTGACAGCGGGGACAACGCAAACAGCAATGGACAAACGAGCACTTCTCTCATAGGACTAAAATAAGTTAGTGTTCCACTGTTATCGGTAAGTAAGCCGTGAATTAAGTTTCGGAGATAAGCAGATTTGAAATGGAAGTTAACAAGAAGATCTTAGCATTATAAACAGTGAGGAAATTGTCATTGTCCTCGAAGTTAAAAATAATTGAAAACCTACCTCTCCTTCCGGACCGTTGACATCAGCGACGTACCGGAACAAGAACTGGCAAGTAAGTAAACGTCCAGTGTACGGAATTAAATCATGTGCTTCGCTGTCATTGGCTACTTCAGCAAATGTTGATGCTAGTGGTAACGCAGTTTCAACAATCTGAAACCATTTATCGAGCAAATAAGAACACACATCTTAGATCCAATAAAACAGCAAATAAACAACTACTTGCGAACTCAGAAAACAAAAAAAGACTTCTTGAAGTGGAACACCTTTTCATCAACTGATCCTTCGTCATCAGCGGTGGCAGTTGGGTCAATACCAAATATTCGGAACTTAATGTCCTTCTCTTCGTTTGGAGCTAATGAAAAAGCAGCATCGGCTTCTTGGCTTACTAGCTCAATCATAGAAGGCCCACCAGATACCTATTGACGAAGAAAAATTTCATAGAAACACAAGTTAGGTACAGAGTCTGAAAACACACTTTTGGTTGCCAAACTTGTAGACGAACTTTCCGTATAGCTATTGTAGCACTGGTATTCTTAACAGTTAGCGAGTGCTCAAACCTAAGAGAATAATAGAGGGTATAGAAAATTTCAATAGCGATATGCCTGATGTGAAACCTACAGTTGTCCAGAATAGACTGTTATTTCGGCGTTATGTTCATTTTGATCTTCTTCGATAGGGGCACGAGGTAATGACGACACAAGCTGAAGGACAGCTAGCGACGGGAGTACTTCAACCTAAAACAAGATGAGTAGAGGCGTAGAAAGATTGTGTGGGCGAAAACACACCTTCAATGGTCCTTTTGGTCCATAGAGCTTGCAGACATTTCTCACACCAAATACCTCACAACAGTAACCTGTGACTGTCAGAAGGCCTGGAGTCCTAAAAAATACTCAGATGGAAGTGAAAAGTGAGTCGTACACATGAGAGCATCACCTAGACTAAAGTATCCATTAAAAAAACCTGGTACGGAGAAGCTGAAACTACCTAGGCATTCCAATTAATTTAATTCTGGCTGGCGCAGCTCCATCATTAGCTGCTGGTAAAATAAGTCGCACAGGAACAGATTCAAACACACAGCCGTCGGCAAGCAGACATAATTCTCTAAATGCAGTTAATCTCCTACAAATCCGCATAAACGGAAAATTTCATAAAAGTTTGAAAAAACCCTCTAATTTGTTTACAATAGTCTCTTCAACAATCCAAAATAAAGGAGCTGAAAAACATCTCACCTGACGACAAGTTCGTAAGGACGACAATTGTAAACAAGAATAGATACCTCACATGCGCAATCCACCACCCAATAAATCTCTGTAAAAAAATCCTCTCGAGGAAATAACCGAACATCTTACTAATCAAAACAGAATCATAGATCCATGAAGCAAAATTATGGGAAGGTAGAAATCATAAAGGCAGCATACGGGAGAATTTTCGAGATTGGCATCCATTCAACATATGAAAGATCGAACGTAGTTCAGAAGTACCCCTTACATATTTGAAACATCAGAATTACTAAGAATGAGGTGCGGGTGTGGCGCAGTCGGTTAGAGGTCCGCTGTAGCCACATGATTCGAAACCGCTCTAAAGCCAATCAAGTCTTTCTTCTCTCCGGAGTCGAGAAATTTGTACCAGACTTGACTGGGAGGATAAAAAAGGATTAAAACACCGACTTGATCATCGTCTGGCACCCGCAAGTCACTGTATACACCAAAGCGCGTTCCAAAACCCCAACGATTACGACTTGCAGTAAAACGCGTCGGCGCATCTCAAGTGGATTGATACGTCAGTGACTTTATCTTTTAAGTGCTGAGAATCATCTGTCCCCACAACTTCTGTGGACAGATATTCTCTAAAATTCCTTGCGCAAAAGGTACTACTGATCTAACATGCTCTTCATCAAATTCTTGGGAAGTTGCGCGTTTTCTGATACATAGGAAATACAGTTGGGTCAAAACGACATGGAACACGGACAGTTGTGTAAGCGGCTGCGCTTGAAGCGGCGCGGTGGAGCGTAGCGGTTGGGATCGTGTAAGGATCTTCGCTATCGCCATCCACCTCTGCAGTTCGCCATGATCCGACCTCGATTCCAACCGCTGGCTCCACCGCACCGCTTCGAGCACAGCCGCTAACGCAACTGTCCGCGCTTCATGTCGTTTTGACTCGATTATATGTCCAAATCATTGATGCATGCCGACCTCAAAATTCTCACATAATGCTACATTTAAACAAAACGCAGAATACCATTTGTAGACTTCTTCTGTTGAAATGGTGAATAAATGAACAGCTGTGGTTGTCCGGTTTTGAGTTGTAGCACAGTTGGAGCCAAATGGGGTGGCAAAGGGCACAAAATAGGATCGCTGAATCGCGAATTAAACAAATTTTCGAACAAGATGATCAGAAAAGTAGGAATACCGGCCTCACCTAACCATAGGAAATCTTGTTAATTGAATGGAAGGAAGTATAATATTGCCGACGGGAACCGAAATCCGTTGATTGAGCTGCGGTGGACTACCTTTGATTAGAACTAAGCTTTGAAGTTCATCGAACAAGCGATTCGCCAAAGTTGGATCCATGTCATCATAGTACACCTGAAGGCAAGATTATTTCTGCTATATATGAACTCACACTGAATTTTGGAATGATGCTGCTAAGTTTTCGCAAACCTGTATAAGATGACAAAGATGTCTAATAGCTGCTTCAGTCAGCTCGGCCCGAGAAGCAGCCGTGTAAACCTCATGCAGGGCTTTTATTTGCAGTTGAACTGGACCTTTAACCACACCTTCTTGTTGAACCTCGCGTACGTTCTCTTTTATACCGTATCCAGGCAAAGTCCTACAACATAAACAAAGTTGGCTATGGTAGAAAGCATATCGAACAACAGACATTTTCCACAGGGACATTACAAAACGGACGTGACCCTCGAAAAAGTTGCTAAATAATGGTGGGACAACTTTCGACAGTTATAGTGGAAGAAAATTAATTGAGAGATGGAAAATCAAAAATGAAATGTCTAGTTAACCTATGAAAACCCAGAAATTTCACGGTCTATTCTCAGGATGACACAGACGCACATTTCTGGCTTTAGACTGGTACTGAGAGTAGAGAACAATTAAATTCGAAACTAATAGAAGTTCGTTAGTAACATAACGCGGTCAAAACGACTTGAAGCCCGGCGCAGTTGCGTAAGCGACTGTGCTCCACGCGGCGCGGTGGAGAGGAGGTACCGACGCGGTTGTAATCGACATGGGACCATTGCGAACTGCAGCGATGAAAGGTACTAGCATGGATCCCCACTCGATCCTAACCGCTAGGATCCCCTGTACTGCTTTGAGCGAAGCCGGTTACGCAACTGCGCCGTGCTTCATGTCATTTTGATCCTAATATATATCATATGTGAAGAATATGAGAAGAGAGAGAAAACGCCTTACGTCCAAAACCGTTGCCCGGTAAAAATACATACGCTTAATGTGTTTTACTTAAAATCATTCACATGTTGAAGCATGCACACGATAGATCTTTAAACTGCCAAGAGCATTTCTGAAGCTGATCCATGCACTCATCAGAATTCAACATCCGAAATGCATTTAACCAGTCTATTGCACTGTGCGCAAACTTATGGGTGTACATTCAAGAACTGAGATGATGTATTGTCCCTCCTTTGAGATAGGAAAAAATGTGTAAGGGACGACATTAACTGGAATTAAATGAGGAAGACGAGAAAGAAGTCACAAGCTTTTTTAAATCCACTGCGAAAGGAACCACAGAGAGATTAACAATTTACAAAAGTTCCGTATCCACAATAGATTAGAAATAAATGAAATGAAGGAAGTAAAAAAAAAATCATCAGATCAAGCAGTGAGAGTAACAAACAAAAAACGATGAAAAAATACGAATCTTGCATCTAAAAGGCGCGTTAACTGACCGGTAAATCAAAGAATCCTGAGAAGAAATACCTGTACAAGACGGGATAAACAATCCGATAGTCCTGTGCAGTTCTTTGTTCGCCTTCTGAAATTTGCAGACGAAACAGCACGCCAAGGCGAGCAAAAAACGAACATTTGCGCATGAATCCAACCTAAATCCAAAACATTTCTAACAAGAACTTAACATTCAGAATGGGTCAAAGTAAGGATAACACAGCAGACATGCCTCTCTATATAATGCAGTAGAATTTGCACATATAGCTGCTTTGGTATGATTGTCGAATCTCGTGAAACTGTCATCCAGATATTTACCTATGTGGTCGCGATGAAAAGTCTGAACAAGATGCAAGTGATTTTTCTACATCCAAAACATTGCAACATAGTATGTTCTGCAAAAAGATGTCAAACTAAAGAAATGAAGTGTAATTCATCATTGTAATTAGTTAGTTATTTGCGTAATTTTCAATGGTTTCACCTCCATTTCGACATACAATCGTTGATATCGGTATAAAGACACTGCTTTCATCATACAGTCATACTCAACCATGGCTGCAAAGGAAAATTTCGCATAGTTTTCAAGTGCCAACTCGAATTTCTCCATTATAGCAGCTGGCTCAATCTTGTCTTTGGATCTAAAAATGCTGTTTAATAAAAGGAAAGAAACAGAGAAGGTCAACAAGTGTGCAGTTAATGATATTTACTGCTTTAACTTACTTGTCGCCGCGGAGTACTGCCCATGGCATCCGCGAACGCCTGCTTTCGCCCCCATCACTACTGTCGTCACTGAGTGGCGCACGACTGTTCTCATCCGAACGATGCCTTTGGTGTCCTAGTGAAACCCTGGAAAAAATGAAAATAAACACGAACGATGAACAAAAGTAATAAAAAGTACCCCAAAGTGTGTTGGAAAGTCGTAGCTGCACTTATGGCTGCTCCCAGCGATAAATGACCGTTAGAACCAATATCCCTCATTTGAGTTGGAGTCATGCTAGCTACCCGATACATGAGAGCCGTTGATGTTAATCCATCGTAAAGAAGAGACATTGCAGCGCAAGCCCACCCTTCGCAGGCACCTGCAAACGATGAAAACGTTGATGAAAAGAACGTTCTTCTTCAGGATTCAAGATGTTGACGGCACAAATGCCAATGCACCTTCAACATTCTACATCCTTAAGGTAAACGCAGCAGTTTACTAACCAGCAAACCAAAGCATGTCGTTTGAAGACTTCAGCATTTCCATAGAGGCTGCATATGAGTCCAATGCCAGCTGCGGTAGCCCGGTGAGCATAGCGTAATCCGCGTTCTGTTTCCGTGACCTACCAACACACTTGCGTCTGAAACAAATAAATACAACTTAGGGAATACAAAGGATGGAGAGAAAGAGAGGGATCATCAGCAGAATTAATTATTGAATATACGGTAAGAGCAAAACTAATCAGTAGGTTACCAAAAAGCGCAAAAAATAAATCGTATGCAGAACTGACTTGTAGGTTTTGGATGCTTTGTTTTCAACCCCAAATCGGAATTTCTCTTCCTCGGGCAACACGGGACAAGGGGGACACTCCTAGTGACAAACGTTATGAAAACACTTGTTATGCTTTTGAAGGAAAAGTAAAATCAATGAAAACAAGAGAGTTCGAAAGAAAACAGAATACTCACCAATTTCTCGAAAGACTGGTCAACTCGCTTGCTTTCAAGTACAAAATAAATTGCACGCATAAACTCTCGAACACCCATTTCCAACTCATCGGACTCCTCTAGTCGATGAAAGAGAAAGGTTTCTCGGGGTGAGAAATGTGTTGATACTTCTTGCTAAAGAGAAGGTTAGAGAACTTGACTAAACTTCATTACATTCCTGAGGACAGTTATAGACGGGTCAGAACGACCTGAAACTCGGTCTAGTTGCGTAAGTGGCTGGGCTGGACGTTGAGTGGTGGAGCGTAGCGGATGGGATCGAAGGTGGCCTTCGCTAGCACCATTCATCGTTGCAGTCCGACTGAAGCTAACGGTGGCCCCACCTCGAAGCAATCTGTTAGCTCCACCGTGCCGCTCCGAACTTTAAGCGGTTTTGACCCAACTATACAAATGAAGTGAACCGAATTCGAATACCTCATCGTAGCCAAGTAGTATGCACCTGCTATCAACGAGAGTGTTATCGTAATCCCGCTGAAAAGTAACTGATGAGAGAGACTCTCACAGAAAAGAAGCGAAAAAGTTTGGTGTGACTGCACAGTCATCCTGGGATGTCTGAACGCCCCAGTGGAAAGCGGAGTAGCGAAACAATTTTAGGACTCTTTCTCTTTACACGTTCTAAACTTTCTCGTCCAAACAATTTCATTAACAATTACTGCAAGCATGGCTACTGCATCATGAATTCAATGATGCTACGACATTCCACCATTACTTTGCAAGATATGGCTCTCATCGGCTTCTTCACAAGCTTAGAAAAGCTAGAAAATGAGGAAATCGTTCTTCAGAACCTTCTACCTTCACTTTCTCATAATTGCCTTTGACTTCTTCCATTGTTAAGCCCCCACTTAGAGATGAACGCCTTCTGACCGTAACTGGCGCCAATCCAACATCATCAGAAGCAGAAGAGGTCTGTACTTGGCATTACCGCATTAAAGACAACAACGTGAATGAAAATTTGAATAAGAATTATAATTTTACCGATTTCTTTGCAGGTGCAGCTGATGTCGAAGGCTGTGCGCTAGCCACACCGATGAGCCCGAGAACTCGACGGTGTGCCTAAACTCTTGTAAGCTTTTATAAGCAATTCATAAGAACATTCATAGGAAGAAAAGTAAAACTGAGAGTAATCAAAACCTGCAGTTCGCCAAATCTGACAAGTTCGGCGTTGACGTTGGTGACGAAGTTAGCATGGAAGATTCGTTTTGGATTGTCAGAAACTGAAAACAGACAAAAACAGCATGGAAAATGATGGAAGGAGTATAAGTGGCTTAAGGTACGTGAGGCACGCAAAATTTACAGTAGGGTCGAGCCTCAGGTCGCTTTGGTTCGATTGCAGGCTGGAATCTTAGAACAATAGTAGTAACAATAGTAGATATATAAATTGCATTGTGAATTAGCGCCGATCGTTTGCTTGTTGAAAAAAAAACCTTTGGTTCATAACAGAAGAAGAGAACATCTGTCTCCGTAGAAATCACATGGACTGATTTGGTTTAATTTCACAAATCCAGTTTACCAGACTGCGCTGAAATGTTGATGCTAAGTCACTCTAAAGAAGGATCAGCTGCACCTATGAAAATCGACAAACAAGGACCCTTCTTACTGGATAGAGCGTCATTTTTTTTAGACCGGAAGACAGCTTTGTTTCTACAATAGGATTGAAGGTAAACGCTTGAAATACGGTTACATAAGTAGTTTCGTTATCAATTAAGTTTGCCTAATACAAGACTGGTGCTGTTGATACAGCAGCTTTGTACAGCGGTGACTATCAAAATGAAGGAAGACTTGATTTTTTCTGTAATAACCTCTAACTTTACATAGTTGAGAAAAGTCCTCAAACTAAGCTGGCACTTCTTTTTTGGAGCAGAAAATGTACGCTTCGTTTCTTTACATAACGAGCGGATTTCGTCGGCCCAAAGTAGCCACCGAACGAGTTCAACGAGGCTGACGCAGCCCGTCAACCGCAACGCACTTCCCTCCCCTGCCAGACACATCCTGTTTCGACCCTCCAACCTATCGAAAGCACATCGAGCTCAATCGGCTGAACACATTTAGCGCAGCAACAGCTGTGAAGCTCTCCCTCCGTACGCGCAGAGGAAGCATGTGCATGAGAACTATCGGAACAAGTCGCGGTGAACTGCAACATTAACGCTCGGTGAAAAAAGAGAGGGAAAACCCAACAAATTAATTCAAACGGTTGAAAACTGCCAATGAGTGACTAGAATCAATTGAAAGCGAATTTTGAATAAACAAGAAATGAAGCAGACACGTAAGTAACCATCCTGCTCACCCACTCATACGTTAAAAAGCCTTTAAATGCGACAAATTACCTTGAATGGATCGTTGTCGAGCGAGGCGATCAACGATCCGGTTGAAAACAGCAGCATTTCTTGGTCCTATTTGACGAATGAGGATTGTTACCCTCTGATGATCCTCAATACAGGGTATGCCATCCATCCAGATACCAAATATCTACCCGGTAAAGCTACATCGATCCATAATAAACACAGAAATAAACAAGAAGAGAGAATGGAAACCAGCACTCTGGCAGATTTGTGTTAGAGCGCGAAAGTTGTTCAAAACTGCGAACGCCCAGTGTCTACTCGTGTTCAGCAAGACAAAATCGATTTCGTGCTGTAACTGTTTTCAAAATGGTATTGTGACAAATACCTCACTCCCCAACTCTCAACTTCACGTTCCACACACAAACCTCTACAGTAACAAGACTTTTCTTCGAAGACTGCTTGAAACACAAGGTAAAAGTTAATCGAATCGATATTTGACGTAAAATATATCACCAATACATTTAGTAGTAGACGTAGATGGGATTCGAGAGTTTAGTTGTTCCAAATGTGCTATACCTCCAGCATTTATCATATTTGAAACTAATACTAAACAGATCAGTACCTACAGTGCCAGCTCATCGATCCCTTTTTAACCACCTAAATGCTAGAACTTCATTAAGCCGAGAGGAGACCGATGAAACAGCGGAAATCGGACTGCATCCAGATCCCCCTACTCGTCAGAATATGTGTTACTGTGTGGAGCGGTTCCTTTCCTAGACCAATTCTACAACTGAAATGTTCATGAGAAATAGTCTATTGTGGAAGCTGCAACTTCTCGTGGACTCTTCGCAATCCATTTGCACTCGTCCACAATTTATATTGTTGAATTCCTGCACAGCAAAGTTGCAAAATTGAAATTCGGGAACTCATTGACGGCAACAGCAGACCGTGACTACAGCACTTACTGCAGACGAACCAAAACGAGCTGAAGCCGGACAGTTGCATCAGTGGTTAGGGCGGAGGTGAGAGTTATTTTGAATAGGACTACAGAAAAGGGCAAAGGTCCCAGCACGAGTAAAGGTCGAGCGTAGCCGTTGCACCAGGCTTCAGGTCGTTTTGACCCGACTGTAACCTACATGTGCACAAAGACCCATTTTGATGCTACCTGTCTTGCATTTGTCCGCAAAATGTTGGTAGAGAGAGGGTATTTCTGCACAAACTTACTGCTGACAAAGTTTACGGGATTTTGGTCCGTGTTGAGGTTACAAACTGTAAAAATGGATTACATCAGGTTAAATAAAAGTCGTCAAGACGCTACATCAGCCAAATTTCCGTTCCCCGTGCCCTTTAGAGATGAAATTGCCGCTGCTCATGCTTCGTGCTCACACCCTAGTCAGAGTTATACTGACATTACCGTCATTGATGGTATTCGTTAAACATCTAACTATGTTGTAGATAACCAATCAGACAAAACACCCATGGTCTCCTCGCGGTACTCCCTTGCTTCCATAATCTATAGTCGGATCAAAACGACGTGAAGCACGGACATTTGCGCAAGCGGCCGCATTCGGAAGCGGTGCAGTGGAGACAGTGGTTGGAATCGAGGTGGGGCCATGGCGAACTGCAGAGGTGGTTGGCGGCAGCGAGGATCCTTACACGATCCCAACCGCTACGCTCCACCGCTCCGCTTCGAGCGCAACCGCTTGTGCAAATGTCCGTGCTTCATGTCGTTTTGACCCGACTATAGATTATGGAACCCAGCGTGGCTCCACTCAACGTAAGAAAGTTTTACCTTCTTTCCTTTTCAGGTAGAAAGAATGAATAGGCTGTTGAGCGGTCCGGAGCGCGTTTTAACGTACTCGTAGGAACAAACAGCCTATTCATTAGTTTCACCTGAAAATTAGGGTGAAGAGGCATCACTGATCTTCGATCACTGGCTCGTGGACACGACGCGTGCACAGGAAGGTGCGTTATAACTTACCTCATAGGAAGGAACGCCGTTCTTTCTTACAGGTTACCAGGACAATTCTGGAAGGTTGAGCGGAGCCACGCTTGGTTCCGTAATCTGCAACCCGGACTCAACGGGCTCTTGGAGGTTTCCGTACTATGTCAATTTCGTGATACGCTGCCTTTAATCACTCGGATGCGCCAAAAAGTCTAGTACCAATTCATCGACCCTGGAGGTAAGAAGGGTTTCGGTGTTGCACCCAGGAACCCTGAAACCCCTTGAAAGCACGTATGTAATTGCGTACACGGCTTCTTTCGAGGCGCTTCGGCGGAGCGTAGCGGCTGAGAGCATGGTGAGATCCTTGCTCGCACTACCCATCGCTGTAGTTTGCGACGGTCTCACCTCGGTTACAACTGGTGCCTCCACCGCGCCGTTCCGAGCGCGTACGCAAATGCACCGCAACTACACTCGTGATTCATGCCGTTTTGACCTTACCACATAAGAGAATGTCTGAGTCCTTCAACCATTACCTTTAAATTTGTTCCCCATACCATTTCTTCTTTATTTCTCATGGTACCTTCTTAATCCTTACTTCTTCAGAATATTTGGTTCTCACATTTATAGCATTCATGTTTATGCTCATATATACATTCATTTTCGATGCAAACAATATGTACAAGAAAACAGCAGCATAACAGTGAACTTGAGGAGAGTCGCCAAGTGAGGTGTTTGCAAAAAATTCCAGAGATCACGCATACGACTTCGTCAAAGCATTTGAACAACGATTTTTAGTCAAGTAAAATATATCCCACACTTTTATACAGGTTCACAGAGGTTACTCGCAGATTCCCCCAATTTGTTATACAACCGAATCTTGCGGTGTCCGGTAGTTGATTTGAGGTTCTGCTCTGCTGAAGGTCACTCTGTCCGGGCTTTGCTTGCGATCCTTCCTCAAGGAATTTCGCATTCCCCGCGGTATACCAGGTAGATCGTCTGGATATTTGTTATAGTACAATCTGTAAATGATAATTTCAATTTTAGTTCTTGTGAAGAAAAACTACGAAATAAGCAATTCTAAAAAAAACCAAATTAATTGTCTGGAATCGAGAAGTTTCTTCAATTTGAAGACCTTTCAATTGCTTTAGCTGCTGTGTGCGGTCTTGCTTCTCTTTGTCTCTGTTCTTTTTCCATTTTTGTAGTTTTCCATGGAAATTCGGGATCATACGGCTCGGGAGCGAAAAAGTCGAGGCTAAAATCGGTTCTTGACTTGATGGAGCCACTTCTGTGGAATTTATCAAGAATTGTCTTAAGGAGAAGTCTAGTTCTTCCTTCACAACTAATCAATAGAGAACGAGGTGCATTTGATGCTAATAAAATCCAATTTAAAAAAAAAACTGAAACAGAATATGCACAAACTGGACAGGACATCCATTTACTAACTTCGTCTTCGGCTGCGCTCGAAGTGGGGCAAGGGTTCTCCTTCCTTACCGTAACCGTAAAGCTCCACCGCCTCGCTTCTAGCGCAGCCGCTTACGCAAGTGCACAGTGCTTCATGTCGTTGTGACCCAACTATATCTACTCCAAGATTCCAGGTTGCAACCGGATCGTAGCGACTTGAGGCTTGGTGTGAATGTGCATTCGGTTGCCCTTAAGGTGGCGACCTCGCTAACTAATTTCAATAGAATTGCAGAGATGAGCAATGGTCCCATCCCGCCACTTCGAGCGTAACCGCTCACGCGATGGCAACAGTTTCAACCCGTCTCACCTGCATTCGTCGCCAGGCCTGCGGATTGAAGTAATTCTCGGGTCGCTTCGACTCCTCCTATCCCTTCTCCGTAGCTTTCGTTGAAGCGGAGGATCCGGGATGGCTGGCCATTCCTTTCGCCAAGGTGGTAGATTGGAGGGCGCTGATTTGCACTTGTGTGGTCCTCGAGAGTGACGACCACTCTTCGGTTTCGTGCCAGAAGGTTGTTCTCCGCTCCGTTGTGGCGTGTACGGTTGCTGGAAAGTTTGAGCTACATAGAGTACATGAAGGATGAAGAAGTGGTAATGTTTTCACATATTGATGAGTTGTTAGAAGTTTGTGTTCTCAGTAAAGATGTTGCAGCATAGTCGGAGAACTTTTTCTGACATCAGACAATCCGTTCAGGGCTTTCTGCTTTATGGTGCAAAGTGGCAGAGGCAATTTCCTATCGTGTTTTTCGTGGCAATGCGTGATTTTTGTTCCATAACCACACATGTATGGGATTGTACTATTGCGCATGATTATATTATGTTTCTTGTACGTTTTTTTTTTCGTTGTCGTGCCTTAGCTTCTCTACGGGCGTGAAAAGTTGTATCTCTGGATAAGCTAAGGTGCCCTTAAGGCTCTTATTCCCGGATTTGTAGAGCACGTCTTCCCTCATCATTGTTACATATGGAAAATACGTCCCTAAACCTACTCACTGGTGCCGAGAATCTAGAATCTGCACTGCTACAGAGAGCACCAAGGGTTTCTTATTGACAACGCGCACCTTTTTGAATCAGCGCTTATGCTACAAAAGTGATTACGTTGAAATTTCCCACCGCTCGACTGTGTGGGCGACTTCGTGGACGAGCTGGTTTATCAGATGTTAGCTTTCCTGCCAGTCTCCAATAAAAGAAGATCACGATTATGAGGCATATGCCCTGAAAACGGCGTTAAAAATACAAGGTACACAAACGTGCGAGTTCTTGTTTGTTCTGTTACGTTGAGAAAAAACACAAAAACGTACCGTAATGATAAAGTGATAGAAAAGTTAGAGAATTAAAATAAGAGAATTATGAAGGAAAGGGAAGTGAAAGTGCTGATAACTCATTTTCGTTTCTTTGATAACTAATAATAAGTAATAAATTAACAATGAAATAGTCCATGAATTCATGATGGTGCACATTTCAAAATTTCTTTCAAGACACTTACGTTAACTGCAAGTGACATCACGAATTCTGCAACAGACATGGTGAGTTGCTCGTTGAAGACATCCTAGACGAAAAAGCGTTAATCCAATAGAAGTTCCCCTTTGAGACAAAAATTAGTTGAACTTTTGCTTATGCTTTTAAGAGTTTTTTTTTCTGGTAAATGTGAACTGACATACCCCACTCCACCACAATACTGCATAGGCGGTAGCCATAATAATGATCGCTCCTGCTGAGAAGATCCATGGCCATACGAAGTTTTTATTGTACTAAAAACAACTCCGTAGCGTATTAAATACAAACAACTTCTAGTCCTGAATCTCTGCCCAGTTTTTTCTTTTAAACAGGTCAGTAGGCGACAAGGAATCTGTCCACGTTTCCTTTTCGTCTTCATGGTTACGTTTTTAAGTACGGCTGGTCGCAACCATGATGCATCGCGTTCGTGCACAACACTGAAGTCTGGTCGGACCAACATGACTTGTGGGCCACTTGCGTAAGTGGCTGCGAGTGTGATGGGACTTATTAGCTCCAAAGGATGCGGAGCTGAGTGAGCGTCCCATCGCGCCACTCCGACCACAACCGCTTACGAAGTAGCTGTAACGAAAGCATCCCATATATGGGTGCGACCGTAGTACCAGCGCTTGACGCTACTCGCATTAGATAATCACCACGCTTCAACACACGCTTAATATAAGTATTTTGTCAAAATTAGCCGTGGCGAAAGTTTCCAGTAAAGTTTTTCTCTCTCTCTCTCTTTTTTTTCATTAAATAATAGAAGGTTCCGGTGCTATCGTCTCGAGATATTCGTAAGAGATGTAGGAAGATCTAAGATCCGGAAGCTTCATTGTGTCCAACCTAACAACTTTTTGCACCTGTATAGGTAGTGGAATATACCTTACGCACTTTTGTTTCATCAATCGCGCGAACGCAAAGAGTTCCTTCACTGAACGAAAATGAACCTTAGGTGGTACCAAGCTCTCTAGTCCCTGGAACTTTAGGTCGATTTTCGATTCTCGTTCTTGAAAACTATATCCCAGGGAGAAAGATCCCAGGGAAGGAAAGTTTTGCGGTAGCTATTTTCAGCATTCAAAGTTTTACAGAAGAAATACTGGAGTGGACGAAATTCGCATTGGACAAATCCGTCAAGTCTTGACTTCCATATATGATAACTACATTTTCAAAAAAAGCATACCTTCACTGCTCCATAGAGTAAGGCAAACGACATGAAGAAGTGTACAAATGCCAGAAGAACGTTTATTATGACAATGACGAACATGGCTGCAAACATATTGATTTTCATGAATGGCCATTCCATCTGAGATATTATTTGATCATCAATAATTCAGAATAAGATATTCATTTACCATTTATTCTTCGTCGCTCAGGTGTTTCCGTGTAGATCGCATAAAGACCAGGGAAACGTGCTTGGAAAGCATCAATTCTGAACGTATTTATGAAATCAGTAAAAGAATAATATACTGTACATAATTTGCGATTCCAAAGTTTTATTATGATTTGGAACGTAGCCTTGATTTTCCTATTTTAACTATGCAGAAACAATCCATTTGCAATTTTTTTTTCAATTTTATCTGTCTTTTCTTGGTTAGTAACTACTTACTTTTGCACTACTCACAGTATTTGAACTGTTCACTACAATTTAAGGACGAACTCATAGAAATGACCTCTTAGTACTTGTCGGAGATGGTCTCATGACACAGAAATATGACTTACGCAAGCTACTTAATATGTGAATACGATTCTACAGTTGTGTCATCCACTTGTCGGTTCAACTACACAACTAAGAATTCTGTAACTATACCACCTGAAGAAAGCTATTTATTAGTTATTCTTATAACTAGTTATTTTGCAAGCTGCATAGATTGAGAGGAAGAATCAGATGTGGTGTTCAACATGCTGTTGGTCTAACAATTGAATTAATTGGGGTCTGGAAATAATCAATCCAAACTCAGCAAAAGAAGCTTAACATTTTCTCTGCTCAGCATACTATTATTCGCCTGGATCTCACCCTCCGGTTGCGGGCAGTTGGCGACCTTCGTACTCCCACTGTCGATCTCGTACCTCCTTCACCTGCCAGCCCATTACTCCCATTTGGATAATAGCATAGATCTGGATGAAATTCGCTGCTCAAATCTGTTAGGCTCACATTTTTTCACACTTACTAATATCTTGTTTATTTTGACAAATATGAAGTACTTACACAACAAAAAAAAACGAACAAATTGTATACAATGCATAGGTTACGGATAGGGTTCAATTTGTAGATTGACTTACAGTGTTCCATATTGCTATGCCAATGGTGCTATTACGAAGGCACGCTAGCGGATCTGCCATTTCCACTTCGATCACATACTAACGGAAATTCGCAACTGAGAATCGTCTAATGAGAGTTCTTAAATAGAAAATATTTACCAAACATTCATACGTAGTATCAGATTGCAATCTCAGGCAAAAAAGAAACACAGAAAATCAGTTAAAAAAATAAGCTACAACTGATGATATCACGCACTTTTGCCTCATACTTAGAAATTTCTCGAAAATTGAAGAGAATTTTGACGCCAACAAATCGATATGCTCAAATAATTCAGCGGAATTTCCATACAGACAGCATTCTAACCTACAACAGACATTTACGCGCTCTTTTCACAAAAAGTGCAACTTATTAGAAATGAAATGAAAAATCAGAAACTGGGCAACTCGTATAAGGTGCTTTAAGTAGACAAATCCGCGCAAGATTAGGAATAAACTAATTCAGATGTTCTCCCCAGGAATTAAATACCATACAAATTATTTTCTTAAGAACGAATAGCCAACAAATCTCTAGAGGAAGTCATTAAAATACACCAGTAGAGAAAAAAAGAAGAGTTTGACACTTTGAAAGCTGTGTAATCATTTATACGGATAAGGGAGGTCGTTTATGCACGTGAATACCGGTTGAATAGTTCAGTTCCTTCGAGTTAATTATCGCTAAAGGGAAACCGCTGCAGGATTTATACTGCTACGGTTTCTCTTTAGTGATAATCAGTTCTCTTTGGTTTCTCTTATACTAAAGCAGAAATGATATTCACGCTTCACACATTGGATGAGAAGAAAGAAACATAAGATACCATTTGACAATGAAGTACGAAATCTGGTTCGAACGACTATCCCAGTTAACATTCCTTTACTATGAAAGAAGGTTGTGGAACAGAAAAGGAGACATAAAGTGCGAAGGGAAGTCGTTGTTGCACGACCAGCCTTTGTTTTGATAGAGAAAATTGTTTTAAAATCCTCAATAGATAAGATTAGCGATAAAATTACCCCTAACATCTTTCAAAAATTACTATGAGACCACGTACGTAGAATGTCCGAATAATGTCGGACCAGTCGGAAAGTGTAATCTCTTATTGCGATCACTATCAAACTCACGCGAGACGAACAAATCCTTGGGAATGTCCAGAAATCCCACTCCTGTATAATTGGTGAAACAGGAGTGGGAATGAAGGGTACAATACACTACAGGACACTTCGGAAGCGACCACATGTCGTTCATGATTTCTGGTTCTTGCGCAATTAAATTACAATGTAGATGACGAACATTGAATTCAACATATTAAATTTTGATCTTAGATTTCCTGTTGAATAATTGTAAGTGCTTATTAACAAGTCTCATCAAATTTGTGGTTGGAAGAAAAAGGAGCGGAATATGCAGTCAAAAGTCACAGCAACAAATGTATAGATGGTGGCGAATCCACAATGAGCAGTGATTCATGTTTTCTTATCGGCGATCGATCGAAGAAGAAAGAAGAAGCATTGTAATTTGTAAATGAAATCTAATTTTCCGGCGCAATTTATATGTTGTTGTCCCAATTCCAGAAAAGATTAAAGACGAGGAGTGCGGAAAAGTAATAAAAATGGTGAATGATAGATTAAGCAGAAAAATAATACTAACATAGCATCAAAAAAGAAAATAAAAGAATAAAAGGCTTGTGTTGTAGAAGGCAGTGAATTATGTTCGTAGTGACGCAAGAACGAGTTTATCACCAGCTCCTGCCTACTGGAGCTAGTGCTCAGTTGTAGTGAGGTGCTGCTCAAGCGTGCGACACTATTGACCGATGCAAAGGTAAACATAGGGAGAAGCAACCAGCCTCGGGTTGAACGACGAGCGTGAGCGTCATGGATCGTAATAGAAAATCTGCCTTCTCAAAAAATTACCCGTTCAAAGCGAAAAAAACTTTGCCATCAAACAAATATTCAAGAACATGAAAATACAAAACAAAGACCTTCGTTTTATTGATGATTGTTCACTACTGCCTAGAAAATCAGCGAGCAGTTCTCACAAAATAAAAAAAAAATCCGTAAAACAGATTTTGTACTTGTTAGTTTTTTTTTCCTTTTTTATCAATTGGCAATCGTATGTTGGCCTTGGTAAGAAGGAATAAAACCTTTAAATAAACCCTCCAGAATAACCCCATCGTATGGTCTACGAAGGTAACTAGCACATAAACTACACTGTGAAAGTGTTCGATTCTATTTGAAGATTGTCCGACCTTATTTGCATGGATGGAATATGACTACAAAGAATTGTGTTAAACATACAAATTTCGGCAAAATAAGAAATACTGGAACTGTGTTACTGCAGATTATTTAAGGAAATTACCGGATAAATTTTTAAAAAGATTCAGGGCCGCTCGGACCTGAAAGAAGCTTCTGACAACACCGTATCCTCAGTGCTCCTAACAACCTTATGTGCCAACGTGCATAAAATGTAATGTAATTTTTCTTCTGGAAACGACTCCAGACCCAGTTCGTAAACACTAATTAGACGTCTGTTTTTAGCTGTTTTTTCTTTGCAAGCTCTTTAGAAGTTTCAGTTTAGAAAGACTGAAAAAGAGTATCTATCCTACAAACCAACCTGCCTCGGAGTAGGTGTTTGGAATATGTGGTAGCTTAAAATACGAGATCAACTACTGGCACCGTGGTCTTCACCGTCAATTCTAGGACTCCAAAAGCCTCTCCCCCGTCAATTCACTTCAACTAGTCGAAGTCGGGCCATTTTTATGCCTTTTATAAAGACGAGATTGTTGAAGTGCAGCGCCACAAATAAAGTCCCATCAAATCCTTCGCAAAACCAAAAATCATAAGCGCAGTTCACAACATGTACAAGTATGGCTTCAAACAGAAAGGATTGCGAAGTAAATATCAAATATTAGAATTAGTAATCAGAAAAATAACAGAACACAAGAATATCAAACAACACAACGTACTAAGAGCTTGTTGTTGAGGTGATCACCCATTTGCGCGATATGTAAACGAGCATGTATTCATGGCAACGTAGCGGATAGGTCGGATTACGGCCAATACTATTATTACAGGTTAGCAAAGTTGAGGTCACATCACGATGAATGATGGATAGACATAGCGTAAGTCCTTTAAAGTAACATTTTTCCAAATTATTAATTCTATGGCTCCAAGCTTTGAGGCTCCATTAATGTTCATAACAGACAAGGGTTGTCACTGCACGTGGTAGTCACTGCAAAGTTCACGGAAGTCTTTTCCGTGTGGAGATCCAGATGAGCACCTACCATGCAGAATTATAACGTGTATTTATATTCCGGTCCAAAATTATAACCGCTGGTGGAAGAATCATTGGCTGCCTGCGTAACTTGCAGTAGTTTTCCACCAATAACTAGCCAATTCATTAACAAACATTAGCAAACCCGTAGTGATTGTGCAAATGAAGCACATGTCTCATATTTTTCACTCGATTGTACGTACATAAAGTGTTAGCCAAATTGCATATTAATTGACCTTAAGAAGATTACAAAATCTTCTTATAAGCGGAAATATCTAATTATTTCGAAAAATGGAAGCCGTAGTATAAAATTTGGCTCTTTTTATTAGGTTCATTGTGAACTTTTAACGAATTTCAAGCAAATGTATTGCTTGATCCTCCGATCTTAGCGTAGTATTCTTATAGAGTGTTGGTCAGATATGAGTTCAGCTAGTTTCCCTGTCAAAACTACTACTAAATATTCAAAATCGTAAACTGCGGTGGTGGTAGACGTAAATGCGAACATTTTCTACTATTCTGAACCCCAGAAGAATAAATAGAGTCACTGAAACTTCCTAAGCGTCCTTCCGAGAGGTTAGGCGTAACGGAATATGGAAAGTTTGTTCTCACCTTTTGCAATCGTTGCAATCGTTGATCTCCTCTCGCTTCACACCGCATTCCGTTAATCCGTGCTCTACAGTGATATCGCATAATTGGTCGATTTGGCAGATTCCCGGTCGACCAAACTGTTCATTTGTTTCAGAGCGTGAAACGCTTACAGGATCCTCTTGGTGGTGTTCTTTCTAAGTCATAGTGAAGCAACAAAAACTTAGGCCTAAGTGGCTCTTAGCACGCTTCAGGACTACTGAGGTCATGACCTTCATTTGTAACTGGATCTAGTCATATTCTATTTCTGGAATTCTCTGGAGTATTATCTCTGTATCTGTAAACTCTTCGCTGTCTTCAGTTTCTCGCGAGTAAACGATGCGCCTACTCCTCTTACTAGTCGCCTTTCTTGTTCCAAGCAATGCTTCGATAGTGATGAAGACCAGAATAAGGAGACAAATTGGCACAGGTACCTCGAGTTCTTTGAAAATCGTTCACGAAACGCAAGGTTCATCTATAGTAGAGTTTTGATTTTCAATGTTTATTCTTTTTATTTCCTCTCTATCTTATCACTGCGGTACCCCTCCCAGCATGTACATAGGTAGAAGGTCAGAGAAAAATTAATTTTTTACCTCTTAACGGTTCTAGAGCTTTTTTTATTTTTTTCTTTTTTCTTGTTGATTAATCAGAATACAGACACATGTTATGCAAAGTACCTCTGTTTTAATCAAATACACTACAGATGCGGATGGAGTAAGACGGAAAAGCTTCCCTTTACTAAAATGTGATTAAAATTTTTCACAGACTGACATTTAATGTGACCACTCACATTCCATGGAGGAGCGGTCTTAAACTTCTGTTTTATATACCTCCAGGGGTTCAGAAATAGTTGAAAAGGTTCTTATGTAAAATACCTGTCAGTGTACTATGTTTACTTTGATTTAACCTTTAGGTGACTACAATTCGATCTCTTTGTGTTTGCGAAAAACAGGTTTCAATGTGAACCGGTCGCTGAAATGCTAATGCTAATCTAGCACCAGCTGTAATTCCCCACGGTTAGCACGAAAACTTCGCTGTGGAGATTAACCTTGTCGAAAAAAAGCATCTGAAAGTCCATCTGGCTGATTTAAAAGTGCAGCTTTCGCAAAGTGCTGGCTACACGTCTATCTCCATGTTTTAGCTTTGATGTCAAACTCGAACACGGAAGGGCAAGGAGACAATGTGCTAACGAATGCTACAGCTCACGTTGTCAAGGTGAATTGGTAGCTGCAGAGCATAATGAAATTCCCCGAAGCGGGTGGAGATTGTGATGTCATTATGTGCGCTTTAATTGATGCTTAACTACCGAAAAGTTCTCGTTTTTCAGAATTCTGATGGAACTGTCGCCTTGAACATTTCTTCGTCAGGCAATGCCATCGGTGCTGACTTCTCGGCTATACAGAACCAAGCTGTAGGGCAGATTGGGAGCTCTAGTAAGATTCACTCCGTTTTCTTACTTCTGGCACAGCCCACGAAAAAAAAAGCCAGGGACGATTTTTTTGTCCACTAAATTTCCCGAGTTCTTTTGGCTGGTAACAAAGTTCTAGCGTCTTTATGAGTCCTTATTACTTCTGTATTTTCATCCAACTTGATTGAAATTTTAAAATTTCATCTTTATTTCAATCTAACTGTCTAAGTAGCGGTTTGTGTAAACTGTATTTAAAGTGCTCGGGTTTTCTTTTGATTTTTTTTAAACTTTCACTTTAGCAAAGTATTTAGTCCAAATTCATAAATGAAAAAGAAGAAATCGAAAACGAAGTAATGAAATAGGATTAGATTCCTTTCATAACTTTCATAAGGATGAAGTTATGTAGTGTCTTTTCATTGTTTCATTCAAGTCGTCAGCAATATTTTTCTTATCTTTTACTGTATGAATCGCCAAAAAGTTGTTGATATCTGTTTAACGTTTAACGTAGCGGATTAAACTCTTTTTCGTAGAAAAAATTGTTCCGAGAGAACAACCATGCGCTGTATTCGGTCATTCACGGCCCTACATACGTTTCCTACAACTTGTCGACTATTAGTTTTCATGAAATGTGCAGTAACCATCTGATTTGTCTGTCAGCAGATCAATTAGTGAATTCTAATTTGTGTGAACTATTTGCTGCATACTCTTCCATGGCCAACCTGACACCTGTTTTTAGGCTATTTCCTTATATCACCCAATTTATCGCTTTTCTCTATAATTGTCGTGGAGTTTGAGGAAAGAAATAATTGTCAGTCTTCTGCAGGTATACTTGCTACCGGAAATGTGGAATCAAAAGGCCAAAACACGTCCTCGGCATCTGATGTGGCAGCTGCAGCTCAGGACAACAACAGGAGCGTTTCTTCTATGCAAAAGGTCCTTGATGATATCGGGCATGCTTTGAGAAGAGAATTCTCGATAACACAGAGGTAAATTTACAGGGAGAGGCAACGGGACGAGGTGACACATCAGTACAAGCTAACGGAGGATCTGTAATGTCCCACTACGGGATGCAAAGTCCTTACAGTAAGTACGCCTTTTCGGTGTCTCAGAAAAAATCATAAACCGACATAAAGAAAACAAGGATGAAGGAGCGAAATCGGAATAGTCTTTTTCTTTGATTCTATTCTAATAATTCTTTGAGGCTATCGATCTTGATTAATCAGCAAGACATTTAGTCCTGTTCCGCCTTTTCGAAATTCTCACATCTCTTATCTCTATGTCTCTGAGACATCTAAAATCCACAAATGATACTCTATAAAAAATAAATATATAATTATAAAAAAGAAAACGGGATTAGTCTTTTCTGACTTCTAATAGCAGAATTTCCTTGTTATTTCGCTACTTACACCTTGCAGTAGAAAAGGCGTTGAACATCTTTACTGTAGATGAATTTATGGAGGTCATGGATGATGTGATGTATTTTTGCTAAGTACCAGTTGAGGCAAATCATGGTCGATCAGAAACTACTGAACTTTTTTAAGTGACTTCGACTCAGGCGCATCAAAATGACCAGTGTTTCTCCGGATTCTGTGTGCCCATTATATCCTTCCTCGATGCTCTTTTATTGAGTTTTGTGGCTAAAAAATTGATCAAATGATGTATGCTTATGGCAAGTTTGTCTGTCTATAAAGTATACCTGAAGGCACCGTACCACGAAATTGACGTTGTATGGATCTCTTCGAGGAAGGCCAGGATGAGGGGTACAGATCACAAGTGCGGGATTAACGGCGTTGTCGACCAAATTTCACTACGAGGAACCAACAGCACGTCACTATGCGAACATACGCGCCGCGGCTGCCAGCGACCGTGGGACAGCGCCAGCAGTTGAACGACTGCCCGTTCGCAGACGTAGGCGTCGCGGAAACGATCGCGCGTATGACTCGTTGTTGGGTGCCTCGTAGGAGATGATCCTTGATCGACGAGGCAGCTTTCCGCGTCGTTGTTCAAGATATTTATGAAGAATTGTGCGTGATGGCGCTCATTCTCATGATCTGCACCCATAACGATCTACCATAGCCGTTGATGGAAAGATAGCAGTATCGTCAGTTTCTTGTTATCTTGGTTGAACGCCATATTGAAAAAATGAAGCGCAGGAATATCCTGAAGTGAAGTACGAAGTTATTTTTCTAGCCTACGGCGTTCAGTGCCTGTAACCCATACGGTGGATAAATAAGATGGAAAAAGAATCATCACCACCCTCACCACCATCAACAGTGGCGTAGACTCGCCACAACACTTTAAGTACTCTGTAGCGGGATCGTTCTTCGGATAAATGAATATCAGTGCTGGAACGCTTCTAAGCCTCCGTGTGAAGCGTTATCCATGAATAAACTTTTCTGCGGTGGCAGAACGTATTCAAAACACCTCCACCTTTACAGAGTTGGATGGATTTCATTGAAACTAAGCCCAGTGACTTCACATTCAACTACCATCTATCGCGTGCGCCGAAGCAGGGCACGAAATGCGATGATCACAGCCTAAACTCAAACTCAAGTTTGACGAACCCCACCATTCAAACAACCATCTTTTCTCTCGGTTTACCTATAAAATATTTCAAGAAGTACCAGGTCACATGGTATTAAGGGAATGACAGCATTCAGATGATAGGACTAAGTTGTAAATTAGCAACAAGTCTTCATTAGGTGGTCACAGCGCCATGGCGTCAGCTGGAGCGACTGGTTCCTTAGCCTCACTGGCGAAAGCACTTTCGAAACAGGTCGGCACATGAATGTTCTTCAGTGTATTTTGAGCACTTTGTCCGTTGTCGAGAGTGATGTTGCACGTTTTTTCCAAACTTTGTAGGAGCTGACATGGGAGAATATCCTCGTCCACGTTATTGGATCAGCTGCTGCTGAAGGTATCGGAAACGCTCAAGCAAACCTCGACATAGGTGCAGGAAATGCCTACGATGGTGCGTAATATTTCGAGGCTGTCTTCAGGCTTTAGTTTTTGTGAATGTATCATCTAGAGTTTTTTTTTGTTGATAAATTAAGAAGAAAATAATGGAGAGTTTCTGTTGAAGGTGTGGGAGTAAGTGGACTCGTATCGGGAGTGAACACTGATAACGGTCACATCAACACGGAGGTAAGTGATACTAAAAGCAAACCCCACAAGAAACCTGTGTTAATTTTACTGACACTTTTAACAAAAAAATTAAGAGGTGTACACATTTTGAAGACAGATCACAACTTTACAGGTGCTCGGGATTCTTTACTCACAAATTGGCATTATCCTTGTGACAAAAACTGCAATGGTCGAATCGAAAAGATTTTTGATAATAGTCCTTCAGTAAAAAAAAGGACTACCAAAAAAATTGAGCCACCCCCACCGCTGCTCTTCTAACCTCTAACCGGCGGAAGCGTCGAGACTATCACGTTAAGTACATTTAGAAGTAGTGTGTCATCCTCTATGGTGTGTAGTGGGGCACTCTGTTGTTATTAACATTTCGCATGGAGAAGTGACATTTTCTGTGCCACGTGAGAGATGTTCCCAGAGAGATCGCAGTGCTTCTTGCCTTAGTAAAGGAGCCCATTAAGCGTCCTCGGTTTTTCCTCACAGTCAGGGGCTACGTGGCGAATCCTCAGATGGAGGGTAAGGTGCTGGCCGCGGACGAAAAAGCGACCCTGACTCTGGCCTGATAAGGTGGATAGAGGGAACCTCCCGCTTCAGTTGTTCACTCATAATAGGTCGAAAGGCTGCGATTAAGTTACTGAGAGGTGCAAGGAAGGCGGTTAGGAGTCGCATCCAATGAAGCCATCCATTCTGGGAAAACGCGAAAACCTCAGAAATCTTGCGACGAAAGGCTTGCACAGTGCCCATCAGTTTTGAAATTAAACGCACGACCAGTAATAAGAAAGAGCCTCCTGACTTCATAGGAACGCTTGTCATGGCGGAGTAGGGAAGTGCGGGATTGGAGAAGTCATTTAGAATATGGAGAAATGGAATAAGACTAGGAGGACGATCCGTGGACACACCGCACGTGCGCTTGCACCGGAAGCAGCCATTGAAGGTCTGATGATGCAAGCCAGCAAGATTAAATACGATGTCGTCCGACTGACTATTGACCACGCCACCCACTGTACGCATATTACAGTGACGAAGAACTGTTCCTAGAGACATGCGTCAAAGGGGCAGTGGGACGTTTACCAGTGGGAAGATGAAGATCAATACTAAGCGTCGCTTACGCTCTAAAAACAGGTTACGACGAAGACGAAGTCGAAGCCTTCGACATATACTCAGAGAAGTTTACGGGGAAGGTCATACCATCTACAAGATCGTTGTTGGCAATTTTAGAATTGATTTCAGTAGAACGCCTGAGGAACTTTGCATCGGCATTTACTCTCGAGATCAAGAGTGTAGCTGGGATACGATCCTCGCGAAGGAACGAGAACGCTTTTTTTAGTTAACAAAAGAAATCGAACGTAACGTAAAAATAAACAAATTGGAAGCCCTAGTATGCGTTTGCGACTTTCAAAAACTAAAATTCTTCTAGAAAATCGCCAATCAGTGCGTGTATCCGTCTGGAAAACATACCAGTTCCCCTGATGGTTACAAGTAATGAAACACATAGGGCATCTTATTACACGTCTCTCTGTTTGAAGACCCTAATTTTTCTTATTTTACTATTTTTCTCATCCTACTGTGTTGGTTTCTTGAATAATCCCATCAATTTCTGGCTAATGTGACCTTCTAGGTGAACGGCAGCGCAAATATGAACGGAGGTCAGCACGATTTGGCTGGCAACATGTATGGGAATGTAGAAGGTGTAAGCGGAAACAGTACTTTGGTTGGAGCAACAAATATTCAGAGCAGCAGCATCACTAGGAATTCAAGTATGTCGTGAATGTCTTCTTCTTTTAAAGTAATGTTCTTGTGATCAATTGAAACGTTTCTGTTTAGGCGTAAGCTCTTTTGCCGACTCCAAGGTACACACAGATGGAAGTAGTTCGATTAATCTGAGTGCGGACACTGGTTTTAACACTGACGTGAGCTGCATCTAACTATTATTTTTAGCCATGCAAAGTAGATGGTTGCCTGAGAACTATTATCAACACTTCAGAATTATAAAGTACATTTCTATTTTTATACCTAATTATCAGAAAGTATCGTTACCTCCATTCGCGGTTTTACTAGCATTATTGACCCGTTTTAATGTAGAATAGATATTTCCTTCGCATTGGATAGCCAACATATTTCTCGAGTTCAAAATATGTTTCATACAAAGAAATAGTACAGTCAAAACGAAATGAAGACCAGTGCAGTCGCGTAACCTGCTGTACTCGGAGCAGCGCGGCGGAGAGTAGCGGGTTAGGATTGTAGTGGAACGCTGGCTAGCACAATCCATTGCTGCGGTACGCGATGGTCCCACATGGATTCCAGCCGATGTGCCAGCTGCGCTTCTTACGCAACTGCACCGCGCTTCATGTCGTTTTGACGCTACTGTAATTCTCCCTAACGCCGCTGCAGTACCGTGTATGTTGAATTCGTACATCGAAATTGCTTCATATGCTTCCCTGTTAATCGCATTTTAAGCCGCAAAAGATGCTAAAAGTCAGACTGGATTTCTCAGAAGTTACTCCAAATATACAAATTAGGAGTAAATCAGTGAGAGAATTTATGGAGAATTTATGGGAGAACCTAGTTGAAAACTATCAAGAATAAGGACTGCTAAGGAATTGTAAGTACGTCTTCTTAAGAGTGGTAATTTCATAGGGTGGCAGTGGTGGCAGAGTAAAAACGAATGCGACTGGAGAAGGAACCAATAAGCACATGACTGTGCAAAACGGCCTCCGTATTAGCGACAATGAAGGAGGATCAGGTTGGTTGAGGGTAACCGATTGAGTGCACCTCTCTTTTGCATTTACCGAAAGCACACTGAGCTGAAGCTTCCGCACACCTCTCAAAAGAACACTGATAAGTTCAAGCTGCCTGGCTCGCAGTTATTTTGCTATTTCGTCAGTTAATTGCTAGAGCCACACTGAGTTCACCATTCAGCGGAAAGCTTGGGATCTCATTTTCATTCTGTCGCTTGTACTTTTCCAAGTGCAGAATTCACTGCGCTCTTTAGTTGCAGCAAAAACAACTGCTTTACTAGGTTGCTCTTAGTATTTTAAGATTTTTACACATTCAAGTGGTTCATTTTCGTTCATCCAGTCATTCTATCATTTCCAGTGGCAATAGGCAATGGCGTCGTATACGGAGAAGGAACAGAAAATTCAAATGCTTCATTAGCGGTGGATACCAAGTACAGAAATGATGGAACTGCACAGTAAGTATGCGTTCATAGTTAATTTGTTCACATACAGATTTTAACGTAACAACAACACATAACTTTTAACATAACATATTTTATAACATCTACACAGAGGAGACGAAAGTACTAACTGTTTACCCATAAATGAATAAATATGCAATGAAAAATTTGCACTAGCACTGGCAGTTCCCTTAATATTGGCACCTTCGTCTGCCTGCATAAATACTTATTCTTCAATTTCCTGGAGCAACATCCTTATTATTTTATCACTGTGCTTGTGTTGCCCTTCATATTATTGTTGATAATAATATGAACGAAAACACAAACATTTGCTATTGTTGATTTTTTGCCACCTAATCACCACCTAATCACCAACAAATAGTTGTCTAACTTTGTTTATTATGGTTGAACCATATGGTGCATTTAAGAAAGTTCCTCAATATATAACTGAGTTAGTTGTTTAATATACAGTAAACAAGTTCAAAGCCGGAGTTTTCAACCATATATCGGAAGTTACTGTAATATTTACGTGTAAGTTGAGAAGTGAACGATACGAAAGTCTTGAATTAGTATGAACGTGTTTGCCTTTCGTGAGCGCAGCTTATCCACTGTACCAGAAGCCTTTCTTTGGGAATAGTTGCGTGATTCAGAATAGTTGTCAACGGAGACGGGCAAGCGATATCGAATGGCACCAATTCGAGCCTTTCTATTGGAGCCAATGCGGACATTTCGAACACATATGGTGATGATCACGAGGAAAACCTTTGAGTCTGGTATTCACCTGAGGGTATTTCATTTAAGCGGGAAGCGCATTATCCAATGGTGTAGCTCATGGTGAAGTGAATGGGATGAGCGGTAATGTTTTGCTGGACATAGATGGTGGCTCTGGAACCGGTGGAAATGCAAAGATGGAAGCTTGGGGTGGAGGTAATGGAGACAGCCAGGTACTGACAAATGCTGGTCTTATCCTCAAACAGTGGAATGAGTTGAGAAGTGAGGAACAATGCCCCCAGTTTTTCACGTACTTCATCTAGAACACGTAAATGTAGGCTTGCTTCTGCTTTAGATATCTCAGTAAACGGAGGTGTCTCAGCGAACGGTGATCAAACCAAAGTGAATTCGTTCTCTATGGTCAAAGACAACAACGGTACGACTAAAATGTTTGTTTCACTGTAAAATTAATGTACTGAGAATTGTTTAGGTGAGCAGACACTAGAGAACTCCCAGAAGGCGTCATCAAGCTCAAAAGGTTCGTCGTCGGCATCTGCATCGAGTTACATAGTCCTAAAACGATAGAATTTTTACAGTAATCACTGGTTGTGAACTATTACTAATAAACATTTGCCACAATTTGCTCAATGCAGCGAAACTAGTATCTGAAGGGTGTATTCATAGCTTGCTCAAAAAATTGCCGTGTGTAGGATCAGTTGCCGAGTAACGGCAAATTGCGTTATGATAGTTTTTGTTTTGATGTTAGAACACTTCAACCTTGAGAACCGTATATGCTAGTCTGATTGAGCAAATCATCTGATGACCATATGTCTCAAAATTCTTCACTGGACTGACATTTCCGTTAAATCTAATTGTAGGTCAGTTTTCTAATTTTGGAGGTTCACATTAGAAATGTGATGTGTAGCTTTGAAAAATATTTTTTCTTTTCTTGGAATACGCGTTAAACACGCGTGATACTGATGATGTACAACGTAGGACATATTGCACATATTGCATGCTGCCCACTATCTTTCGTACAACCCTGGGTCCAATCGATTGGACAGGTGAGAAACTTGGTTCCAGATCCAAAACTGACACCGCTTTGTTCGAAAGAGGTGCAATGCCTATAGCAGAAACACGAGGGTGTATTTCTTTTTAAATCTTTTTTTTTTTTTTTTTGAAGAATGGTCAAGGACTACTGGGGCTTGCTGCAACTCATAAAGACTGTTTTTGGTCCCGTTCTCGATACAGTAACCGATTGAATTTCCCTTGTAGTCTACTTGGCATTAGAGCGAATAATATCACAAATAATTCTTGACTCACCCACGATTCTCCTCCAAAGGTTGCCGGCCACGAATCGTTTACAACTCTTTTGTCTACAAGCACACTTTAACAACATCGAATACAGTTGATCTTGTTTTGTCTTAAATGCCGTTTGAAGTAAAAGTTGCTCGATTTCTCTCGCTTCCCGGTGTCGCTTCTTGAGTCCGCGTGTTTCGTACAGTTGCTTGTTGGAAATGAAGTTCGGAGCGACGTGGTATTTTAACAGCGGCGGAGAAACTGGATGGATTGCCTTTCTTAGATGATCTTCTGTTTCAAGGAAAGGGCTTCTTTTACAAGTCAAACACAGTTTGCTGGCACATCATTCAGAAGCGCGAAAGTTCGACCTTCCTTAAATCTTGGCATTGAAATTGCAACTTGCCGATTGTCAAATTGAAGCAAGAGCCAAGATTGTTGAAAAAAAAATTACGGCTAATGTTTCGGCGTCGTCACCTTCGTCAGAGCCAGGAAAGTCAGATCATTTCTAATATATCCTCTCAAATGCCTCATTAAGAACAAGTCATCATTCCCTAACATGCTACGTCCAAAACCGAAACCAAAAGAGCTCAAATCGTTGTGCTTACCTAAGTAACTGCGTTTTGTGATATTAGCGGACCTTCGCGTGATAAAATCGTTCCAATAATTTACCGGTTAGGATGCGACTTCAATAGATCAAAACCTGCAAAGTTCTTTATAAGAAGCCAGCTCGTAGGTCATGGCTATGCAGTCCTTCTTTCCATTCATTTTTGGACGTTTAGCGCTTATCCAAAACATCTCCAAGGTTTCGCGGTCCACAATTTGGGTTCGTACGATAGGACTGTGGCAGCTATGAAGAAAGGCGCATTTTCATGACATTGTCTACGGTGAGCTCCGAGAGGGGTTAGTGCGTTTTAATGTTTCATCCCATTTAGATGTTCTTTAATACGAACACAAAGAGGTCGCCCTGTTTCCCAACAGCGGATGATCTTGAACACGTAATTTCCTTCAGAGGTTCAAGGGGTTATCGGCATACTTCTTCCAACCGGAAAGAAAACAGAATTTAATAAGTATAAGACATTTGGTGAAATTACGAGACTCATTTCTTTCTTTCTTTCCTTACCTTCGTTACTGTCCTTCCACTCAATTATATGAGCATGTGCACGAAAACTGTGTAGGAACTGAAGCAGAACGGATTCCATTCAAGTTGTCGTGCGGCGGATGTTGTTGGCTGTTTTTTGTTTTCGTTCGTTTTCTTTTTCGTTTTTCCTTCCCATTAATTCTCCTTGATGAGAGGTAGCTTGTCTTGTTGCCTCTCATCAAGGAGAATTAATGGGAGTTAATTAATTAGGGAGAGGTAGTTCTATAGCTTGTCTTGCTGAAGGGCCTGGAAGCTGAAATCTTGGACAAATAACAGAGAAATAAACGACAGAGCAATAATTTTCACTAGGCAGAAATAAACAAAAGAAAAACAGAAAAGAAAACAAACAGAAACGAGAAACAGAAAACAACAAAAAGAGTTGAATTGCATCAAAAGCACTATGAAACAATGTTTCTCATCAAGCAAATTTGAACAAAATAACCAAAAATAACAAACACCAACGACTACAACACAAAAGGATTGAAGTATAAAACACCACTAAAGACAAGTGAAAAGTACGTGATGTTACTAGCTGAGAGTAAGATGTAGAGAAACAATGTGATCCATGTACTTGACAATTGCGAAATAATGGAAACATAAGAGAATGCCAAATAATATTTGTACTAGAATATCGAGCAAAATCTCAAAATTAGTCTCTTTTAAATCACCAACAACATGCAAAACGACGGAATCACATCATGAAAACACTGTGAAAGCGTTCGTTAACCTATTCTTGGAAGAGCAGAGGAAAAAATTAACACTCTGTTTTGATAGTATCATAGTGTGACTGTCCAGGTTCGACACACCGCTGACCCAAAGTTTTGTAGATGAGGTAGAGTTTTGGAAGCAAATCTAAAAGATGGAGATTTTGATATTATATCGTTTTCAGCAGTCTAGACGTGTATATAATGAAATTTGATGGGTACGAGCTCAAGTTCCGTAAGAATGCGCAAATATGTCGCCGATGCCTCAGTAAGTAAAAAATTGAGCATGCCAGATTGAAGGGCCCCGTTCCGCTAGCTACACTATAAAAATAACAAACAAGTCCCATTAAAATGCTGGCAAAATGAGATGTTGACTTTTCCGTTGCACTTTCCGGAATAGGTTTACGAAAGCTTTCACAGTGTTTCCACGAAGTAAATCCGTCTTATTGCCACGTTGTTGTCGTTTTAACAGCTACTAAGCTTGAGATCTTGGGTATATTCTATATAGAAGCGATTCTAGTAAATAGTAGGTATTGTAGTAGAGATATTATTTAGCAAACCCCTATGATCTCTGATTTTGCAATTGCGAAATATGGCTGAGCACAGTTGCGCAATCACAAGATCGATATCCGTCGCACTGTCACATTCTTTCTTGTTGTTTTTGCTTGTTTTTCTCCTTCCTTCCTTTTTTTGTCGTCTCTAGGTCCTCATGACTTTATATATTCTTCTTCCTTCTAAGTCTCAACTAGGAATCATTACATCGCGCACTTTTGACTTGCCTTTAGCGATGTTGTGTCCTTCTCGTCTTAATTTTGTGTTGTTTTTGTTTTCGTTGCCGTTTGCTGTTTTTGTTTTGTTTTTCGTTTGCTTTGTTTACTACTGCTTGATGAAAACTATAGTTTTATCGCCTGTGTGTCTCTTACTCAAGATTTCGGTTTGTAGGCTCTGCAGCAAAACAAACGATAGAACAAAAACTCATCAGGCGAAATTAAACATAAGAAAAACGAAAAAGGGAACGAACAAAAACGAAAAACAGCAAGCATAAACATATTTTGAATACTATCGAAAAATACTATGACGCTACAATTTCTTCTTTTCAGATGATAAGCTATTTCCACCTAGTCAAAACATTGTCGTCTTTATTAAGGATATCAGGAAGCAGCCACCTCACGAAAATTGGAATGGATTAAAAACAAAAAGTGTCGCAGACAACATCAATAATTGGATAGCATCACAACAAGTTATGAAACCATTGCTGATCTCGTTTTTCTTGTTTTCAAATGAAAGATTACATTGACTCCGTCAACAAGTCTTGTATTTATTGAAGATTCGCAGCCCTCGACGGAACCTGGGAGGGAACAGGCCCGCCAGTTTGTGCCCTAATTTGGGAGGGCGAAGTAATTTGTCTGGTAGGTTTCTTCTGAAGACTCTTGTTTTTTACTGCACGAACACAAATATTGTTTATGTCAGATATTTTTTTTTGCTATATTGGCCGCCTGATGCCACCGGTAGATGAATTTCAAACGGTGAATTTTAAATGGTAAAGGGCACCAAATATGGAGATTGAGGAAGGAATTCTACTGAAAAATCTGGTCAGCTTGAAAACACAAGAAGGCTATCCCACCATCTTGCCTTGGCAATTTGTTGGACACATTGCCACGAAGATGCCATGCTGTTATTGACGCTAAAGGTTTCGCAACAATGTACTTAGACTGTTATTTTGTTATTGTTACCATAGTATTATTCTTGGTATTCTTTTCTGGAGTGAAAAACTCTAAAGAATTATAGTTATTGCTAAATTGTGGACGGTTCACTAATTCTCAGGAGAGAAACCCTCAAAAAAAAAGTTTGTCAATTGATTTTTGACCGCTCTTGTATATGCGTTTTCGTGTTAGTTGTGATAAGAGCAAGACAGGGGTATGGTGCTAAGTTCAATGATGTGGTTGGTGGGTGACACGCACAGTACACACAATTAGCACTCCATCAACTGCAGGCAAGCAACACCACAACATCTTTTTAGACTTGATCACGGCGGACGATGCGGTCTTTTTATCCGCTATACTTCTACCGTTCTTCGACACAAAGAAACAGGCCCAGATGTCAGCATCAACGAGGAAGGTGTTCATTAAAGCGTTGAGCATGTGGTACAACTTCCTCATCCTGGGCATCCATACTGGTAAGCGGTAGTCTGTCCGCGCAGCCGCTTGCTCTTTAGCTTGAGTTGACCAGGTGGCAACTCGTCTTTCCAATTTCGTTTAAGATGTTGGTCAGGAACGTTTGCTCAAAGTGAAGAGAACGAAAGCACTACATACGTGCTCTTACAACTAGCGTGGTCGGACATCACTGAATTTGCAGAGCCATTGTACTGCGCAGCTACCTTGATCGTCACACATGACCGAGTGCTGAAATCGATGAGAAATACGCCGAATTTGCTGATAGCAATAACCTTGAGCGAATAGAATACAACTATTTTATTGAGTGCGTACAAATTACGAAGTATAGTTTAGCGTGATGGACACAACTATTTGTAATATAATTGAATTAAGCTTTAGAGCTATTATGGCCTACATTGTGCAGTGCAATACTGCGAGGAACGAGTGCGCCTACAAGATGGTGCACGGCTTTGTATATGATCCGCCTGACAGCAAGCTGACAGAAATTGACATCTTCAAAAGACATCGATAAGGAGATGAAATGGTGTAATGAAAGATTACTGGGTGATTACTGAGTAAATGCCGTAAATGTGGCCGTAAGCGTGGCATGCTGTAAATGGTTGAAGGTGTCGTTGAACCGCAAACCGCGTTTCATAGCTTGGTATGTAAAGGGAAGAGCGGAAAAAATATTCCAACCAGCAGAGCGAAATATTATTGATGACGAAGACGATGACGCTCTCATCGATAATATGTCGTTGCTGCTGGTTGCAATGTACACACGAATGCTTGAACAGTGAGTGTGTTTGTACAGGTCCACACATTCACTGGCGGCTCGTTTTCATATGGCCGAGCTTGACGAAATCCGTATAGCGAGTATCAAGAAGTCCGATCAGCCGTATTTTTTTTTACTTTGTTCAGTCGAACATTGCCGCGATTCAAAGGCTGCTGGAGAGATTTTTTCCCAATTCCGATTGCGTCAATTTGAATATCTCCTGCAACACGACAAACAATTGCCGCAACGACGCTTACATGAACCGAAAAAATATGCCGCGATTAGATTTGTGCAGTGAGTCATTGTGGCACTTGCAGTCAAGAGATCAGACAGGATAGGAACCAGCAAATGCCAGGTTTCGATGGGGAATGTGCGATTCTACCAGGTACATGCAGTGTCGCCACTACAGCGGGTAGCGCTACCCACTATAATGGCAGACTTTAGCGAAGCACGTCGTTGCATCGCGACCACTCGCCTATGAAGGCCACAAACCGTTAAATCGAGCACTCAGCTACAACGATAGCTACATTTTTGCTCGTCCGATGGCCTACGGTCCTTACGACGCATGGTGTGCCGCAGATGGCGGTATATGGCAGCAGTTTGCACGACTAAAGAAGTACGTGGATCGTGAAGCAAAGAAAAATCTGGCTGTCCTCGAAAGAGTGAAGTCGATGGTAATGATTGTAACGTATGTGCGTGTATGCGCTTGCATGTGCGTAGCATCGCAGCAGCATCACATCACGTTTCACATAGATCCCTTTCAGCTTCAAAGAAGAGTTGACGTGTGAGTTGGAAGAAACTGAGATACGCGGAAATCCTGCCTTTATTTTATATTTATGTGTTTAGGAACACTGGAAACAGAGTCGGCGGCGAATGCAGACGACGGAACTATGGAAATAACGCCACTCACTTCAGCAGCCAGAGGTGATTAAAAGGTGCGAGCATCTGTAGAGGATATGTGGTGAGCGTCGGGCCTCTGATGCATTGCACTCCTTGCGACGCATGGTGTGCTGCTGATGGCGGTATATGGCAGCAGTTTGAGCAGTATGTTTTTATTTTATAATTATGGCCACGGAGGTGCTTTGTGTATAAGAACACCACTCGACTGGAACACAACTCATGCATATACTACAATTCATAGATGAAATGTTGTCACCCACAAAACGCAGAGGACTTCTGGTGCCGACAGGGAGCGTGGTAGATCCATTCTTTTAGGACCAAATATCCTCTAGGTTGTGCTCTTCCTCATAGTTTTCAATTTTCAGGTTCAAAAAATGTCCCAACATCATTTAAAGTTCACGAAAGCGTAAAACGCCTGTACAATGAGCATGATCGACCGGAACCTCCTATCGATCATGCTGCAGCCACAGCGAAATTTGTTGCCGACTGCGTTGTACCGCCCAAAATGGGAAGTAAAGTGTTCAAAATGCATTTCACAAATTTTTGTCTAGTCATTTTATTTGAGAGGAATAGAGCAAAACGGAGATGACTCCGTATTGATTGCTATTAGTAGACTTCATTTCCTTCACAGCTTGCACACTGCTTCATCACTCCTTCGCTACAGTCAATCCAGTATATTGAAGATTGAAGCCTGTTTATTGTGATTGCTTGTTCTTAGGCGAGAAGCACAGCGTAGGACTCAGCTTTTCGCAGCATTAAAGTAGTACATTTCTCATGTAGTAAGGGTGGCTTTTAATAACAACACCCAAACAAGCACCCAAAAAAGAAATCTTGAGGTTATCACTAGGCGAAAAAAGATCTGCAACTGGAAATAAAGGTAGAATTAGTGAAATGTAGGCCCCACGAGTTACTTAGTAATCGTCGTTCACAGACAATCCCACACAGTTCAGTTTACCGTATTCATATAGTTTGCCTATATATGAGCAGAATTATGTGTTTCCACCTTTCCTACAATTCGAACCTATTTGAGAAAAGGGCGTTTGTAGCTCAGTCGGCTAGAGGTTCCGCTGTCTGCACGATCGATCGGAGGTTCGAATCCGTCGTAGTGCTCACCACGCCTTTGATACCTTCGCAGTCGATAAATTAGTAGCAGCGTTGTCTGGGAGGATAAAAACAATGATTTGACACATTGGGTGGCCCTCGCTAGTCACTTTATAGGCTACACAAGCGTTCGTAAACCTAAAGCGATTCTGAATTGAAGTGAACGTGGTGGCGCATCCCGACTGGATTGAATAACTCCAGCCACACTTTTTAGTTGGGAATTTTTGCTCATGTTTTTGGATTTCTCCCAGCAACTTTTAATAAGATAAAAGATGAAAAGACCTACCAGATATAAAAATGTCCAGTTGACCGTCCACGTAGATGACAACGTTTTTTTTAAAGACATCACCCCAAGGATCTGAGGTGGTGCAGATTTCAGGTGGAGTATTCGTATACGGGAAGGGAGACTATGGAGAGGGGTGTGATTCCGTCCATTTCTTCCTAATTGCCGTAAAAAAAACGGCCCCGAAGATGCGGCGCCGCACAACGCTGGCGCGCTCCAGTCGAACTTCCTGTAGAAAATAGTGCGCCAGTACGCCTGAAGCCGTATCTTCCGGGACGTTTTTTACGGCAATTAGGAAGAAATGGACGGAATCACCCCCCTCTCCATAGTCTCCCATCCCGTATACGCATACTCCACCTGAAATCCGTACCACCTCAGATTCGTGGGATGATGCCTTCAAATCACACTGATGTAGTAGCGCAGGAGCGAAAATTCCGATTTCTTACTGCCCGTCAAAGTGTGCGATCGCATCTAGGCCAGTAATTTAGCACATACTTATTAAAAACCTTTCTTGCTTTTCTTTTCATTAGTTAAGAAGTTAGTTGAGAGAAGCTGGGAGATTGCCAAAATTCCCAACTTTTTCTTAGCAAAATTCCAGAAACCCAGAGCGCATCTAAGGTGGATAGCTTACCTGTTTTATAGCGCAAATCGTTCTCTTCAGAATGCTATTTCGACCACAAATTATAAATGTTCACTTCAATCTGGTAAAATCCGCCCAGACCTGCACTCGTTTCCAATGAGGATCAATGTTCAACGGCAAAGTCAGCTCAAATCTTCTCTTTCGCATGAATGCTTGAACTTATTTTTTACTGATCTGTATTCATTTCACTTTTTATACTTATTGATCACTACATTATTTTATTTTACACGTTAATTAGTCCTTTCATTTTTTTTTAGCATTTTATTTATTTTATCTTGTTTTTAGTTACCACATGAGCGACTATATTAGTGATAATGAGAAGGGAGAGTGAGATGTACCTTTTGAGACGGTCGTGTCCCAACTGCACGCCATAGAGGTCTATAATTATTCCAGTCCCGGAGATTTCCTCTTTGAATTCGAGAAGCTCTAACAAGACGAGCGAACATGACGCGAAGGAGGCTGTATTTCCTGTTTTGAGGTTGTGGAACAGCGATGTGATGTGACATCTTCGATCATCTCGCTGTCAAACATTCTGCACATGGATCGCTTCTAACGCTTCGAGGATAAGCAGCGAACATATCGCTGACTCTAACTTCCACTTCTCCTCATTGTCCTTCTCGACCTTTTTGTTCAAGTTTGTTTTTTTTTCATAGAAACTGATCATAACAAACTGGAAGGGATCTCATTTGCAAAGAACGTCTAGAGAGCCTGATTAAAACTTACGGGGAAAAGGAAGTGCTGCGATTTTTCAAGAATACCAGAAAGTACTGTGTTTTATTCTCGTCTCCTCATAGTTGAGACCTGTCTCTGCAGGCCATTCAAAAAAGAATTCATTCGGTCGACACTGTACGTAACCTGCAGGTTTAGCCAACAGTTACGTCGCAAATAACTGTACAAAAGCGAGATATTGCAATATTTTCCTCTTTTCCACAACTTATATTTGAGAGTCGAAGTGTGACTTATGGAATGCGTACAGGTTCACCTGTCAGTTATGCGCGACGGAACTGCTGATTTGAGATATCAGATCCCGGTCATAAGAAAATGCCATGGAATTTTGCATGGAATTTTTTTGTCTTCACCGTCACACGTGGTTGCTATGCTCTCCACCCACTGCTTTTTCCCACTAGTGAGAACCTTCTTATTGAACTAATATCTACTGTGACGTTGCCGATAAATTTACTGTTCTTCTCAGAGATGAAAAGAAATAAGTTATTTGTTTTACTGTCTGACTCCTCCATAAAACGTAAAATTCATCTATTTCGTGTGGAAAAAGTTCTGGTAAACTTCTCTTCTGAAACATTGTTTACATCAACTGGATCCAAAGACTTTGTTCGCAGCACATCTCTTGGATGGAGTGTTAACCGATTTTTCATTTGTTTGATGGAGTTTTGAAAACAGCACCTATGAGTTCGCTTCCAGTGGATTGAAAATCCACAGTGGAACCCACGTTCTGCTCCATATGGTGGTGGGAACTGAACAAAAAAAAAACATGCCCAGTTCCTTCCAGAACAAATCACTGTTAAGGAAATTGAATTTCATGGAAATTTATATGCAGCTCAACATTAACAACAGACATCGTTTATTGGAAAAGACTTGGCTCAGAATGATCCACCAAACGTGCACTGGTCTGGTCACTAAAAATTCACAAAAATGTTTTTATTTTACGTTTGTTATTTTAGAAGAAAGGCAGATCTTTTCTTGCAAAATGTAAAAATAACGTACTGAAAAAAATTTGAAATATGCAAGTGGAGAAGTGTGGGTACTGTTGGCTGCACGGCCGAAACTACATTTAGAACGGAATCTTCCAAATACGAAGTACTAGAAGCGACTGCTAGTCATGTTTAAGCTTGATCTAGATCCAAACTATTACCACTAGGAGTTTTCAGGCTGATTTAAAATACGCAAGGATTTCGCAAGAATGAACACATAAACTCAAAGAAAGACCTCCATTACAGCGAACTTTGGTCTGAGCGCAGAACTTCTGGTACGCCTTGCCAGTAGCACAGAATTTCTGCAAACACTCTTTTTTCAAGAAATTTAAGTGTTTTCAGTTTTCAATCATTTTTTTTTGTTTTTTGAAACAATTTTTTGAGCTATCAAAAAGCTTCGGGTCGCTTAAGACTTCTCATTAATTAAGGCCTTGTATTCATTAAACCGAGAGAACTACAAGAAATGTTACTGGTTATTGCTGGAAGTTTTTCCCAAAAACTGTAAGGTTTGCGAGATCGCTCATGTTTGTGATCTCTTCATTTTTTTAAAGCGTCCAATTATCTATTTTTACCGACATTAACAAAGAAAACAGTAAAGATTACTTGAAAAATGCAAAAAACTTTAATTTCTAATCATCATCGTCTTTTTTCAGCCATCAGCACGGAGGTGAGAAGTAAGAAGGTGAGGAAATGTGGAATTCCACTGCCGTCTGCTTGGCCGTCATCATGAAAATTGAAAATGAGAGACAAACGAGAGCAGGAAAAAATAATTAAAAAACCAGAAACCTTTGGTTTCCTCAAAAAGTTGATTTCTTATACTATGAGAAATTATGAGGTACTCATCATCCTTTTGTCTGTCCTCAACGACAGTTCACCCTAATTTTCTTTATCAGAGGAGAAGAAATAAAGTTTTGGTAAGGTGAACTACGACTGAGGCAAGTGAACGAATAGGTCTCGATCCCGCCGTTTTCTCGCTGCAGTGAATTGTCGAGACGATTAAGGAATGAGGATCTAAGAAACAAAGAAAAGGAAACTTTTTGTTCATCGTCATCAAAGTAGAGGAACATCTCACTCGTTCTCGCTCGTTGATGAGAAAGAAAATAATGACGCATCCAGTACTTCTCAGATGTTGCGTTTGAAGATGACTTTTTTCCTTTTCGACATGAACATCTTAGTTTTCCTTCAGCAAGCGACATTTCGGAGCATAGCTAGCATCGGTTCCCAGTTAGGAAGAAAGAGCTCTGCAGCAAAACAGCAGGTACAGCACGAAATTCGATTTGCTCGTAATTGCTGGTTTCCATACACAACAACTACCCATAGTGTATGGATTGTGCACTAGCAAACTAAAACTGCTCCCTAACTTTTTTCTATGCATCGGAAACGGAGTGGATCTTCTGCCTGTCTCCATTAATATCGCAGACTCTGCTCTTTGTTTGAAATTAAGCGCTTTCACGAAGAACTAGAAATGTTCCAGAACGATTTTATTCACCTGTGCAAGGCCACCGTCTGGACTAGCTGTTGATCAATGAAAGTATCCAAACGATGTTTCCCGCCACCAGTGTGTCCAGGCAACGCATGGCGTCATTCGATGCTTTTTGTCCTGCCCCAAACCTCGCTTTTTCATTTAATGACGGTGTCAATGCAGAGACCTAAAGGATGGCTCATTTGATTCACATTTGAGCCTTTGAAACTGTTTTTCTCGATGTGATGCAATTTTTGTTCCTCGTCCGGTATTTTCTTCCATTATAATTCGGTACATGTGAACTATTCGAAGATAGATTCCGAAATTCTGGAAGCTTTGACAAAGTTTAGTCAGAAGGTTTCAGTTTCCTTAGCGATAGTGAAATTAAAAATTAAAATATTGGATGAAATCATTCATTTCTGTTACCATCGACCGGACGAGTTACAGAAAACGTCAATTATACACATCTAGTCAAAGTGCATGCATTTCATCCAATATTCCTGTGTAATGTGAATATAAGCCAAATTAACTCAATAGACATACTCTTGTGATACATTCATGTCTGCTTGCAGTGCCATGTGTGAAAAGAGAGGTGCAAAATCGTCCGATGTGACAGTTCCGCTTTTGAAAGTTTTTTTTTTTCAAGGAAGAAACTTGCTTTATTTCGTAGCGGTATTCGATGGCAGCACCAGATAATACTCTTCTTTTCTGGGAAAAAATACCTCCAAAACCTTTCCACTACTTAGTAGTATGTAGCAGTGCAGTTTAGCTTCCCATTGACACCTGATGTCCGAGAACAACAAAGAAATTTTTCTCAGGTAGCGATATAATTTGCAAACCAACGCACACGTCAGAGTTCCATTTTGCTTAAAGGCATCATCCCACGAATCTGGGGTGGTGCAGATTTCAGGTGGAGTATTTTGATAAGGGAGTAGATTATGGAAAAGAGGATGATTCCGTCCATTTCTTCCTAATTGCCGTAAAAAACGGGCCGGAAGATGCGGCACCGCACAAGGCTGGCGCGCTCCAATCGAAGTCGTTGTGGAAAATAGCGCCCCGGCAGGCCTTTTTTACAGCAATTAGAAATCCTTCTCATAATCTACAACCCCGTATAGGCATAACCCACCTGAAACCCGTACCACCCCAGATTCGTGGGGTGATCTCTTGAAGCGAGAAAAACTGTGTAGAACACTTGAAGTTTTCAAGTGTAGTTCGATCCGATCTATTACTTACTCCTATTACTAAGTAGAAGGTAAGCTCAAGAGGGTGTTTGATCGGGGAAAACTGAAAACAGAAACTCCCAACACTGTAATTTGTAGTTGTATTTTGCAGCAATTTCCATGTGATTGCTACTAATTGCTGTAATTACTACTGTAACTTCAACTTTAGCTGTTACTCTACCAAAGACTAATTGCTATCGTTAGGTCCTGTTGGATTTTTAACGTGTGTTCGCTTAATTTTTTGTTTGTTTCATTTGTCAGTTATTCGTTTGCTTCTTACTTTAATTGAACCCTCACCAATAATACCACGAATTTAGATCCCTCACAAGTCATTTTTAGCTCAATTTTAAGTGGAGAAATGCTTCTTCTTATATGAAAGCAGCTCCGGAAATATTTGGGCATTTATTCTCCTAATCGCACTGTTTCCTGTTGTTTGTCGGAAAGCGCAGCAACTTAAACGTTCAATGGACCGGAACGACAGGGCGCTTTTGAAAACATCCCCAAACCAAAACAATCAGACAATCAATTTCTAACATTATTTTTTTCTGCGGGATTTTTTCTCCTATGTTAGGTTTGTTGCACACATTTTTCTTCCTCCAACGGTGTCCTATGTTTTTTTTTTCCTCTGCTGGGCATCGAATACATTTCACGACAACTGAACAGCTCATGTGTCTTTAGTCATTTCGTCCCAAGGGCAGAAAATCATGCTCCCTTCTTCATAAAATAAGGAAAAGGCTGTAGAATAAGATCGGCTCAATTGTTGTGCTTTGTCCACTCAGCTGTCATGTTCTTCCATGGTGATGGTTCCAGCTCTAATGCGTTAGCCCTTCCTTAAGTGGTCTAGCCCTGTTATTCTCAACATAGCGATAAAAGTGTCTTCGAGCTGCTGATGTCGTTTTACTCGTCACTGCCTTCGCGCTGTATGAATGCATTCCCTAACAAGATTTGCATTCAAAAAAAAAAAACAGAATGAAGTGTGCGGAAAAGTGTGCTTGGGAGAAAGACGTAATCCACCCATCCAGTTTTTTTACCGTACACCTGTCTTCTCTAACTTTACACGTGAAGAGATTCTTCGGACGGGGATTTGTTAATCATGTTTGTTCGTTTGGATGCTTATCTACTGCGCTGTGCACTTCCTTTCTCGCTCCTCTTTAGCGCTACAGGAGTGAAATCTTCTTTAGCTCTCAAAAAAGAAAACGAAAAATCGAAATTCTAAGAAAAAAACAGACTCTTCCTTGCATTTAATCATCCAAGAAAGCCCAAATGAATCTGGATGAATTGAAGGTGAGGTGAACAAATGTTTCGGAAATTTTTATAAGTCGTGCTGCTGCCGTAACCCTTCAGCAGGAAATGACACCACCACAGCATTTTCTACGTTCATGTTTAGTTGTAAAATGTTGAAAAAACTGGAGGTTGTACATGGTGGTGAGATGTGACTTCTCTCGGTGGTTCGGAGTCGTCGTTGGTACGTCAACCAGGCGTTTTGCACTCCGATTTCAGTAAACTGGTACCCATTTGCGTGTGAGGAAAAAACGTTGGCTTGATACGTCAGCTAGGATTCAACTCAAGTATTTATACGCAAGTCATTGCATAACCACATGCATACACGTCATGAACCTCAAAAAGATTCTGAATTGAAGTTGAATGCGTTAACGCATTTCAAAGGCACTTATCAAGAACTTTTTAGTTCCATGTACTTTTGGAAATTTGTCCGCCAATTTGCACACCTACCAAGAAACCACCGTCACAGGAACATAGGTCACGGGCATGAGAGAACGTTGTTGAGAAATACTCGCTCTGTGGCCAGGAACGAATTTTTCTGAGTCACGGCATTCACATAATTACACAAGTACAAGTATGCTAATCTTCAATAATACATCTATTTGTCACCTTCGCTAGTCACGCTTTGTCCCTTAAAAACACCATCGACTTCCGTAAACAAATGCTAAAAATTTAGTGAATTCATTTTGGTGGCTGTTCCCGATTTCTTATTCCTACTCGAAAATTTTACAATTTTGTATTCAGTGCAATTCAAATTCAATATTATTCAGTGAATAATCAGTGGAAGTAGAATATATCACATTTGATTGCTCATTTTCGTGAATTTATCATTTTCGATCTACAAGCCAAAAGTAGAAGAAAAACTTTTCTGTCCACTACCTCTCGGGCCATCTTTATTTTAGCGCTTATCGTCAGCGACAGTGAAATAAGGGATAAACAGCTAACAGCAGATGTTCTTATAAACCACTGAGCCTGAGAGATTATAAGATCAAAACATAAACGTTTTGCTGTGGTTTCTGACAGAAAATTGCCGAAAAATAGCTAATAAGTAGAGATCTGCGCATATTGTGTTTGGAATGCTATGATGCAATGATGTGAATTTGCGGTAAACGCTGATGATTCCAGTGACGTTGAGTTTCAATTCTGGAAGAATTCCACTAACTCGAAGTTCATGAAGTGCTCTGACGACTTCAACGGCTAAATACAGGGTGGCACAGGGGAACGGGAAATAGTGAATGTAGCAGTGGTAGCCCCGAGCAGCTGGTAAACAAGTGAGAGTGACTTCCTTCAGCATAAACCTACTTACCATTTAGTTATCATGGATCAGTGGATCGGTTCACAAAGTACATTTGCTGTGAAATCATTTTTTAAAAAATGGCGATTCGTACGACTGCTCAGTTTCAGAAAAAAAACTAAATAAGTGACGAATCATTGGCATGTGTATACAGTTACGAGTCATTCAGGACTCCAACTACAGTATCTTGGTAGCAGTCATTCCTCTATACAAGTAATGGCCTAATTTGGCTTCAAAGCAAGAAGAAACGAAATGAATAAGTCAATGCAGCGAAAAAAGACAGGAATGAAAGGGAAAGGATGTTTGTTGTACTTGTAGTGTGGATTTGGCGGATTTTGACGTCCCAGAAGGATTCCATGAAGCAGCACAGGGCCAGTGTAGCTGCAATGTTAACACATTAACTAGCTTTTCTAAATGACAATTTCAGTTTTAAATGTGTGGTTTGAAGAAATTTCCAATGTAGAGTTCCCTATTAAGTAGCGCTATTAAGTAAGAGTTGCCGAGTCATTTTTCAGGAAGCGAACAGCGAAAACGCGGAAGATCCGCTAGAAATCCAAGAATCGAAGGCTTCACTGACATCCGGAGGACTCAGGCTCAAGCACTACGAGAAACTTCTTTACACCCATACGGAAGAAAATGGAATGCGTTGAAACGAAAGCGTTCGAAGCTTATTTCATCACCCTTACAAGAATTGAAAATTAGTTACCTTTAGGCCTACACTGTTGATTTTCAAGAGATCTTTCGGGTTTTTTCTCTGATTCGTTAAAACCACTTTCGAAACCTATTTACCTACGCAAGGAGCCGGACATCTCGAATTTTTGCAAATGCAGCCTAAGAAAGGGAACACTTCGAAAATGCAATCAAAGAAATTCAATTAGAGATAAGTAACGATTTATGTTTACGAGAAGGACAGTATATAACCAGTGATTAAGTAGTTTAATTCGGTTTTATTAGAAGGAGACGGTTGTTTTATGATTTGCTTGCACCGATTTTATGACAATATGTAATTAAGACATAACATAGTTGCTGTTTCCTAATTGACATCTTGGGACGGTCAGAAACTCAAGCAGTTCTTCGAATGCTGCGTACATATACACAACATTATTCTAAGATGGACTAATAATTTGACTGGTGACAAAAAATCACAGGTGAGTTAAATAAATTAGGATGAATGAATCAAGAGCAAGTGAAACCATTCATATTGAAGTGTACTAAAACGCCATTTATTCACATTCTACGTATTAATATGGAGGAGAAATAACCATCACTGATGTAATCACGAAAAGGAGTATTTGATGGTTCTGCTTTGCCCAATATGTACCTGTGCAGACTTATCTCTTCCGAAGCCGCAATCACAAATCTTATTAGATTTACTCGGGAAAACATCTTCACAAATCTACTACTGCTTTTTTAAGCAAAGTAAGTAGGAAAAACAAGGAAACAATGTCTGATAAACAAACACACAAATTTTTTCGAGAGCATGAACGCACTAACTGATTTGAAACTTCAGTATTTTACAAATGTCTTCACTGATAGTTCGAATGTTCTTCTGTCTTGAAACCTCGGCATATTCTGTTTGTGTTTTGTTATAGTGCGCATACGAGGTTTTTAGATGGAACCTTTATTTCCAGTCATCCTCTATTTAGGCCTCTGAAGACGGCGAAGAAGCCGAAACGTCAGGCAAATAAAGGTTCCATCTAAAAATCTTCACTGATATTTTTTGGTCGTAAAATGATTCGGATTTAGTTCATAGATCATGGGCTGGGATCACGTTTATCAACGATCTTATGGACGCTCCTCTCCGCTTCAAAATTTTGGACCTGATTAACAAAATAAATAGAAATCGCATCCTTACGGCTGTAATATTTTTTGATTCGTATATATTCGAATATTTGAATACAAGGAATTGATTTGCTCTCTTGTTGCGCTACTATTATTCACTACTTTTATTCTTCGGTTCCTTCATTTACTTTTCCTGTCCAGCAAATTTGTGGAAAGACATAAAAGAATCAGCCACCATTGCGATCCCTGCGACTGCTTAATAAGTGAGCCAAGCGATTTCATTTCTCTATTCACTTAGGTATCTGTTTACTATTCAAGAAAACTGCAAGTTCATAAATCATAACTAACTGAATCTTACGATGACTGATTATTAGTATGAAACAAGAGGTAACGAAGGCACATAAATAACGTTACGCAAAGGAATGCTGATGAAGTGCTGTTCAGAGACAAGGATGCGATGCCAATAGGAACGACGGGACGAGTGTTAGAACTTTTAGGATCTCTGTAACAACGCAAATAGATTTACTCTAGCAGTAGTACGAGGGAAGAAAACTCACTTACTCGAGTCGAATCACTGCACTTTCCTTTATCCTAGGCTACTATTCGCTAAGACACTAACGAGTTCTCGTCCAGGCTAAGTGGAACAACCATTAGGTGCTAGGAGATATTTGACTGGAAGATATCCATATGAATGATTAGAAGGATCTCGCAATACCCATTTTTGAATGTAACCAGTTGTAAAACTTTCTTTTGTCGAATAAGTTATAAGTGCTCAAACTTCAACTCAGGTGTGTACAGGCATTTAGGGAGAAAAGACTGCGTTATAATTTTGCTGAGAGTGTCTCGAATGCGTTGGAAACACAAGAAATTAATCGAACTCGACTGAATATTGAGAATCCTGGTCGTTGCTATGCGTGGTCCTCTCTGTGCTCGCGGACAGATTCGATCGCTAAGTAACCGATTCTGACGATGGTCGGCTTTGACTTCGCTACTTCTTTCAGTGCTTCGCGTTCGTTCACCCGTCGTCATCTCTCATCCGCCCTCAAGGAGGCTTAGGCAACACCCCTAACTCTCCGGCCACACCCACTCAGGAGCACAACTTCTCCTCACAACATGCGAGCCGCCGCTCTGGTTGTCATCGCAGCAGGTTCGTCCAGCTTACACTTGATTTTCTTTGAATTTCCACCTCACATATGCTTCCTACTCGAATCATAATTCAGAATCATCACTCCTGAGCATATCCATATCATATCCGTAATCCTGAAGAAAAACCCGTGTATGCTTCCCAACTTTAGCACTTAAGAAAAAAATTAACAACTAACTATAACATTCCTTCAAAACATTCTTCTGCCCGAAGCAGGAGCACTCCTTCCTCTTTAGATATGCTTCACCGAATCGTTTACGTACGAAATTCTCACGCGTTTTTAATTACTGTAAGGTACATGCGCTACAGTATAGCGTTTGTAGAGTTTTATAATCACATTTTTTTAAAGTATATTTACGAGATGAAGAGATTCATCAGTAGAGATTCGCGTTGTTTGCTCAGTTTTCGTCAAGAAAAATCTGACAAAATCCCCGGATTCTCATCAATATCTTCACTTTTCCCTGAAGTATAGTGTTCATAGTGTAAAACAGTAGCACTGTAACTTGTGGCTGCTTAACCTTGATGGAGTTACGAGGAAAAAAATTCTCTCCCTGAGTGATGTTATTCAGACAGGGATCGGTTCAACTATTTACATCCGTTGATCGCTAATCTCAGCTGATTCTGTTTTCGAAATGTATAAACGTCAAAACAAATATTCCGTAGTCCGCCTACACGCGATTATTCGAAGGGAGTCAAAATCCTCTCATGTTCTTCTCCTAACTCCAAACTCCCGAGAGCTCGCGTCAATACCTCGAAAACTGATTATTCAAAGCGTTTACTAAAAGTTCTATCACCTTTTCATTGCCGAACTATGTACGCTGTTTTCGACTAAGAACAGTGCAGTTCCTTCTTGTGAGATCTTTCGGTTTTAAAACTCAAAAGAACCTTTTCTATCTTTTTTGCTGTTCTGTTGCGAGAAACAATGTAACCTGGACGATCACACGTATCATTGGAGGAAATACGATTAAGCTTGCAGCGGCTTTTTCGCAGCATTTTCGCCTTTCCTTTTCTCCGGATTTTGCGACTAGTATTCTCCAGCAATTATCTAACAGACTGTAATTTGCAAGGTCGCACTATCCCAACTTCAAAAGAATATCAGTCATTCTACGAATACCGATTAAGCAGCCAAAAATAGGACAGGACTTTTTTCTTAAAATCATTGAAGCATTGGGTCATGATTTCATGAATTTTAATTCCAATTTTCATATCCTCACGAGCGGAGGCTGTTCAACCATTTTGGGAGAGAGATGTGAATTCTGGCGTCTCCGACAACGGGCTAAGAGTTTCAAAATTATGTGTTTAATTATTTGTTCTTAACTTAAGCTAAACGTAAAGGAACGTAAAAGTGTATGGTGAATGAGGACGAAAACAGAAGTAAGGTAAACATGCCCGAGTCATTTCCTACTACTTTTGTGAAAAACAAATAAGTAAATAAACAATATGCGCGCATTACACAGATATTCGACTTTTGTTCATGACTGAAGAATAAATTGAAACTCCAAACCAAGAAAGTAAAGAATAAAGTAAAATTACGAGAACATCTGGGAGTCACCAATGTTGGCTCCGAAACTCGGGATGACATGACTTTGTTGGCAGCGGCGGAGAAAATGGACGGTCTGTCCTTCGCCGGCGATCTTCTGTCTCAAAGAAAGAATTTCGTATACCAGTCGAAAGCAGCTTACTAGTACATCTCTGAGTATTGCCCATGTTCGACTGTCCTTGAATGCTGGGATGTTGAATGCGTAGCTTTTATATTGACTTGCTTAAGCTGTGACCAGGATCAGTACTGATCTTCATTAGCATCCAACGTTCCGGCGCTAACGCTTTCCTCTGGGCCTTTAAAAGTCGAAACCATCAGTAACTTCTCCTCCCAAGCGCCTCACAACCCTACAGAAAACATTCAGACGACAAGCGTACTCAGCGAAGAACTCATCGGCTAATGCCTACCTCATTTGCTAAATTTGGTAACGCAACAGACCACTACCACCCACAACTGCGAGTCACAAAGGTCTTTATAAGGGACCTGGCAGACCGCCCCGTAGATCAAAGCCCTCACAGATCTTGACATGGGGCCAGCTCGTTTGTGATCGCAATGCACTCATCCCTTCTGTTTTTCTTTTTTGGACCTTTGGCAATTAACCAAAATGCCTCTAATGTTTTGCGCGCTGTGATCTTCGACTCGAAGGATAGTATGTTTTTGTTTGAATTAATGAGGATTCATTTCACGTTCGAATTTTTCGGAAAATTTTCTTCGCACTTACATTTCATCTCTTCTGAGTGGTGACAAAATTTTTCTTCACTTTGTGTCTTTAAGCTCCTCGTGATGACCCACCAGCAAATTATGCTACAGTCAATAGAATAAACCTTTGCAAAACTTTTTTTTGCTGAAATCAAGGTAAACCAAACTTCTTTCATATCTAAGACACCCTCCCAGTCGTTTTCTTTCCATTCTCGGTAGACTTTCAATGGTTTCCTTTCAAAGAATCGTTGTCGTGAAAAACACTCCTTCATTGCCGTTACAAAACCGCATTATCTATGCGATGGCACGATATTACTCAATGTTTGCAATTGAATGTGATTAGTTTTCAAAATCTCCTCTTAACGGAGAAACGACATTCAGTCGCATTCAATTCGACTTCGTCAAACGGGGGCTGTCAGAAAGCTTCACAAAATAAATTTGAATCCCGCTTATTGGCCCAATCTAATGCGTGTCGTAGCTAAAAAAACTCATTTGACAAATCATCCGTGAAAGAGCAATATATACAAATATAGTTATTCTAATCAACTCTTACATCTCATTAAAGCGAAATGAGATCTAGTGCAGCTTAAATTATTATTCGTGAAACTTTCATGTTTTCGATTCTAGGAGCTTCTAACACTGGGTTATAGTACAAATTCTCGCACCTCTTGACATTTTCCAAAGACATTGCCTGCAGAGAGGATTGGGAAGGTGATCCACGAGCATCCCCATAAAAACAGCTCTCATAAATCCAAGAACCAAAGCATGAGGGGCATCCGAAACATCAGAATACCAAAATAAGCTATTTTTTATGCGTACGGAATTGACGAAAGGAAACAGTGAAGCTTGGTTTTGGTTTCTCTCGTGTATTTTTTGCCTCATCGACTAACATCTCTACTAATCCTCAGCGATCAAAATGTAAAGGGATGCCTCGTTGGGCACAGCGATATCTTTATGTGCTTCTGGGGTGCCTCGTTCCGGCATTCGCAGCAGGTCCCTCCGTCTTCGTCGTAATACTTGCAAGTTACGTACCAAGCTCTACAGAAGCAAAGAATCAAACCTCTAACATTTTCAAGCATGTTTTTCATACTTGATATTAACGTCACTAACACAAAAGTCTCTGAGTAGTGCGAAAGTTCGACTTTCCTTGAATCTTGGCATAGAGATTGGCAACGCGGCTACTAAGGTAGGCACAACGATTTGGGCTTTTTTGGTTTTTGTTTCCGGGTGTAATATCCTAGGGGATGATGAATTGTTCTGGATGAGGCATTTGAGAGGATATATTGCAAATGTTCTTACTTTCCAGGCTCTGACGAAGGCGACAACGCCGAAACGTTAGCCGTAATAAATTTTGTTAACAATCTTGGCTGTTGCTTAAATTCGACTATCAACAAGTTGCAATCTCTGAGTAGTGTTGTACTCCAACTACTCCTTGTAAAAAGGGGTTTGCAGCACTTCCAGACCTTCTTACTTGTACTTCACAATGTCCGAGAGAACGCCAACTGCATAGATTCCCACACTCTGGAATTATAGCAGGATTCCTAGTTCTTTAGAAGTCGACAGCTAGGTAGCGAAGTAGAAAGTGCATGTAATTAATATTTGACGAATTTTCTCAATGTTCCTTCTCAGAACTTTCGGAGACATCTTTGCTCTATAGCATATGTCACTATGACACCAAACCGAGCTAAAAGAGAAGAAGAGATAGTTATCCTTTGAATTTAAAAGTGAAAACTCTGGGATGTTTTACCTAGAGCAGCCACGAAATGGTATCAAGCGGAAGCTAAGAAGACTGTGACTGACTTTTTTATACTATTCTCAATATTTGAGAAATATAACCATTCCTAAAATGAGAGGTTGTACTGAATAATTCACTTGTTTGGAGAAATAAACAAAAGAAAGGTTCTCCAGCAGACTGCATTCGGATTCTACAGCGCAAAACAAATCTTATCGCAATCCAGAGCTGAGCTACTGCCCAAAAACCAAAAGAAAGGTTAAGTTACGAATCAAGAGAGAAAAATATTGTTCCATTTTTCTTTCATGTCTATGTGTTTTACTGCTGTCTTTCGCTTGGGCTTCGCCGACCTTTTCACTGCTTACTGGTATTCGAAACCATAATTCAGGAAAATAAGGGAATTTTCCTAATGGCTCCGGCTCTTCCCTACGTTTTCCTAAACCAACTATCAACGGATGATTTGTTTTTCGTGATTCTTAGCGTGTCAGACAAATCGGAAGAGGATGTGAGAGGAGTAAAACACCATCGCTTCTAAGCGGGCGCTAATCTCAGTCTCAAAGATCCACGTTCCCGTCTACGATGAGTAGCCAATCTCAATGAACATGGAAGCTCTCTCAGCGTCATTGGAAGCTGCAAATAATTTAATGCGTTTCCTCTCTTAGGTGCGGAGGAATAGAGAAAATTTTACGACTTTTCCGATCTCAGTAGTAGTAGAAATGAGATGAGCAGTCTCTTGTGATTCTCCACTCACGATTTCCTCATCCAGTCTGCAATAAATAATAAATAATAAATAATAAATAAGAGCTGTAAGAAATAGGACCCAGTGTTTGCCGGGTCTAATTAAATAACAGTACATCCTGATTCATCACTTCTATGAACGTACTGGCTATTCCCAAGACTAATGTTTTGGATAGCCAGTGAAATAAACCCATCCAGCGTTGGCGACGTCATGCATCCGCATCCATCGGGAATTCTCAGCACAATTTCGATTTCCGCAAGCGAAAGCTTAAATTGGAATCGTGTTCTAAGACGAGAAAAATGAACCCCGTATAAGTGTTATTGGCCTCTTAAAAGCAATCATCCAATGCTGAAATCGCTCTTTCATGAAGCGCTATCATCTAAACGGCTCGAGCGACGAAGAAGCTGAGCTGAAAAACTGAATAGCTCACTTGAACGGGATGAAGCGTTTAGATTATGAACAACGTTGTTTGCACTACGGATCTTGGTATTTCCTTCAGTGGATTCTAATTCTAATTCTAATTTTTTTTCTAATTCTAATCATTCGAGGATCTACATAACATAATCAGTGGATGACGTTTTTACCCCCCACATCGTGAAATAATCTAGAGCACCTGTTTGTCATATTCCATTAGTTAAACTTTAGGGTGAAAAAAACAACTGCAACTGTATTTTTTGTTGGATTGCGTTTTACGACCACCAGTGAAACCATAAGTCAAAGAAACTCAAGTTATAAATGAAAATGGTGCCCAAATATGTACTTTCGCGCCTCCAAATCGCTTAAAGGTAGACTTGTCGACTTTTTTTTACCAGCTGAGTATTGCTCCACAATAAGGATATGCTAAGCAATAATACAGAGACGCAATTGCTGATGACACACATCGACTCTACCATATTTGTTGCAGGATGCGATGTATAATTCCACAAATCCACTTACTGCGCAAAGAGTCTGCATTTCGCACTAAGATAGAAATTCTAAGATTTTTCGTTTCGCATCTATTGACTTTTTCGCAGCTGATGCATGGGAGAGGAAATAGTCGTAGTATCCAGGAAAAAAAAATCCTCTCAAAATCCTTTTCCTCTCAAAATTACCCATTCAGAGTGCGAACATACTTCATTCATCACTATGAAAATCAATCACACTATGAAAAAGAGATATTCGACTACTATGACTAATAGGAGCGAAAAAAAATCAAAATGTGTTTTCACCTCGTTGACAGGAATCTAAGCTGCGTGGTTATGAGAGAAATGCATGTCTTATTGACGCTTCGAATAATAAATCCAGTAAAATTCCTAACAAAACGGTGAAAAATATAGAGTTTCTGGAAAATTCGGCTCCTGAATAGTCTTTTGAGCTTTGAGAAAATTTTCACCTGATTCTACATGTTTCAAGATTCTTCCAGATGCTCTTTACATTTGATTTTCAATAAGTGAACAAATCAGTTCTGACATATTGAATTACCGGATGTAAATTTTAGCCGGCGTGGAATATGTTCAACTGAATTGTTCGTTGTAATTCATCCGTGCTTATTCTACCCGTTTCGTGTCTGACCTACAATACTTTTTCCCTCTTTTCTAAACGAATGGAAAGTGCAAAATGCTAATCAGAGTAGATCCTAATAAACTTACTAAACTTAAAATACTTAAATAACTACAAAGTTTTCTATAAAGTGTCTGGGGAACTGTTAACTAGTGGTTAGCTCTACCTTGCCGTTTATTTAGAGGTGCCAGGTAGTCGCGTTTGTGCGGATGTATCACTTCCTGTAACTCCGACAGATATTTTTGCTGAATCGCCCTGTTGGAATAATAACATCTCAGAGAATACAACTTTTTCTGCGTTCTCCATTGATCAGACGTTCTCTCTTCAGATCCCATTCTTCGAATCTCCGTAATGCTCCGAAATGTTTTCTAATAGTTGCATGGGGTGAAACCGGTAGAGTTCTGCTGACAGTCAGAGCTCAACGGAAGCCGATATCACTAAACCAGACATGTACAATAATTACATTGTCAGATACCCTGCGAAGAATACTCGCATTCTTTATTCTAGGAACAATTCCAGCTCCATCATCCGTTCCCTGACTGCTCTGATTTCTCGATAGGCAAGCGAATAACGTGCCTTTTTTTTAAGTCAGTCATTGAATTTGACGACCATACTGCCGCCGAAAGCGCTGCAAGGAAAGGAAAGCATGTTCGAATCCTAGTATTTGATATTGTCTATCAAATAGTTCCAGTTAAACAACCACATAAACCCACTTCTACAAAGTGTCCAGCTGAGCCCTTCTCCTTATCAGCATGAAATTTAGCCGTTCGAAGTTTCCCATGCCAGGTTCCACACTCATAGTTTTCGTTGATCGTTTTCGCTTAACCATAGGTCAGAATATTGACCAGCTGCAGAAAAAAGTGTTTGCGATTCTGCGATTCTGAAAAACTGTTGTACCTGGGAATTCCAGCTTCAAAAAATATCGTTTCTATGAGAGTATCGAACTTTCTGTTAGACTTAACGGAGTCAAACATTGTTCAATGCAAGCATGACTCAAGCTAGATACTCATTCCCCCAGTTGATTTCCAGACTTCTTTGGAGTCGGCATATAATTCCGCTCAACAGTGACACCATTTGCACTGTAAAGTGGGATAATTGTCATTCTCGTCACATTCAGCGGTAATGTTTTACGTATCCCCTTAGAAATGAAGTAATGATGGATAGCGTTGCCGAATATCTTTAACACAATGACGACAAAGCAGTTTTCTTTTAAATCCGCCGCGTGGGACCTCGCCTATTTTGTCGCGCTCCATTCGTAAGCCTGCGTCGTCGGATGATGTCCCGGAAGAAACACCAATTACAGAACAGATCGAACATTTGATAACTCTTCATTAAGCACTTCTCTGATGTCCGAATATTGTCCCGCAGGGCGAAAAAAAAATTCGACTACATTGTTGGACACTGTCGTCGGCATGCTAACAAGATTGCGCCTTCAACTGAGGTAAAATAGAGGGAAAGATTAGCATGTGGCAGGTAGAGAAAGGACGTGCGGCAGACACGCACACAGTTGAAGAATGTGGCGCTGTTTATACTTACCCATTGGACACGTTTGTTCCATCATCAAGAGCTGTCTTATTCCCATATATTCCCACCACTGAGCATAAGGAAAGACTTAAAATTGATTCAAATTCTACCAACCAACCGTGCGGAGGTGACGTAGCTGCAAAGGCCAACGGTACACTACTGCTAGAATAAATGCCGCATGAACTCAGATTGAATGGAATCATCAGGAAAGAGTCAGTAAGGTTTAAAAATTGAACAAGGCAATTCCGATGAATAAGCGTAGAGAATTAACCTAACTTCTTTTATGAATGTTCTTTTACTGATGATCGTTTCGGATTAAACTCTCCAAATCATTTAGGATCACACGATTTTCCGTGTCTTATTTCTCTGGTGACAACCAATCCATCAAATATTCCAATAAGAACCGCATAGAGCGCAGTAAAATGCAGTAACCCATTCGGATTTTCAACTGCGCTTGAACGATTCATATGTATGCACCTGATTACGTTGCTTACGATGTGCTCAGAACATCTGCATATAGGTGAAGTTTTCCGGTTCTCATCCTGGAAATAGAAGCGCTTTGTGCAGGGAGAGGGTTTCCTCCTACCCTGGGATGCTTTCGAGGATTCATCTGTGCGTAAAACATAGCGTAATAATTTAAAACCTCGATCTTTGTACTTACATGAACGCTCGTACACAGGGTTTTTGGATGTGTCTACTCCAAGGATATTGATGGTTGTCAGCAGAGCGTTCCTATATTTTTAAACCGACCATTTTTCTCACTGTTTCCCTTTGCTAAAAACCTTCGCCGCCAAACTTTAATCAGATAAGGGCTCTGTTGCTTTCGCCAGGAAAATCTGCAAAACAACTGCTTTCTGTAACGTATAAGGGGAAATTGAGCAAAAATTATTCCATTCTATTCGCTCCATTATACAAGTTTTTTTTTGCAGAACTTCTAAGCCCTAAAGAGTAATTACCATTCCTGAACTTGAAGCTTCGATCTGATCAAAGCTACATACTTCCCGATATCGCAGACAGTGCAATCCAAGAGAACTAGCTCTCGTTCCTATGTAAGGATAAAAGCTTTTGAGCGTGCATTTCTTATTCAAAATAAACAACCAAATCCATCCATGCGGCAAAAAAATATGCTCTCCTTTCTCTCTGGCCACGTCACTCAAGCTAGATAAGAGGATTGACTCGGCAGTCCCCAGGGTGGTCCACGAAAATGGATGAGATGTAGCTGGTGGGTGTCTTCATACCTTTCAGAGACATGTTTAGAAGACTCGATTTGGAGAAGGAGGGCAGCTCATTTGCGCTAAACCCGTTTTACGTCTTTTTTAGATAGGAGGCTAGAGAAAGGTTAGACTTTGAGTTGAAGAAGCCATGCTAAACAAAGCAGCAAAGTGAAGAAGTTCAGAACACACCTTACAAAATTCGCCCAATCAAATTCTTCATCATAAATACATAAACTACTTGCGCTGCACAGCATCTACAGAGACCTGATGAAACACATGACATATTTCTCAAGAATTTTCTTCTGAATTGTCCTCTTCCAACGTCCAAAAACTAGTTCAGTACTATTGTGGACCTAAACCAAATAAGTATAATAGTCGACTGCACATATTAACGGAAGAAACGGTTTGGAAAATTGCTAGAGCACATAACAGGATCCCAACAAGTGTGGTTTCCGGGCAATTGAGTTCAATGAATGAAAAATGACAGCAAAAAGAAAGAGAGAGCGAGCCGAAAAAAACGATATGAGGGATACGTGTTAAAGTACGGTAAAATAGAAGCTATATTTAGGGATGAACGTGTTTCCCCTGGAGTCTCTATCTCCACCAACGTAGAAAGGGCTATTAGATACTACTAGAAATGTATTGCTAGTACGGAAGAATAGAAAAGTTATTAGATGCAAACGTAAGACTGAAAACAACCCCTGGGAGACCTCTGGCCACATACTCCCGCACTACCATTCATTTCCACCGAGTTGTTAATATGTTACTTCACGTATCTCCTTCATCTGTCCGGCCCTCAAGTACTGCAGAGCAGTGTAGTAACACTACATGAGGAGATGAAGGAGATACGTGAAGTATTTTTATCAACAACAGAACTGAAATAAAACGGTAAAATACGGCAGAATGGCAGCCTAAAAACTCATAATCTCGTAGTTTTTCTTTCTCTTGACCGCTTACATTAAAAGTACTCATTCAGCCTTCATTAATTCGATTCTACTTTTCCTACAGTTAAGGATACTTTCTACATAAAACCAATCTAACTGTACTGAAATCTGTATAACAAATCTCATTCAGTCATTCTCGTCACTCTCCTCGCTTGCAATAATTAGCTCAGGAGTTGCAGAGGCTTTATTATTCTTTTCAGGACACACTTCTATGACTTCTTGTTTACTCCCGGATCTTTGCATAGAAATAAACAAGTAAATACATTTTCTTTCAAAAGCCTGATTCTTTCCTCCTTTTTAACAACACCTGATAGAGTCACTGCAATCAGAAATCTTTGTTAATGAATGTCTGTTGATAAAATACTATGCTGAGCCATCAGTATTATCCTCCTGTATTTTTATTCGCCGAAAATCATTAGAGGACACCACTCATCATTTCGATCGGCCGCAATAGGAATGATTATTTCAAAATCGCCTGCGATACCTGAGTAAAATGAGTAAAATTGCCGCTAGTGAATAAACAATAACTATACTACTTCGAACTTCATTTAATTAATTTTCTAGACTAGTAGTTCCGCAGAATAATTATGTCCTGTTATGATAGTAACCAGCATGACCCTTTGTCTAGCGACGAAAGCTTTACTCTTTTCCGCAAAATTTTGCTACGATTGGAGTTTTAGGTACAATTTGAGATAGTAGATTTTTTTGTTCCATTGGTTCAAATGTACGCAACAATTGCTTAAATGACCGGCATGTTTTTGATGCTGTGTAAACACTGGAAATCACTCAACACTGAAAATCTAAAAAATCATCCATAAACTTGAAAACTTTGAATGTGAAACACTTTTATAGACTATTGAACTAATGGAACTCTTTAACCTAATCCTTCGAAGACAATAAACATAAAACAGGAATGTGTTCGTACTTAGCTCTAATTACAAGCTTACATCATAGCAACACTACTACTCAATATATTATTCGATATACTCGATGATTTTTTCCGTTCATACCATCGAAATACTTATAGCCTTTTATTGTGTCTGATCGAATGCTGGAGATAATGTTTGAGGTAAAAGCGGTGACGTATTTCTTTCACGCATAAGCTCTCAAACATGTCCTCCTTATGCTCTTCTTGCTGAAAATACGCGTAAGAAATGAAGCGGGATTGTCTTCTGCAATGGAAATATTTTCATAATAGATGATTAACTCTATTGTGATTTTCGACTTGCACAAAAAGTGCGTTTCATGTTTCCTGAAAGTCCATTCCCTGAAAAGCAATCTCTTGATTAGTCCAGATCTCTTCTCCCATAAAGCAGTCTTTTGTTTACTGGAAAAGCTCATCTCTGAAAGGGAACATCAAATATTTTTTCACCTCTGCAAGTTATAGCACTCCGCAAATTATAGGTTCTCGTTATCGTGAATGACGGCAGCCATCCAGAAAATGCTGTTTGTTCGCAAGCGCCTCGTGGACTTCCACAATCCATTTGGGTGCCCTTACTTTATGCAAATTTATCGCTTTTCGACGAAAATTGGATTTCCACTGGAGAGGTCTTGGAATTGTCCGGTGCGGGACATAGGGAATCCACAAGATGCCGAGAATGAGGTGCAGATTTTTAATGAGAATTGAAAGTGAGACTAACATACTAGTGAATGATAAAGAATAAACCGTGAATCAAAAGCTGACCAATCCCTTCGCGATCCGCCTCTGTTTGGCTAGAAACGGAGCGAACCGTAAGTCAGATATGGCCCTGTCCTTCCATTATATCCGCCCTCATATGCTAGAAGAGGAAAATTTATACATACTGGGTTTGCAGGATTGAAAACTTCTAATTAGAGTCATGCCCTCAGATGGCTTCACCTAAAGTCACAAAGTTGATGAGCTAGGAATTTCCTGACGTCCCGCAAAGATTTTTCTCGAGAATACCTGAATGTTCATCCACCTTCAAACCAATCTTAAACCCCTCGGTTCTGGTTCACAGCTTCTACTGCAGAAAGCACACAGTTCCAACAAAGAATGTTAGAAAGGGTTGAATTTTGCTGTGATTAAACTTCTGGATCCTATGAAAGGTCCTTTGAATTTTGTAATCTAAGAGCCCATGAAGCAAGAGAAAAAGAAAATTTCATTTTGGGCACTAGAACAATTCAAAACGTAGGTAAATTCAGTCATTCAGAAATACAAGATTGAATTCTTGAATCCCATTGAAATGAGTTATGCGGGCTCTCATTCAATCATCTTAAACTCCAGAAGCCAATTTGCTCTTTGACTTGATTGAATGTCCGTTGAATGGAAAACAATATTTTTTCTGCAAAATATATTTCCATCAAAAATATTTTATATAGAATTAGGAATCGGTGAACTTAGTCAAAAAAGAAAATCAGGAATCATAAGGCTGAAAAGGAACCTCTCTATTGTATTATATTATGTATTATATTATTATTTATTACAACATATATATTTATTTATTGTTGTTGACTATGTGGAGTTTCGAGATACTAGTCTACTCACTCACAAAAATCCCGCTAAACATAGCTGCGCCCACAGGACAAAAACTAAAAGAATTATTCATAGTCCAGTTCTAAAAAGTTTCTTCTCTTAACTCAGGAAAGGACGAAAAAAAACATAACCGAGATGGAGAGTGCAGTAGATGAAAATCGCCATTAATATAATAACCGTTTCTGAATAAATCTCCTCCTTTGTTAATTTATGGAAATCACAGTATACTTCTCTGGAATCTCTTTTTTTCGAATGGCACTCTTTTTTTTTCTCCTTGAGCCCATGAAGACAACTTTGGAAAGGAACTGGCTGACATGTATCCAACTATAAGGTAATGACTTCTAGTCCGTGTTTCATTAGAGAAAATATCGTAGCTATATGTCAGTCAAAACATCCACGACTAGGGACTAGCGGTCAGGGCAATGAGAGCGATTCCTTTGCATTCATTCCGAACATTCTTTCTCATCTATACGATTATGAGCGATTTAACTATGCCAAACGGCTATTCGAGACCGGCGATTGGCGAGCTTATTACCACGGATAAAAGATGGAAAAAACAATGTTTAGCTCAAAAGATTATGTCCTCATAGACTATGAAGTTATAAAGTCCAAAAATCTCATTGATTATCCGAACGGATGCAAGATTTATGGTGCATTTAATGTTGCCTTTGTCGATTCAAATTTTTCGCCATTTATTTTTGCAAGAAAGAGTCTTTAAAAAGACTTTGAATTAGAAGACCTCACTAGTGGGTTACTTTACTCTTCTGCAACCTAATCGAAGCACGTACAAATAGCTATCTATGCTCCTCCGTCCAATTCAATTGTCTACACAAGACCGAAAACACTCAGTACACTGCAAAGATCAGAGACTAACAAACAACGTGTGCAACATTGCTACTTCCACGAGGGATACAGAGAAAACGTCATAAAATCTCGATGATTAAAAGGTGGTTTTTTTTCGGTTTTTATACACCGGAGAAATTAGGTAATAAATACTAATTATTGCCATATTGACTACTGATTTTATCTATTGTCGCTCTAGTGACGGCTTCAGATTTATCTACCATGACGATTTAGGGTCTAGTACTCATTATAAGTAAACCAGGATAAAGCCAGTTGGTTACCAGTCATACATAGAGCAAATCCAATGACGGTCGTTACTACCGAAATTTTTTAGGGTGGCAGAAATATAACTCTTTTTCCTCATCTGTACAAATGCTCAGCAGAATGAGATTTTTATTGTTATCCTCATGTTGTTCTTTAACACTTTAGTTTTACGCATTCATTAAAATCCTCCTAAAGTCCTCTATACTTAAGATAATAAGAAACAATTACTAAAGGTGAAAGTGTTTTTTTGGGTAGATTAAAAATTTGAAAAAAAGAAATGTATTCTTTTTTACCTTATCGTAGCTAGTACATCATTAAACCGAAATAAAATTTAACGTAAACAAAACCTATGAAAAGAAGATTCCAAATTTACTTTTCTCCTCATATCTGCCAGACGCTTTTCTTAAAATCCCGAAATTTTCCTCTTCTTTCACAATTACTCTTTGGGGTTGAAATATTCCAAATTATTCTCAAACAAAGAAGAGATCAAAGCGAAGGAAAAACCACCTTTCCCATAGATCTCTAGTTTTCGTTCCCTTAGTTCCAGTGTCTCGAGGAAACAAAGTTGCCGGAGCTGCTCCATGGCTGTAACTCCTAGACTAAACTCGCGTAGATTTTGCACCTACAAATCGTATTCAGCACATTTCTGACCCCGTCCTCACCCTCACCATGTTCGTGCAGGATCCTCTTCAGTGTTCCTAATGTAGGAAATAGCGAATGGTGAATCCGTAATAATTCAATGAAATTATTACTTTCAACAATAAAACAACCACTACTAGAACTTATTTGTTGCTCAAAAGATTTCCTTTTTCGACAACCGGATAACAATTTACTAGGTAGGTTCTACTTCTACTTCTCTAACCCTTTAACGTATAGTCCTGAGGGCCATGTCAAACATTTCTATACAGCCGCTCTACCACGTCCGCGGAAATAAATTCTTCTCGCCGAACGAAGCGCATGCAATTCCAGTAAAATATAAAAGATGGTTCATTGGACACGCGTTCTCGACTTGTACGCGGCTTTACGGCGCGATGCAATAACTCTTGCACTCCAAAAAGCTCCGAATGTGACTACCACAGTTCTATCGAACGTCGCCCCACCGAATCTTCCCTCTGGGACCAGTTGACGTGTTCGTTGTCGTGCGCTCAGACATGTTTTCGTCGGTTCGTTGTCAAATAAACAAATCGACAACTTAGTTCTGCGGATAAACAAACCGAACACGGACACCTATCGTTTCGCCAATCTTAGACGCAAACACAGAGCTAGACGCTAATACACGAAAACTTCTGCATTTTTCGCTGGGTGCTTCCAGCATCTAAGATCCAAGGCATGTCTTGTCAACTTGTCGATAACCACATTACCCTATTCAGAAAGAAAAGTCTCCGTTGTACTCTGAGAAATCGAAGAAAATAAAAAAATCTCCGTTGCAACGTCGACGTATACAAAAGGTTGACACCTAGAAAGCAAATCATGGTTTTGTTATATGCGAGGGTTGAACCGAAGATAACGAGATTTTCGATGTTAGAAACATTCCATCAGAAGAGGTAGTCTTTTTCAATGACAACAAGATGAAGGGATATTCTCCACAAATCCAAGAATATGAGATCTCAGGAGCACTAGCGCCCTACTTTAAACAATGATGCAAATCTTCACACTTACTGGAATAACGAAATTAAAGCATGTAAAGTGAATAAGTGGCGAAAGTACTCCACAAAGCATCAACGTTCACAACGTACAAACAACGTAATTCAATCTACGAGCTTTCACTTTGGCACTTGTTTGCGAAATGTTGCCTCGTTAGGATTTTTTTGAGGACCTCTTGCGAACAACATCCTTAACCGCATCTAATACTATTTTTGATTCAACGAAAGCACGACCTCCACGTCTTTTCTCTAACTGAGACGATACGGCCCCCTCGTACTTACATTTAATACATTAGAAAACTCAAAACCAAACCGAAAATCATCATCATCGGAACGTTGTCTCTGAATTTTGCACAAATACATTGCGGAGAAACTCTGTGTTGCTTGAAACACAAGCGTACATAAACTTGAGAGTTTAATTCTTTGATTTTCTCCTTTATCCTCTACAATTTTCTCCTTCTGTTTCAGCTGCTGCCGTCTCTCATGCCGACGACGATTCTATTGAGAAACGAGGAGGTGGACGAGCGTTCGTACCGATTGAGGAGCGGGGCGGGGCCAGAGCTTTTTTCGAAGACAACAAACGAGGCGGAGCCAGAGTATTCCCTGCAGACAAAAAGGGCGGAGCACACGCGTTCAGAGAATTGAAACGAGGCGGAGCGCGTGCCTTTGTGCCGTTAGAAGTACGAGGCGGAGCCGTACCGTCTCAGCTAGAGAAAAGAGGTGGAGGTCGTGCTTTCGTTGAACCAAAGAGAGGAGGAGCCAGAGCCTTCTACGGAATAGAGCAGCGAGGAGGTGCTCGAGCATTCTTCAACGATGAGAAACGAGGCGGAGCCAGACCATTCACGGACTGGAAGAGAGGAGGGGCTCGTGGCTTCTCAACAATTGAACTGCGGGGCGGTGCTCGAGCGTTCTTCGAAGATGAGAAGAGAGGAGGTGCTAGAGCATTCAAACGAGGTGGAGGACGAGCGTTCGTGCTCGACAAAAGAGGTGGAGCTAGGATGTTCCAGAACTCGAAGCGGGACTATACGGACGATTACCCGGATTGGTTGATGTATGCGGATCATGAACAGTCACCATTCGAAGTCGACGAAAACGTCGACGGTACGTTCTGAACAAACGCATGTGAGTTCTGCTTATTGGTGTCTATAGTTTTTCTGTGGAATCTTAGCAAAAATCTCATGTTCAAGAATTTTGAAAAATACAGAGTCCATGCACAACATGGAACCTGTTTTTTTCTTTTCAAAATTGGTAATCTACTCAGCAACCTAAATGTATTAATATGAAAGGACGAGCTACTTCACACATATATTAAGCACAAATCGCTTTTCCTTCACCTTTAATCACTAAATAGATCAGAATGTTGCTGTTAATGTTTTTCAATGATTTTCCTTTGGTGCTCAAATTCCGGTAGAGCAAAAAATTAAATATCGTTTCATAATCAACAGTTACGGCTGAATATTGTAGCTGTGTGCAAGTAGTTATTTTCGACAATTTCTTCTGTTCACAATCCTTACTATTCCTAACATGTTGCATTTCAGTATGGCAAGCAGGGAAACGAGGCGGAGCACACAGCTTTCCTGTAGAAAATTCGACTAAAATACGTGGCAACTATTGAGAACTACTTTTCATAATTCCTAGATCAAACCGGATTTCTGCACTGTTATCATTCTATCAAGGAATTACAATGAATGTTGATATGATTACTTTCGACTCTCGAGGAAAACAAACGTATTCGTACAAATTAAACCGTTTTCGATCCTTGATTTGAAGAGCACCCTCCTGTCCACTATCTTCCTATTGCGAGGTTGTGAAAACGTCTATCTATCTTCGTCCTACCTGCTTCTTTAGGCTTAAATGCGATCCAAGTTCAATTTGACGGTTAGTTGTTGTGAGAAATTCATATAATTTCTTTTTCTTTTTCAACTTTAAAAAAGGATTTGTAAACATAGAATAGTCTGTCAACAGAATTGCTTGCGGTAACACATTTGGACCATTATACTAGTGGCAGCACGCACAGTGTTTAGAGGCCGCCCGGGACATTCATTCCCTACATCTTAGGCAGGTCGCACATACCTTGATGGATCCTGTTACATTAGATAGTTGCAAAAAGGTGGAACACAAAAATGCACGCAAGGAATGAGGAATATGGAAAGTTGTACGAAGGTGTAAGAAGAAGCGATCGACATTACGACTGGCTTTAGTCTTCACCTAAAATCTCTCACATCTTCTCGAAACAGCTTCATCGATATTTGGATCATTTAAAGCCTCTTTCTTCTTCGTTCTGAGAAGAAAGAAAACCACCGCTGGGGAGGAACTAGTAGCTTAACTCGGTCAAGCCCACTTCATGGTTTTTTTTAATTCTGCCACTATTCTTCTGCTACTAAACTGAGCCTTACTGGGGCGTCTACTAAAAAGAAGTGAGCAGATTCGATTTCTTGAAAGATTTTTTGATTCACCTTCCCGAAATCCGAGTATTTACTGATAGTTATCAATGCATTTTTTTATTAATATCCGGACGACGTGAATAGTATCGTGCATTAAAAGGCAAGGTACAACTCACATATCTGAAGTTTGAGGAATATCTAATCTTATTTCAGTTGTTTAAACAGTAAACATGAAAATGTGGACTCGCTCCCTTTGGATCAGTAGTATCGTAGGTTTTTCTAGGCACGTGGTAGGTGTAGGTGTGTGGTACTCGATCGAGTACTGATTCCGCCCGCTAACGCTCGGCCTCCCGTAGTCATCATCTCCGATATAACCGAACCAGGATCTTCTACGTGACGTGACATTTTCTACATCTCAGGCGCCATCCTACGCGTCAAAAAGCAACACATCACGAAACTGAGCGCGTTAAAATCTCTCCACAAACAAATATGGCACGTTCCCTTTTATTACCCAGAAAACAATCTTATTAACTGGAGGCATTTGAACGTAGTCGCTATCAAATTTGTGAACCACATCCCTTGCCCTATCTGATCGCGGAGAGATCCCAATATTCTCGATCTCCTGGCATGGTACTTCTAAAGGCATCACCCCATGAATCTGAGGTGGTGCAGATTTCAGGTGGAGTATTCTTATAAGGGATAGTAGATTATGGAGAGGAGGGTGATTCCATCCATTTCTTCCTAATTGCCGTAAAAAACGGTCCGGAAGGTTCGGCGCCGCACAAGGCTGACGCGCTCCAGTCGAACTCCTTGTAGAAAATAGTGCGCCAGAACGCTCGCCCGTATCTTCCGGGCCGTTTTTTACGGCATTTATGAAAAAATGGACGGAATCATCCCCCTCTTCATAATATACTATCCCGTATACGAATACTCCACCTGAAATCCGCACCACCTCAGATTCGTGGAGTGATGCCTTTAACTAATGAACGATTACCTAGGAGGAAGTGCACGTGCATTTCACAGTAACGTTCTTCTGATCTAAGGTGTCAAAATGATGTCATCACCACTGCGTACATTAACATCGTTATTAAGACAATGAATAGTAGTTGCTCCAAGTATGTAAACTTTGTTATTCAACCAAAACCGTGACAGAGAACAAATAGTGAAAAACTCAGTATAAAAACGACCAGCAGCTACCGCACCAGACCAGTGAAATAGTCGAGCAAGACGACGTGAACATGGTGCAGCTGCTCAAGCGGTTGCGCTAGAAGGAACTGGAAAAAGTAGAACTAGCGGTTGGAGTGGAGGTGGTACCAGAGAGAGCTGCAGTGATAGATGGTGCTAGCGGGATCCTTCTCTATCCTAACCGCAACGCTCCACCGCACGGCTTCGAGCGCAACCGCTTGCGTAACCGCACCGAGCTTCGTGTAGTTTTACCTACTACATTCGGAGTACACTCTCCAGAGATAATGCGGTTCCACAACAGCTCTGGGTCGCCAGTAGCTGATTTTCAATAGATTGAAACAGATGAGATAGGGTACTGCTAATCCAAAAGCCGAGACTGCATATACTTACTTGTAGACGAACAAAAAATACTGTAACAGCGAATAGCAGAGAAGATTTCTGCACTTTCTTGTACTCTCTAAGTTTATGTGCTCAATCAAGTCTCATCATGCTAAAATGAATACCCAAGAAGCCATAACTCTAGTTTTTCACTTAGATTTATTTTAAAAAATAAATGTCTTGGGATAATTTCACATGTAGGTCACTAAAAATAACTGGAATTATTCAGTAAAAAATAACGATAGTATATTGCATATCTTGGACACGATCTAAATTTGCCTCTTTATAATATTCAGTAAGAAACAATTGAATTCTAAACCACAACATACTGAACGACAACAAAAAAGGAGACCAAATAAAAAATGAAATATTTTGAACAACCACGACAAAGTGAGATCATTATTATCAAAAGATAGGCAAGGTTCTACTATCAAAGGGTGAAGTCTTAGGCAACTGGTTTAATGCCGTATTCCATGACAGACTCAATAATCCACTGCGCCGATACCATATTGTATCTAGTAGGATGACGATGGAATTTGTTAGGAATCTGAAGCACGACATCTTGAAACAATTTGAATGAAAGTTGGATTGTAGTACATAATTTCAAGGTTACTTACACTTCTTGTCATTGTAACGTCATACACGATGAATATTGGTGATGATAGTTGCGGTGCGTGGAATGGAAGGGGAGCACTTTCTTCGTATTCTGGCTCGCCTACAGACAGCTCACCCCCTCCGAGCCTTATAAGATCAGGAAGCAGTCGACGATCATCTGCATGATGCAGAAACATTCATATTCATTCATAGCATTACTTTCGTAGTAAAACAGTGACGGAGAACTAAAACTTTGGTAGGCTAGTGATTGAAAGAGACCAACTGAGAGAAACTAAAAACTAAAGAAACACAATACGGAGAAACAGACGTTGAGAAACTTTTAAACCGCAAGTGAAAAAACTGCGGTACGTCTTGCTTCATCTACCCTCATATAACCAGATTATCGTCCTTCTTAGCTTTAGCACAAGTAGATATCAACATGGCAAAAACATACCAATGCCTTTATACTTCTTCAGCAGTAAGTAAAAGACGCAGCCGTGAAATAGTCCAGGTTCCTATGAAAAGAAACAAAATGAAATACAAAAACGTCTCAATACGTTTGTAATAATTCATATCATCTCATTTTAGAGTATCCTCCAAGTCTACTGACCATTCTTTCTTTGCTTTTTCTGCATCGCTCCAAGGAGTTTACCACCACATCGTTTTCCAGGTATCTCAGCTTCGAAACCTCATAACTGTAAAACATACTAATACAGCTACTCTACGAGGATTGCATTATGTTTATTAAACCTTACTGCAAATGGGGCACTGTTTTATTTAAACGCACACACTCTTTCAGCCAGTCCACGCTCATAATGCGAGTGTTCCTGGACAAAAATATAGGGATAGACAATCTTGCTAGTTAGCGAAACTATGAATGATTATGAGTGATGCAACGAAAAGTCCCGTAGAGCTACTTCAGGGCAAAATATCTCACAAAGAACAAGCAAAATGCAGTGATCTCGCAACTAGTTTAGAAGTCTCTGGTAAAGTGTCGTTGGGGGGGGACGCGCAGTGGCGCCTTTATTTCTCGAAGTAAACAAATTAATCGGGGCATTAAGGCCTAAGTATTAGTCTTAGAGGATCTATGACATGTAAACCTAAGTTACTAAGAGAAAAAAGTAAGTTAAAGCTTCAGGAAATAAGGGCGTCACCGAGTGCTCCCCTCCCTAACGACACTTAGCCCGTAGTCTCTCACGATGGAAGCAAATACGAGCAGGAATAAAAAATTAGAAGTAAATTAACAAACTGCAGCATTGCTCTTAACAAATCGGCATCGACACTAGCGACTCCATCGGCATCAGCTGCAACAACATAATGCGTTGTCGCTTCATCGCAGAATTCCACGACCTTCAATTTAAGAAATCTGAATACAAAAAGCTCCTGTCCTAATAAAAAGGTTGCATGGGAGGAAGTTGCAGTCAAAGATAAGCATATATATATATATATATATATATATATATATATATATATATAATGGTATACCGTCATCAATTTGTTAAGAAGCGACTGCTCGCCATATGTAAGGGTTCTCTTTACATCTTTTGCATAACATACAATGTAGACATCAGGAAGTCGCGGAACCACTGGAATAGACAATGAGTCAAATATTCAGATTCTGTAAAAGAAGTATTGGTGTGACTCACACAGCTGTCTTGGGTGGGTGCGGTATTTCTCTACCAACGAACGTAGTGGTGAACGAGGTTGTGCTAACTGGGATGGTGTTTCTTGTCTAATATTTCGGATCTGAAATTTTCTTCAATGGAGACTAGACTAAAAGTGTTGGCTAAAAGAATAGTGTACAAGAAAAATGCATACGTAATCGAAAAACTTCTGCTGGAACACTGAATGAAAAAACAAAAGATTTCACCGAAAGTGATTACTTCAATCATCTTTCAAATAAATCGATGAATGCAGAGCGATATAGCACTTACATGGTATTTCCTCAGTCTGAGTGCATGAGATATTTTCATTATATAAACAACATTATCCCAATCGGACAAACCCAAACCATCAAATATAATATGCACTGGCTGTGGTATCTCATTTTTGTTATCAACACACGGCCTTATGTTCGAAAGAGACTCAGGAAATAGAGAGAAGAATAAACATCCCCTTGTTCCTGTCTCTTTCCTAAGTTATGCTCAAGTCGAAGACATTCGCATTTACTCGATGCAGCAGATTCGGCGTAGACTACATGTGAGCATAACAGCTTGTAAGCTGCAGCACATAGAAATACCATTACACACCTTCAAAAAAATAAAGTAGTCTTCACCCAACAGGCCACCTTTATAACTCTATACCACTGGAGTGAAAAAAGGATGCAGTCACTTCTCCAGCAACAACAGCAAAAAAAAAACCCTTATCGTCTGTCTGCAAAAAGGAGCGTCGATGGTGCATGCAACAATCTCAGCATTACTTGCAAACGCAAAGGATGGAGTATGATTATCTGTACACTTGAGGTATGAACAAACGTTTGAGTCACAAAATTCGAGCACTTACATCACTGAACCAAAACTATTTCAGGAAGGAAACAGAACAAAAGAGAGAAAGCCGCAGCATCCACTTAACTTGCAATGTATGTGAGCATTAGAGAAATGTTAGAACCAACCGTTTTGCTGGCACCTTTTGATAGCAAATATCTGGCTATTTCCTCATTCCCTTGTGCTACAGCCACATGAAGGGCAGTGTTGCAGTCGGGACCACCTGCAAGTTCTAAAAATGTGAACAAAATGGTACAACGCTGATGGTACTATTACTATGTCACGCCTACAATTAGCATTAATAACTGCTCCTCCCCGCTCGACAAGCACTTTACAAATATCCAAACGTTTCATTTCGACAGCAACAAAGAGAGGGGTTCGCTTCTGCTGATCACGGTTATTGACATCGTGTCCAGCCTGAAAAATATCAAATTTTCATACATAATTTCTAGGGAGGCAAAAGCAAAAAACGTTTGAAGTAAGCAATCGTACTTCGATAGCACTCTTAACTTGGTCCAGTTCACCACTGATCACTGCATCCATAACCGGATCATCAATACGCGAATATGGTCGTGGAGTAGAAAATGAGGACTTGCGGCCGCGAGAAGACGAAGAAATCTGAGAAACGACTAGTTATGACAACAACGAAAAGCAAAAAACTTGCAGACGTACTTCTACTTTAGGACCTCGCTTAGGAGTTACTCGATCATCTTGTACGGACGTCGAAGGAACCACAAATTCCTCTCCTTCCTGTATTTCAATCTTCAGAGTAGTCTTCGGAGGTACGTTTGTACGGCCCCTCCGAAGAAGGTCCAGCCACGGTGCTTCAGTCTAAAATAATCAAGAAATTGTTATGAGTCCAGATTTAGAAAGTGTCAAGATTTTGTGAACGAAAAAAGTGGTAGCCTGTCAATAATTTTAAATAAGCTTACGTCTTTCCCTCCCTTGTCAAAGGTTTTTGTAGGTTTCACCGCGAAATAATTATAACTTTTCTCGCCCCGATATGTTTTCACCTCCTGCAATTAGCGTATATCACAGCACATCTACAAAAAGTGGCATTTCTCACAAACAACAAATAACATCACAATATATTACAGATTTCCCTGGCACTACCTGGGTGGCCTCCTTCTGGAACATTTCATTGCGAGCATGAAGAGCTTGAGAAAGGAACAGGTTTGGTCGTTGTGTTGATGACATCAATGGCTGGTCAAACTGCGGTGCACTGTCGGTAATAATACCGTCCTCTCTTAATACAATGATGCACTGAAAGAATAGACCGGCAAAAGAAAAACGATAGGAAATTTCGAGAAACGTACACTGGAGTCACTGCCAGATCCTCATCAGAAAGGCGATCAAAGCACTCCGCAAACTCCACAACAGTCTGCGAATTCGCTCTGATTTGTCCATCATTAACGTCAGCGGTCAAATGAGGATTGGTTGGAGGTGGTGTGAGATTTAGTTCCTCCGAGAAATCACTCGCAGGTGAGCTGACGAGGAAATTTCAACATCCAGAAATAAAATAAACGAACATAGAAAATTACTCCAAGTCAAGATCGTTCTCTAGGTCTTCAGAAGACAGACGCTGAGTGCTGATGAACTCGTTGACAGCGCTGAAATGACTGTTGCGCTAAAACAACAATGCGAATGTAAAAGAGTGGTGTTTTAGCGATACTATTTTATGAAAGGTAGGCTTGTAAACTTAAAGGCATCACCCCACGAATCTGAGGTGGCACGGATTTCATGTGGAGTAATCGTATACGGGATAGTAGATTATGGAGAGGGTGATTCCGTCCATTTCTTCCTAAATGCCGTAAAAAACGGCCCGGAAGATGCGGCGCGTGCACGACATTGCTCATTTGAAAACAGACGCTTTCAAATACGTAGACGAAGGTCGCAGTTTCGCTTCTAATTGAGCTCGCATGGAACCTTTTTCGATCTATAACGCTATTTGGCCCGTGACCAAGAAAGAACGCAAAGATGTGGAACGCTGCCTCGAAGTCATACAAAAAGATGCTACGGTTAACGACCGGCATCATCTGTCTTACCGTAACTTGTAGAGCGGACAAGCTGCATGGAACGCGCCTTGGTACAGTCGCGTCCTACGCCAATATTCCCTAATATGGGGGTAGATCTAAATGCATCCAGCAAATAACCACGGAGACTGTCGAAACAACAATGGCCTCATGCGATCCAAACGAATTTCCACTGACATGGAGCTGACTGGCATCCACGCAGAATCAAGCAAATAATCAGCAAAAGCCACCTAACAACCATAGGCAGCAAACGGGGACAGAAACTGAAGAGAAAGAAGAGGAAGGACGATTTTTGATTACAAGCGAAAACAACTACCAAAGCTCAAAAAACAATCGGAAATTGAACACCAACCCAATTGTTGCAAAATGGGAATAGTTGGTATTTCATCAATTGAATGACCATAGGTTAGTTCTGTCAATTCACTCTACCGACAGATCACATGAGAAAACCAATCGAAAAACATACTTGTTCCTAGCGGTTTGGTTAACTTCATCTGCAGAGGCGAAGTCATGACCTTTAAGAAGCGCCTGTGTTTGTGCAATCGTACCAGCAGCAGTCACTTCTCCTTCGTTTGCGAGGCATTTTTCGTACTGCAAATGACTTCCATGAGATCGTACATGCTTTTCTATATTTTATGTCAATAGCAACAGCGCAACATTAATCCTAGTCTTACTTCGTCCAGCAACAGTCTGAAATCGTTGATGTGATGTGCAAGATTATTGAAGATTATAGCGGCCTTAGGATGGTTCACTTCCAGAGGACACGCGCACATAGGGCAAAGAACGAGCGTGTTCATTGATGAATAAGAATTGATGCAGTCCCTGAAAAGCATCAATCAAGCAAAAACAGCGCATGTCCAGAAGAACAAAACAGTATGGCAACAATTACCAGCAGAAAGCATGCTTACAAGTCGTCCCCAGCGTTTGTAAGTTGTCAGATTCTTGCCTACTGAAAGACATAACTTATAGTTACATTTAAAAAAAAAACTAATAATACAATAAGATACCATTCCGGATTAGCACAACAAATCAGCTTAGCGAAAGCCTCGGCGGCAACTTTGGTTTGTTCAAATGCGGGCATCCTGAACAGTTCGATATTGCATGATACGGAAGTATATGCTCAAATGATCCAACTTCCAATTCTCTTAAGGTCTAACACCTCTAAGCGGATGACCACAACAACACTGCCATCTTCTGATTTTCCGATTTAAGTAACGCACAAAAAGCGGTACAAACTGCATCCCTAGTTCCGCTGTTTCACGATAAGTGAACTAAAGTGAAGAGCAAATAAAGTATCTACTTATCAATACACTGCATTCGACAGATAAAAGTACTAAATTGAAATTTGAAGCTTCGCGCATCATTACTGGCGCAAATTTTCAAACTCGTCCAATTCTCGTTCTCTCTCCCATTTAGCCGTTTTGATGCTAGTATTGCCAAGGCGATTCGTTGCAAATTTGTCACGATATGAAGCTGTAGTGACTGTGACAAGTTCTTTTATGGCAAGATTCGATCTACCTCCATCGAAGGACGGACATGCATACTCACTTTAATTGGGCTAGATCGACTTGACCCTGCTTCCTAGAAGCGCAGTCAGGGATTTCAGTGAACGCTCTGGGCACGAACAAGCTGCTTAACTTGCATAGTTATACATAGGAAATTACATACAGTAGGGTTAAAACAACATGAAGCACTTCGGAGCTGCGTAAGCGTGTGCGCTCGAAGCGATGTGGTGGAGCGTAGCGGTCAGGATCGAGGTAGACCGTCCCTAGCACCATTCGTTGCTGCAGTTTGGAGCGGTTCCACCTCGATTCTAAACAATAGCTCCATCACGCCGCTTCGAGCGCAACTGCTTACACAATTGTACCGTGCTTTATTTCGTTTTGACCCTACTGTATTTCTTGTTCATTTCAACGCATAGAAAGAAACAACTGATTTGTAATATGTAACCACAAAATACAAATTGCAGACACAGTTTATATCATTAGTTTATTTAATTGTCAGTCCCTTTCAGACATCCAAATTTCTTTCGTGCACACGTTTGATGTGCTTCCTGAGCTCACTCGCAAGAGGATACCTCAAAATACAGCATGTTACGAAACTGAATACAAACTACAAAGATAGAAATAATACCTCTTTCCACAAGTAAGACATCCATAGTCCTTCTTGTTCTCATGCATTCTCCTTCGGTGTAAACTCAAAGAAGAGTTTGATGCGAGCGCTTTCGAGCACAATTCGCAGGCATAGGGTAATGCTGGCTAAAAAGAACTAGCGTCACAAATGATGTTGGAAGAGTTCAAGAAAATAATTTACTGTATACATAGAACTGCGTACCGATTGTGCCTTGATGTAGGAGAGCCGTTCGACCTCATCGCTCCCAAGCTTAGTTGGATGCTTTCTCTCGATATGACGTCTACGAGATTGCATAGAGGCGAACACAAGAAAGCAAATAGGGCATGATTTGTCTAAAAAGTTGTATAGCACTGACCTAAGAACAAAGCAAAACGATGGAATACGGCAAAAAAAGAAAGATTGCTAACCCTTCACCGGCCTTCCGGAGCTACTTCCAGTAGCGACCGCAGAGGACGACCCCGAGGGTGGAATATCCGATTCCGATGAACCGCTTTCAACAGTCCCTGAGATCATCGCATCAACAAATTCAACAAGTCAAAGACATATTTTGATGAGTCCGTTCGTACCGTGAGATATATTGTCGTTCATCGAACAGTTGCTAACACTTCGAGCACTTCAATAAGTGCTCCTAAATGGTGGTTACTCTATTGCAATCGGAAATACGGTCACTTATAAATCCATTCATACATTTAAAACACAAAAGGTTCCACAACCACCGCTAAGGGATAAAGTAAAGTGGTGAGTATCCGCGTCTGTCACAAAAACCGTAGTCAGGTGAAAACGACATGAAACTATATGCAGTTGCGAAAGCGGCTACGCTCGAAGCGGTGGAGCGTAGCGGGTGTTGTCGTGGCGGGACCCTTACTAGCACAACTCATAGCTGAAGTCCGAGTGAGGCCAACGATGGCTTCACATCGAGCTGCTTTGAGCACTCTTCCAAACCTTTTTAACCCTTTCAAATATTTATATTGTTAAACTACACAACATTACGAAGACGCTCTCTTAAACTGAAGTAAACTCTGACTCTTGATTTGAATTGAGCATGTCATATTGATGTAGCAGAGACATGACCGCAAACTCTTCTACCTACTGATAATACGGCGTAGGTAGGTTTGACAATTGCATTTTGGAAGTTGTTTTCAACTGTTGTAAATGATCCATGAAAATGTATTGTGAAACACATGGGAAACTTCTGTATTTTCACAATAATATTGTTGTTTTGGGCTTTCAGTAACCTTAAATCTGAAATTCTTTCTATGTGGTTAGTTTTTTTTTTTTTTTTTTAATGAAGCTTTCATGTTTGCATGCAATTCTAGCTTGTAATTTATGCACTTCACTTCAATCGTGGTGGATTCTCTACTGTCTAGAATGCAATTGAAGTGCGATGCATATATCCGCAGCGCTTTTGGATTGAACTACGGTAGATCCTCTGAGGAACTTGGTCGATATTCGTGTTTCGAAAATCCACTGATGAGTCTCATCTTACGTTGTTCCACTGTAGTCTATTTCGCAAAATCGATACTAATCTCTTCGTTTCCCATATTTCCTCCTCAATGAAATGTTTTTTTCTTCAACCTGCTGTTGTTAGTTGTATTGCTTGTTTTTCTGTTTGTTCTTTGATACACACATTGCAAAACATGGATGTTCTACTTTTTTGCCTTTTTAATGTAATTTTTCGTTGCTGTTTTATTTGAATCTTAAATTATTATTATTATTTAAATCTTAAGAAATGAATATTCTCACTATCATACATCCAAGGAGATTTTATATCACCCATGTACTTCTGGTGCTTCGTTTTTTTTTTTTTTCGTTTCATTTAGGCTTCAATCTCACCATTTCAGATATTCGGACCTCGTGTTGTTGAAATGTAGACATCTCCCCTTCAAAAGATGCACAACAGCTCGTCACTTTTGGAAGCAACACTGAAGGAAGCCCGTTGCATTGTTGTTACTTGTAACTTTGGCAAGGACAGACGAGTGGGTATAAGCAGGATGGAGCCCCGACTTAGTGCGAATTTTCTTTTCCTATGACATTTACTTCGTAAAGCCAAGTTCTTTTGCTAGGAGCAGTGACGAAAATTTTTGTTCAGTGTAATATTTGTAGAAATACGTTCTCTGCTGCAGTTATGTGTGATGTTTATCTAAAATTTGACTGAGATGTTTAGTAAAATCTTTCTAACATGTTTACCACCATTACAAAATCTTGTGGAACTATAAGTACATCTCCAATTACGGAATTTCTAACGCACGTTGTGCAATCGTATCGAAACAACCCTTGTATTGCAGCTGCGCTAGCGGCTGCGGTGTAGCTTCATTAGCTCCATAGTCCGATAGAGCAAGAGAATATACAAGCAGCCACCCACTTAATTGTCTCGCAAGAAAATTCGTTGTGTGTCGGCTTCATTTTTAGCTTTGTATGTTATTCTCTTTTCTTTTTTTTTTTGCAAAAAAAGATCAAAATTGTATACGCCTTTCTGATTGATATATGGAAAAGGGGATTGCGTCAGATAAAGAAAGTGCGCGCATTCTGCTGTAATTCAAAACGACCTGAAGCCCGCTGCAAATGCGTAAATGGCTGTGCTATAGTCTGCAGCTGCTGCCGATTGCGATCGAGGAAGGACCTTCGCTTGCTGCATCGGATTGTAGAAATGGGTAAGCTGCCACTTCAATCAAAGCTACTAGCTTCACCGCTGCACTCTGACCGCAGCCACTTATGCAACTGCGCCAGACTATAGCTCGTCTTAACCCGACTATGGAAGACACGCGGTCATCGCGACAGAAGTGATTGATGACGACTGTGTCCTCCAATCCTGAGCATTTTTTGAATTTCTTTTCGATTCCATTGCTTTCGACTAACGCGTCGTTGCGTAGAAAATAGGATCTTAAATAAACAACGTCACTTGTTCAGGTTCTAGAAACATAATAATAGAAAAGATAACAAAATAGGAGAATAGGAGCCATGTACAATTTGTAGGACATAAGAATATGGTGTATGAACATTAGATGGATGCGCACTATTAGAAGTTAACGAAGTAGGAATAGTGACCAACATAACAGTTATATGATTCTTTATTACTATACTTTCACTCACCAGATCTTTGTTTTCAGAAACCACAATTTGCGATCAACTTCGACTTGAAAAAAAAAAAACTATTTTATTTTACAAACATGAAATCTACTGGTCTTCTACAAACATCTATTCGAGAGTGGCTTTTACGTCCTTCCACTGCTTTCCGGCATTCACCTAAAACATAAATTTATAAAATAATGTAGATATATAATATAAAATAATGTCTGCACAAACAAATAATTCCGAAGAAAAAGCTCTAGAATTCAATACCGTGAATTTCCCAAACAAGTGTTCTAAAGAAGTCTACTGAACTATTTGGTGAAGAACAAGGAATACAAGAGTGGGAAACAGTTGTGTGTAGGGATATGGAACTTTTCGAACAAAACAAACACCTTCAAATAAGCCCTTTTCTGTCTGTACTTAACATTTGTAAACGTTCTTTATGAAAGGTAAGAAGTTATTTATTTCTAGAACAGAAAGACTTGGCTGTTTTCTCTGTAGAAGCTTTTGTCAATTCCACGATTGGTTCCTAGAGCAAAACGCATCCCGATCTTCTCTCATTCAATAAACAAGTAGTGGGGATCTCACAAAAACAGAAAACCACCCCACCTTGTAAGAGCGTTTAAGAAAAATTCAGTTAGAATAAAATGCAAAGCATAGATATAAAGGATGGTGAAGAACTTCAGCAGCGATGTGGATAGGCTGAGAATTTTCATTCTAAACCAATTTCATTTAAACCGAGCAGATTTCAAAATTCCCCGCGTCATACACAGAAAAAAATTCAAAAGGACCAGAGCATTATTATTTATATGAGTTGACCGGCAATGCATTCCGTATCACATCTCATTCTAAATCGCTATGTGTAGTCTATCCAAGTCCCGCGACAACGGAAATAACAGTGGAAGTACCGGACCTCAAGGGTAGGAGATTTGACGACGACGGGTGTTTCTATTTGCTAGTGACGAACCGTCTTAAGGTACGACGAACGAATGTAATAAGTAGCATCTCTTTTCTATCTAAGAGTTTTGCTTTAAAAAATCTACAAACTTGCAAATTCTACGTTACACTAACCACATCAAAATTCATCTTTTAACTTTGAACTATCATCTTCGTTTTAAGAGAAAAAGCCGGTTTGTTCAACTGTGGCTTCTTGGCAACATCGTTTTTTTTGAGGAGAGGGAAGATGTTGCTGTTCGATTCCCCTACTCTAAGAAATTCTTTCATAGCCGGCGGTACCATATTTGTCCAGACCACTCATTCTAGGACTTCCCACCAAATGATGTTTTTTTTTCTTCTTTTGTCAAATTCTAAGACTGTATGAGAGTTCCGCTCTTACATAGAATACAGAATCTTCAAGGAACATAATGATACATGATGCTGTTTTAAACTTATTTCGTTCCAAAGTAAATTATTTTCAAACGCCCGTGTTTTGTTTACCAAAGATCCAGTGAAAGATATGAGATAAGCTATGATATAGATAGTGAAGGATATGAGACAATAAACATATGTTGAGATATCTGTCACAGCAAGGAACATTAAAATAACTGATTAATTATAACTTCTTAATCAATAAAGAAAATTCAACTGTCATCGTGCTTGAATAGAAACAAAAAGAAACGGCGGAACCCACTTTGTCCCAATATGCATCAGCAACTCCATTGAAAGCATAGTTCATGAGGAAGGCACCAACACCTGCAGCAAGGAAAAGTGTGGAGAAGCGACGAGTGATGTTCCGGTACACTAGAGATCCAACAGACATTTCCTAAAACAACAAATGATGGAGAAAAATACGAGGTAGAAGCGGCAACTCGACTGGGCAAAATCATACTAGAATTGTAGATCAATGAATACAAAGAATATAATGATACAACAACCATAACTTCAAAAATGGATACTTCAGCACAAGGTGCTTTGGCTCCCACCCTCGAAACCATTTACTCTCGGTTATTGCAATTATGTCAAAATGTTCAAACCTACTACACTTAGGCATTCAAAAATGAAAGAAAATGACTACAGCGCAGTACATAAGTAGTGCAAGATTGGGAAACCTCTTTCAAATTTATTGTCGTCGACATCACTTTCAGATCAAAACGTTTCTGTGAGAGAGAGAAGAAGAAGAAGAAGAATTTGCTGCTTTAATATTGTGAGGAAGGATTTAGGGCATTTCAGGCCATTTTCGAACATTGCTTCCTTTCATGTGGCTTTTTTCACAATAATGGAAAAAATGGAAGGGGAACACATAATGATTAGTAATCTACAATCGGTAGCAAGTTATATTACATAAGAAATCATGAAATTCTGTTGTCAAATCTTATAGAAATATGGAAAAGGCCACCTTCATAGATCCTTTAAGATGAGAGCAAAAAATAAATATCAAGTTATTTCAGGTCTAGTATCTAACAATCTTACTAGCATGTAAAGTAACGACAAGATCACCGTCAATGCATCTCCAATGAACTTTTCCAAAGTTTTTTTTTTGTTCCGCATTTTTTTCTCTCTCCCTTCTTTTTTTATGAGGTTAAACTTTGTTGCTAACTGCTCACTGAAAGTACAAAAAAAAAGAACACAACTGCATTCATCTGCAATGATTGTAGTAGATTTGTATGATCTGGCGTAATCAGCTATTCATTGCAAGGAAAATGTAGTTGGAGTGGAACACTCTCCGCGTACTTATTTCTGCAAGTTCTATCTTCATTTTTTTCTCTCAGTAGCTTTAGCTCACATATTGTAGATCCTCTAAGACTAATGCTTAGTTTCTAGAACGGCGACTAACTTAGTCATTTACTTCCAGAAATAAGAGCGCGGCAGAGTGCCTCGCGCCCACCCTCCCAACTACTCGTTATTGCTAAGTTTAGTGCTCTTGACATGGGAGTTGCTATCTTCCTCTGCTGGAAATTGCGCACAGTTTCTTCTTTGCAATCAAACTTTACCGAACGTGGACACCACATCGAGGCGATCAAAACGAGTTGTCCTAATGATTTCAATACAACACAAGTTCCCAAGTTACATTAATTGCAGTGACAATTAAATGCAATGCAAACACACCACTACGACCACAGGAGAGACATGCGACAACAACAAGGCGCTTATACCTGGTGTAAATTAGTTAGGACTATTGAATCAACTAGTCAGACAACTTTATATCATGATCAAATTGTTAATATGCAGTGTCAACGAAGTTGTCAACAAATCCGAGGAAAAGTTCGTCCTATCGAGCCCGCACAACGCGGCAACTCGTCCGCATCCGCATGTCTTGCTGCATGTTGGAATAACAGCGTACATACCTTCGAAGAAATGGAGATATGTATCGGTAAGGACAAGTGCGTTTGTTCGCAAAAAAGGTTCTATCTTGTTGATAAGTAAAATGCTGCGCTACGACCGACAAGGTGACTTGAGTTACGAGTGATGAGATGACCATAGCCAGTAGCAGTTCTAGATACTCGTGGCTTCCCGATGTAACTCTCATCTCAGTTTGAAAATTTATCGAGTTTGTTCCCGTGCTGCGCTTATGTTTGTACCGAAAATAAACGAGAGGGAAAGTTGCTGTACAGTCAATACGCAGTCAGTGGCATGGACCCCAAGGGGTTTCGCAGTAAGAACGAAATGCACGAAGCTTTCACAAAAACATTGAGAACTACAAGAAAACAGAAACGAAAACTACTCACCACCTTAGAGCCGTGGAATATCGCTGACAGAATTGTTGCGGATGAGGACGAGACACCCGTTCTGACCGAATGCTGAAATAGGTCTCGTACAGATTCTATTTCCTCCTTTAATAACTATGAGTCGAAACCCGGTGCTAGGCCTAAATTTCTTGTTTTGGTTTTGTGTTTTATACGTAAAGAGTTGCTTGAAAGTTTTGTTTTTGAGCTTTATTGTTAAACGGTAACATTGACGTACTTCTAAGTGACACGTTAGGTGTTAGGGATTCGCTTGCTTCGAAGGGAAGTCCTCAGGTATACGAGTTATTGAAAGTGATCTCGTTTGACGTAAAGTTGCGTTAAATCACAATCTTCAGCTCTTTTCTTCTTTTTCGAGAATCATCCTGCTTACGTTGTTTTATGCGGGTTATCTATTCTTTTGGTTTTGAAACCGCCATTTTTTCCAAAAATCCCAATTTATTTCCAAATTTCAGGGGAACCTGTTGCTAGGATGACCAACTCAAAGGGTCTCAGGCGCGGAACGCGCTACATGTTCGCTCGAGACTTTCGTAAGCACGGAATTGAACATTTGTCGACTTACTATCGCATCTACAAGCGTGGAGACATCGTCGACATTAAAGCAAATGGGGCCTTCCAAAAGGGCATGCCCTTTAAGGCTTACCACGGAAAGACCGGAACTGTCTTCAACGTTACAAAGAGCGCCGTTGGAGTGATTGTGAACAAACGTGTGCGGTAGGCTGTTTCCTTGTTTTGATTTCCTTTCTTTTTTCAGATATATTTTTACACTACGATTTTTTCATTGTGTATTGCTATAGTGTTCTTTTTTCCTGTTAGAGTTAGTATCCATGGTTTTTGGTTTTTTGGATGGTTTTTTTTTGCAAGAAAAGTCGAAAGGAAAATGTAGTTGGGGTCACTTAACTGAGCTCTTATTTCAGGGACCTCTATCTTCCTTTTAACCTTAGTAAGTTTGGCTTACAGGCCACAGATCCTCTAAGACTAATGTTTAGTTCCTCCCCACCACCACCAACTACACTTTACCCGAAGCTTCTTGAATTGTGTTTGCTAAGAATGATAGAATTCACTGGTGAATATTCTCCTTGTTGTCATTTAGTTTAAAAAATGTCTTTAGCATGTTTCTAGTTCGTCCTCACGTTTAAGCGTTGACGATTCGCGAACATGCAAAATCAATTCACTAGTTGTGCATCGCGCTGTTTTATTACAGTAGCACAAAAGTGGGACATATCTGAAGTTGTTTGTAGTACTACTGCTCTTACGTAGCAGTTAATCCATATAGATGGTGTTCCAATTATAAATAGTTGACATAGGCAAATACTTCCTATCATTGACACCAACATTTGCTAAGTGTGATTTATTACTAATCCATACGCAGTATCCGCATAATTGGGGGAAGCTAAAATTTCGCTTGAAAAAGTATCGTCTATGATTAGTTGCCAGTTCCTCCATCATCAGCTATTAATAATTAGCTATTAATCCTTTTTTTTTCGTTTGATTGAACTCTTATTTCTGATCATATTTATGAAAATCGGCCATAACGAAAATGCTTCGTCCTCATCATCATCTATACCAACCTAAGCAAACGAAGGACTAAACAGTTGACATTGCTCTTGTCATTCAAGTCAAGCTGTCAAAATTTCCTTCTTCTCTTCTTTTCTCTATTTGGGCGTCTCTGCTACTGAATTGATTCATTGTTAGAACTGCATATCTGATCAGCCTCATCGTAGTTACGCAACTTTTATACTTCAAAGCAGAACATTTTTACTGTATGTTTTTATTATTGTTAGTCGTCAGAGTCCTTGTTCCTCGACTATTTCGACAATATGACTATCTACTTTAGGTTGATTTCTTGCAAGGGGAGAGAAGGATGAATTGTGTGTTCGTGAAAGTACTGAGAGCGCGACGGTTCTTTGGATCTGCTATACGCACTTTTTTTTTCAAGAACTACAGCAGATCAGAAGAGACACGATGAAAGTAAACAGACCAACTTTAATAGGTTATCTCTTGATGCACTTGGAAGATATAGAATCACATCACTTTGCTCAAATAATAGATAAATTATCTTCAGCTTTAGAAAAAAAACTGGTCATTAACGGGTGAGTCAAAGACTTCTGAGACTAACTGCATTGTTGTGGTGCAGTGGTTTCAAGATGTTTATGAATATCATCATTTACGTAGATTGTTGAAGTGAATCAATTCTTAGAGTCAACGTTTATATAGATTTTAGTACTGAAACTGTCATTTGATCATGATTCTGAGAGGTCCTTTCTTTCTACATCTTTGTTTTGTCCTGACAGCTGCTGAGGCTGCGAGATCTGTTGGCAGTCTGAGCTTTATGATTATCCTTTAGTAAAAGTTCGTAAAAAAATTTTCTTTTCGGTTGTTGCGTGCATTATCTTCGAAGTAAGTTGTGCTGTGGATGCTCGTACTTTGATCCTATTTTTGCTATCATAGTGATGAAATAGTGTTTCGGGCTTGAGTCTATGATACCGACTACAGTTATTCTTGTTTTTGATCTTAACCATTCAAGTTATTTTTTACTAATAATAATGGAGATCTCTTTGTCCATTACTCGTTTGCACTCAAATTTTAGTGACTCTACTCGCATAAAAGCGTCAATTATCCTCTTTTTTAGTCTAGTATGTTAGTTTTAGTATGTTCTTTTTTGCCATCTGTCACTTCATTTCATTCATTTCGCCTAAATTTGGATAAACTGTGGTGGCATATTTTATACCTATTCGTTTCTTATGCGGTTTCTGTTCCAATCATTACGTTTTAATTTGGAATTCCTTCTACCATTCTGCAATCAAATGTTTTCAAATTTTTGCAGTCGTCATGCTGATTACATCAAACACGCCGTAAATTATTTTCTCAGCTTGCCGTTATAAGGAATATTTTCATCTACTTACTCCGAATAGAGCTTTGTGTGTCGGATTAGTGTTTATGTAGTTTTTTAAAGAGCGAATTAAGCCTTTGGCTATAGGTTTAAGCTATGATCATTGAAGATATATTATTGAAGTACAGTGTGAATGATTACCGAAGTTGCAACTGAACGTTCTGTACGGACATATTCACGTTCTTACTGTTGAATTAATTAGTCTCATTTGAGTGGTTCATCCTACTAGTTTTTCCTCTTAATTTAGTGTCTGTTGGGAGTCCAATTCCTAATTTTACCTTAGTTGGGTGTTTTTGAGAGTATTTATTTTCAAATGTGTACTATCCTACAAAACGATGAAACGAATATTCCGAATTATCGGAACTCGCGGTGCGACAAGTCTTTGTGATTGCCATTATACTATTTTGTACAATCACCTTTGTTTTGACATACATGAGTAAATGTTACTTAATCCATAAGTGTTGTCGTTATTTTTCACTTCCTAATTACATCTACCACCTACTTTTTCAGAGGACGAATAATTCCGAAGCGCATCAACATTAGAGTGGAGCACGTGAAACCGTCGACCTGCAGACAAGACTTCTTGAACCGTGTGAAGGCTAATGATGAAAAGAAGAAGGCAGCTAAGGCTGCTGGTCTCCCTGTTCCCACTCTAAAGCGCCTCCCCGTAGGACCTCGTGCAGGACATGTTGTTACCACCAAGAATAATGAGCCGGAACTTCTCGCTCCTCTGCGATACGAGATTGTCGCTTAACTTGTTTTGTTGTTCATAAATTGTTATTATTTTTTCTTTTTGATGATTCATGAGGGCATTCAGAAACTATCTGAATTCAGGGAGATATATAGGACTATCTTTATTGATTATATGTTCTCCACAACAAGAAGACTGGAAAAGTACTATATTTAACATGTAGATTCATAACATAATTTGCAGCATATATTTCAGCAGCGCTATCGAATAATAACATGGTACATTCGGACGTATGTGCAAAACATATTTTGGAACATTGAGGAGATCGTTAAATACACAGTTTAGAGAGACCAGTGACGAGGTAGGAAAAACCAGCCTCAAGACGGTTCACCTAATATTCACAGGTTTATGTCAGATTTAATTACGCCTCTGAGGGTGTGGGTGTGAGTCTTCCTCTTCCACGACCACGTCCTCTACCCCTCAGTGTGTAGGCAGTCGAGAAACTGCGAACAGAAGACACGTCATCAGGGTGCTTCTCCTGTAATATGATACTCCGGAATCGCTTATGCTCTCCTACGCTTTGCTGTTGCAACATTAATCCTGAAGGAAATAAAAAAAAACTAACGGCTAGTGAATTTCTATAGAGCAGATAAGGCTCCCATGTTGAGTCTTTCGAAGATGGTAACGACGGAGGGCCATGTCGCTCCAGATAACGCATGCTGAAAAGAAAAATTTTGGTTACCGCAAATGCTAATAGAGGAAGAAGAATAGCGTGAGAACTCTAGTGCGTACACGGCAGATTTGTCCTGTCGGATAAGCTTCGCGCTAAATTCGATTATCACCTCTAAGAAGGTGATATTGATTGGCTTATTTGTACCTCCTTTACGATTCGGGTCGTAACCTGTGAGAGCAAACTGAATGCCGTCCCTGAAATCCTCAAATACAAAAAATATCTTCCTCAAAAAAATATGAAACATGATATTGAAACCAGATGATTTAAGAATATTCAGGGTGAAGGGGAACTACATGAGCTGCAGACGCAGTGTGAACATTAAGGCTGCCCGCAGAGTTCAGAGCTGCACGGGCGCCCGGTTTGGCGGCTCTGCGTTTTTAGTGGTTATTGAGCACACTGTTGCGAATAGTCAAGCCGCCAAATAGCGGCCGCGCGGCTCTGAACTCTGCAGGCAGCCTAATGTTTCGAGTGAGAAAGCAATTCGGGTAAGAGACTAGGTAAAAGAAAAGAAAAGTCGAGTCTGCTGATGAGTAAAATATTATTCAGATTTGAAAAAAAGCACATTAAAGACAGATATAACCAGAAATGGTAGTTATACATCGAATGCTCACGATTTACCGTGACGAGCCAATGACATTTCATGTAATCTTTTGCAAAGAGCATGAAAATGTTACTCACAATGGGAGTTACGTAGTTCACAGATAAACTCATGAACACTCGAAAGATGTCCTAATAGGAAAATTACTAGCACGCAAAAAAGTACCTAGACTAACTGAAATTGGTTATACCTGTGCACCACAGCTACAGCTTCACGATTTTTCAGGTGATCGTTGCCAAAAGCCACAGCAAATCTTTTCGCTAGATCTCGTAGTTGATGAAAAGCGTCCGAGAGCGGGTCAACAAATTCGAGGCCAGTATTCATCTAGATAGAGAAATACTAATATTCATTGAACTGTAACAAAAGTACTAGAATGACGCAACAAAGAAGAATGTACTCTGATGCTTTCGTAGACATCTGTAAGAGCTCTCGTAACAGCTTTGGCGCACGCAACAAAATTGAGGTCACGACATTTGTATAGCAACTGTTTCAGAATATCACCAAAATCGGAGTAAAACTGAAAATTGACAATTAAACAAGATGTTAAGCTAACCAGAAACACAAAAATAGCTGACCTCGCAATAGTAACGCAAAACGAACGCTGCGTCTTTTATAGGGAAAACACCATGAAGCACCATTTTACAGTATTGGGCGAGTAGACTTCGCTTCTGAGAAATATTAGACTGTACGTGAGAAAGGATTAGGGGATTGGCGATTATCGAAATACCATATGCATCAGTTCGACTTGCTGCTGTTGATCGAGCTGTGTGTCCTCCGAAGGGGGGATGAACACGTTGTCATTAACGAAAGACTGCATTTTCAGAATGAAATCCTGAAATAGATGAGGTGAGGCATCCTACTGTAGTGTCACTGAGTAACTCACATTGTCCAAGCGAACAATAAGAGGCTCAAGATGTGCACCATGCGATTTTAGTTCTTCGTTGAAGAGAATAAGAGAGTCATTAAGACATTGGAATGCCTGTAACAGGAATAATAATACAACTAATTTATCAGGAAGAAAAAAGAACCCACCAGCTCCACTCCTGATGCACCTTCGCTGAGAATGATATTCACGTCGTGAAGAAACTGATCACGACGCTTTTTAAGCTTTTTCACAGCTTCCTATAAGAAACATGCTGAACTGCCTCTATATCAGAGAACTTCTCCAAATCGCACCGTTTTGTTTGGTTCTTGGTCCCTAACAAGGCGGATCAAGTCCCAGTTTAGCTGAATGAACAGGAACCAAATAGACTTATCGATGACGTCACGTGGTGCCTTGTCATCGTGATTGTTGAGCACGTGTAGAACAACATCCCAAAGATCCCATTTCTTCAGATCAATATGGCTAGAAAAGAATATGTCTAGAACTCATACGCTATGGCTTACTCTTACCACTGTACATACGTGCGAATGCACACTTCTTTTCGAAGACAAAAGTTATGTGGACGAAGTTCACCTGGCAAAAGCTGTAACTTTTCGGAACGCAGCCAGCATCGCGGCTTCATCCTCTTCATCCCATTGCTCCTCATTCATGCACCTTTGCACGGTATGTCGTAACTGTAGCGCCAATCCATCGATGAGCTAAATTCATAGCGGTTGTTAGGAAATCAGCAGTCGTGCCAGAAACAAGAGGGATCCGCTGTATGACGCCTTAATACAAGGAAAAAGGAAGTCACCTTCAACCTATAGGTTTCAGTATGCTGAGCAACCGCGGTATTTGTTGAGAAATATGTGATCATCTCTGCTACAGTGTTCATCATTTCTTCATCGGCATGTTTTTCCACGATCATATCAATCACTCTCATCAATTCCGTAAGATGCTTAGAAAATTGGGAAAATAGGAAACATAAAATGATCTTAACATTTAACTGATACTCGGAAAACTCACGTTTTCCAGTCTACCTGCCATGTACATGTCTAGTTGAAAGTTAAGAGGAAGAGTGATTAAATTAGCGACTTTGTCTCGGTCAGCTATAAACTGAAATGACTCATTAAAACACAAGCAGATTCCTGAAATATAATAAAAAAAGGAAATGGATTGGCGATGGATTGATCAGCTAACAGGAAAAATTCAGAACAAGTAGCAGAATAAAAATCTTCATACCTTCTGTAACAATTTTGGAAGTGCTGGAATAAGAACTTCCGAAAGTCTTGTTCGATCCTCCAGTAAAGTCCTACTTTCTTTAGTGGATGGAGCTCCTCGTTTCACCACAGATCTGCCAACTGGTGGTTCCCCGGTAGCAGCTTGACGAACAGAACATACCAGAACTTCTATCAGTTGTGATTCACTCGACTCAACTAGAACCGAAAAACACTCAAGCAAAGAAATACCGGAAGGTTTTCTTAGTCAAGGGCCAACCTTCATCACTCAGCAATAGATCTACCATCGTTTGCCAGTCCTTAATCATTGGATTTGTGTCGATTAAAGCGTCAACCAGATAAGTGGCGTGATCGTGACACTGTAAGCAAATCGAAATTTAGTGGAGATGAAAATCTTGAAAAATGATACTGTAAAATAATGTTGCACCTCTCCTTCAATGTAAAATTGGATTAAATCTTGAATAAGCTTTGCGTTATCACCCATTCCACTTCGTCCTCCTGAACTCGCAACACTAGATGCGCGCCCGCGATGGGAATGTTGAAAAACCTGAATTTTTACTTGAAGGAGGAAAGCAGGAATTTACCACAAATTGGGAACATTTTACCTTTGTGTTGAGGAATTCGCCTGCAGCTACCGCTAGTCCGCGATGATTTGAATACACGAGTTCGTATATAGGAACACAATCTTTCAATTGTAGTAGTGTTGGGAAAACACTGAAATTTTACGAATTCGTAACGACTTTTAACAATGTTTTGTAGACGTGAATCTATATGCGAGGTTTCATAAGGAGAAAAAAAAAACAAATCGAAACAATACCGATAAATGCTGGTCATCAATTGGCATGTTTTCATCCCTACTTCGTTGTCCTTGTCGAGCACCATTGACACTAGTCTGTCTTTAAACTTGTTAGTGAACAGTTCAAGTTTTACGAGGACATCTGGCTTGTCATAAAGAGGAAGCAAAGCAGAAATGCATTTGAGTCGCACATCAGGAACCTGGATACCATGTTTTGAAAGACAGAATTTTGCGATCTTGGTAGACAGAAATATTAGGCGCTTGTATAGTTAAAATGCTTACTTTGTCAAATAAACTCCAACCGATATATTTCAGGTAAGAATCTTCTAAAAAGTGGTCCGGGTAGACTAACATCCAATTTCCAAGTTCAGTAATGCATATCGAGCGTGTGTCGGGAAGCACGTCTCTTAAAAAGGCACAGATTAAAAATACACTATATATTGGAGAATTAAAAATACCTATAACGGTGCACGAATACACTTTTAAAAATGAACTGCAACATCTGGCGAACATCATCGGTGCGCTCCTCAATCTAGAAAAAGAGACACTGACTGAAGTCAACGAGAAAAGAGACATTTTAAAGTCGACGTAGGACAGAAACCACTTAGAACCTAATCTGTGTGTACCTCGTTTTTCTTTTGAATTAGTACATCAAGCTTTTCATTTGTTCCAGAACTCTGCTTCAGGCGGGCCTTCTCTGCCTCCAATTGTTTCGCATTACGATCTTTTACTGATACCAATTCCAATGTAACATCCACTAATGCCGAAGAAATTTTCATGGCTAGAAAAGACAGCAATCGAAACCAGGATATTCCTAATAGTTCGAATAACAGAAGATATTTTACCTGCGAACGTTGCAGTATGCCTGAACGCACGAACTTGACTATCTGCAAGTCCAGTAAGTAGCTGAATAACGCTGTCCATCATACGCTGATCGAAAATAAGTGAAGATTTGCATTTGTCAATCCATACCTATGTCACACAATTACAAGAGATTTGCTGAGTATCACAATGACAAGATAAAATAAAGAAAAATAGTGGAGAAATTCTTACATATAGCATTGAATGTAAATTATTACGGAACTTCTTCCACTGTGTACCAGTTAGAATGAGAGGATAGTCTCCCGAATCCTCATCGAAATCCTCAGTCATTCGCCGGATTATATCACTTCAATCACGGTGCAATTATATAACCACAACACGCAGATCTGCGAAGAGTAGAAAGAGGAGTACCTGTACTCCATTGTGCTTAACATGTGGGCATTGATCACCCCTTTACAACCACAGCATGATATGAAAAATTGCTGAAGTTTCACGAGAGCTGCATCAGGATTTCTTTCATACTCCTCAATCCATTCATCAATAGTTTGCTTAAAAGTAATTTATTATAGCAGAAAGAATTTTCGTAAAAATTAGAAAGAATATAAATCATAAAAACTACTCAAATAATGAAGAAAAAACATGCTTTGACGATTCGAGATAAAAAAGATAATAAGCCAGATTAGCAGCATGCGAAGAACACGCTTCATGCAAATCAAATAACAATAAAAGTCAAATGCACAGGAAACCTCATGACTGTCTTCTTGAGATGTCAGAATTAACAATAAACCATCATATGAAGTTATGCCGACCACAGAAAAAGCTGACATAACACTAATATTTAAACTGATATGATCAATACTGACCTCAAGATTCCGCCCAGTTTTAACGGCACCAAATAGTCCTGTCTCCTCAATCTCTGCAGCCGCACTTCCCACCTGATCACCCAAGATAGCTCTTCTAACTCCTCCGCCGCGAGCACCACGGGTTACACCAGCACCTCGCGGTCGGCCACGTTTGGGCTAAACAGAACTCAGACAGCTTCAGACATAAAAACACTGTACCAAAGATAGCAACAAGAAGGCAAATGAGAACACCCACGTACCACACTCCAAGAAGACATGGATGTTGCATCCTCATGAGTTGTTCTTCTTTTTCTCCCGCGAGTACTCGCAGTGGGAGAACGGAAAACGCTGTCGCTTGTATTGGTTTCCACTGTGTCGCTGAATTATTCCTTTCTAATCACAGAAAACTGCTAGTTCCAAGTTTTCTAATGTTTCGGGTCACTAGAAAACAAACACAGCACAAATTTTGTCATATCAGTGTAAGTGTATCATTACTGTTTAATGTTTTCTAAACAAAGGAGAACCTAAAAAAGTTTCTACGGATTTCACAATTTGCATATGATATAAAGTCACATGCTATAGTAATAATGTTGGCTGAGTACTCACTAGTACTAATTAGTACTATTTAGTTTAGATGCGGAACTAAAGCTGGTAAAAGATAAAGTCACACATTCAACTATCATTAGAGAGCTGACTGAAAAAAACATGAGAGACATACTTGTACTGATTTGTCGAACCAAATCCTATACTACTGGAACTGTTCAATTCCGCATAATTGATCCGCTGACCTCTTGTTGTCATACGTGTAGGTGAATCAGAAACGTCAATCATCTGAACGTCTTCCATGGTTCTCTAAATATGGAGCGGATATGATGGAAACATAAAGCCATGCATTTAAGATGTTAACAGAGGTATGAAGTGACTGATGCTGTATTCCACCAACAAAAGTGTACAATAAGTCAAGAAATTGTAATAAGGAAAATATGACATTTTCTGAAACACAACATCTGAGCCGCCAATTCAAAAGAACTAGCAAAAATCCACTTTGCAGAGGGAGAAAGTAAGAAGTTTTTAGCGTGCAAAAACGTAGACACTTGCAAGTTTTGAAGGTATGAAAGGAGAAGAAAGTGAAGATGAATGTAAAGAAAACTAAACAACCAGAGGCACAAAAACATACAGTACTTGAAAGGCAGAAGGCTTTTAGCAAAGGATAGTACGTGAAGCACAAATCTTCTGGAAACCATCACAAACGTACACACCTGGTCAACTAGTAAAATTGTTAGCTTTGATTTTCCAGTAAGTTGAAATGCAAACCTCTAATAAAGAAAAACAATGCGAAACACTAAGATTCTCAAAGAACCAAATCCAAGTACAAAACAAAGGAAGTAGAACAACTACATTGGAAATTGTTGACTACTTTTCGCAGTTTTGTATTGACGCCGCATTACCCCCTGTGAGTTCCGCAATATTGCACACTTTACAAATGATCAAATGAAAATTCTTCTTGGGCTTGAGCTGGCGATGATTTGGTGAAGAAATGGGGGTTTAATTTCATAGAGAAATCGAATAGGTAGAGGAGAACAAGATCAGAACAACCATTATTTTCGACAATCTGACGATAATGGTATTGAGGTTGAAACGTCTTTGAGAACAACATTCGTACCCATTTTTCTTCATCTTTTCGAAAATTTGCGCCGGTTGTGTAAAACTCGGAAATCATGGTGTCCATCTTTCGAGGAGTTAGAAGAAACCAAGTAAAGGAAATGTTGTCTATTTAAAGGCAGCGTATCATGGTGTGATCAGGCGTTAGAATCCCGACGTGGTGCGGAAACATCAGCTATAGTCTAGAGTTTGGGTTGTAGAATGCGGAAACCAGCGCCTTTATTTCTCGAAGTAAATAATTAAATTAATTGGGTCCTAAGACTTAAACATTAGTTTTAAAGGATCTATGACATGTAAGCTAAAGTTACTGAGAGAAAATGTAAGTTAGACCGTCGATAAATAAGAGCACCAGTGAGTGACCCCAACCACATTGCCCCGTGGTTCCCCTCGTCTTTCCCTAATCGTCGTAAAAACGGCGTAGAAGACGCGGTTCCTCCCAACGTTTTCGGTCGCAACGCGGCACGCGCCGGATCCAAGTGCAAGCGAACGTAGATCAGTGATTTCTTCTTACCAGCCCGTTCAAGTAAAACCAGTGAACGGCCGCTGAAGGGACCGGAGCGTGTACAAGGGTATGAGTTCTAACTTCGCACTTCATAGGAACAAGCGTTGTTCTCACGCCATTTTTCAAAAGGACTAGGAGAAGATGAGGGGAACCACCCCGGTTTTCGCACCTGCGCCACGTCTGTAATCGTGATAGGCTGCCTTCAAGAATAAAATTTTATCATCTCCCTGGAGACTTCTATATTCTCATATAGTAGGGTCAATACGACTTGAAGCACGGTGAAGTTACGTAGCGGTTGGAGCGACGCGGTGGAGCGAGCGGTTGAAATCGAGGTGGAACCATCACTAACTGCAGCGAAGAATAGTGCGAGCGAGGGACCTCCCTCGCTCTTAACCGCTACGCTCCACCGCACTGCTCTGAGCGTAGCTGTTCACGCAACTGCACCGTGCTTCATGTCGCTTTGACCGACTATATGTGCAGCCTGTTGCGGGTAATATTTCTCACGACGATGTAATTATCATCCCAACTTCTAGTTCCAATGTACCAATCACAGACGTTTCCATGGGACTGGTTGGCCTAAAAGGGCTTCAGCCATCGATCGCATAGTTACAGCGAAACTTACCGCTGCGCTACACGGCCAAAAATCGAAATATGTGGATTATAAGAATGGTTCATAGTTCACTACAAGAAATTCAAGACGCCTGCGACGATTACCGCCAACAAGATAGGTTTATATGTTAGTAGAATGAATGGACTTAATTGAGAGGTCAGCTGGATACAGCTCAACGTCGCCACTGTCACTGAGGAGGCGTGCAAACTTCTTTGATAACGAATAAGTGCCCAAGTAATCGAGTGTTTCTAGAATCTGTTCATTGCGTTCTCATTAATGTTAACACCTTTGAGCACTGAGAACAACAAATTCAGAGATTAACAAGTTTACTCGCATCGATATAGGGGCGGCGTATACAAGTCTGATTGTTACCTGCTTTTACTAAACGCAATCAGACATCTGAGCATACACCTTGGTAGTGTAAGAGCTATATGACGTGCACTGTCATATGACGCAAGTTTCCCAAACCGAGCAGAAATCATAGGTCACATGCCTAGAGAGAACATGTAATCTTTGGCTTCTAACATCTATTTCGTAACCCTGAACTCCCAATCGCTGTCGGGTGAACTTCAACAAGCCGCTCTGTCCAGAATACTGCGATATCTGCATGCACGCTTTGCTGCATCGTAAGAAACGCATATCAGAGGACGTCCTATCATTAGCAATAGAAAACTACACCATATACTGCGGCGATGTTGGTGAAAAGAAAATAAGAGGCTGTGCAGTAGCTCTCAGGAACGACTACAATAATCTGGTGGAGGGCTCAACGTCGTCAAGAAACGCCTTTGCTGCGAGATCGCATGGGACACAAACTCTGGATCGCTCACGAACCTAGAAAAACACTTGAGCAATGTCTCGTTGATGTTTCTTGCACCATTTTGACGTCTACCTTGAGTGCGATATGGCAATATTCGCTTCAAGCAATACGATGTTGCAACACGTCGTCGACATTGTATCGATCATAGCTGCAGGATACGGTTTACGACTCCCCCGATAAATGTAAGCAGATGTGGGCCTCCGCGAGATCCTCAGTAGGAATCTGGTGATTGGGCAACCAGTTGATGTTGTTGAAGAGTTCCGTTATTCGGGGTGCATGCTGAAATAGGACGACAGCTAAGACAGAGATATTCAGCTAAGATGCCTAAGGCCTGCCTAAGTTCTGCGTTCAACTGTTTAACGAAGTGTCTCTGGTCGACCTTCATTGCCAACGAAGTCAAGCTGCGAGTTTGCCTTTCAGCAATTCACAGTACCATGATGTACCATGGAGAAGATTACTTTGAAATTGTGGAGAAGATTCACTTACTTCGTACCGTAGCATAGAAAGGATGTTTGACTACTTTTGGCCGATGGTGTATCATAACGAAGAACATTACTCAGAAGTAGATATCATATACTGGAGGATGCCGCGAGAAAAACATCAACACCTTGCGTAGCCCTCTAGAGTAGTCACAGAAAACGTCTTCGCTTTCTTGGTCACGTTATAAGGAGACCATCAGATCGCCTTGTCTAAGTTTCCTTGAAGATGGTCCCAGACCTGAGCTGGAGAAGGCCACCTTGACGTAAAAGAAAGTTCTAGACGGAAGTGTTCTAGACGGAAGATTATGGAACAGCGACAGATGAATAGATTCTGTGCCAGCTCTAACGGAAGACGAAGCAGAATGGGCTCAACTATGTTCAAGGACGACTCTTGCCGATAAACCGCGTTAGGCCATAGCAATCGCCCGTCGTTTAAATCATCACCCCACGAATTTTGGGTGGTACGGGTTTCAGGCGGGTAATGCCTATACGGGATCGTAGATTATGGAGACCGGGGTGGTTCCGCTCATCTCTCCCTGAATCACTGCAAGCAGCCGGCCCCCGAATGTTGTTTTGTACGATGCCTTTGATTGCAGCGCGCCACCTTTGCACGCAGGACGGAGACGGCGCAAGGGGTGGAGCGTTGATGGCGCCGTACAAAACAGCATTCTAGAGGCGGTTGTTTGCAGGAGGGAGAGATGAGCCGAAGTACTCCCGTCTCCATAATCTACGACATCGTATACGGATACTCCACCTGAAATCCACACCACCTCCGATTCATGGTATGCTGCCCTTAAGTCTCAGAGGAAACGTCAGGCTAATGGTAGGTTACCCGCCTAACAACCTTTAAGACAAGGGCTACAAAGGAAATCATCACATGCCTAACGATGACAGTCAGGCCAAAACCTCGTGTTGGGTCCCATTGCCCAACTTACGCATCTACAGCAAATTTTTGCGAGTTCTAACCTTCATCTGCCTCACTGCGATGATACACTCACAGTCACTTGCAAGCGGCCGAAAATCTGCATTACTACTTGAGCCATACTGCCATTGGATCAGATTGTTTCGATCGCAATACCTATTCGACTATAGTAGGGTTAAAACGACATGAAGCACGGTGCAGTTGCGTAAGCGGCTGCGCTCGAAGCGGCGCGGTGGAGCTAGCGGTCGGAAGGTTCGGGGTGGGACCATCGCGAACTGTAGCGATGAGTGGCGCCGTTAAAGTCTCCGCTCGATCCTAACCGTTATTCTCCACCGCAGCCGCTTCGAGCACATCCTCTTACGCTACGCTACGCTTACGCTTGCACTGACTTCACTTAGTTCTGATCCGGCTATATCAGTGCATTAAAGAATAGGATCATAAACAGACCTTGAGTTAGAGTTACTACTTTTACTGTTGCCACCACTTTCGTTGTCCGAGTTCTGACCAGAGCGACGTTCCGCGCAAGGCACTCCAGAATTTCTGCCCTCAACGTTTGATTATTGATAACTTCGCCCTGTAGGCCTCCTGGAAGTAATATGGTAAAGAAAGGATAGCAGCTAAAGATTTTAAACTACAGTAGGGTCAAAACGACATGAAGCATGGTGCAATTGCGTACGCAGCTTCTCTCGAGGAGGTGCGGTGGAGCGAAGCGGTTGGGAGTGTACTGGAATCGTTGCTGGCACCACCCATCGCTCATCGCTGCAGTTTGCGAGGGTGCCACCCCGGTTCCATGTGCTGCCTCCACCGCGCCGTTTCGAGCGTGTACGCAAATGCTAATGGTCCTGAAAAACTGTTTGGGAACCGCCTTAGTTGTTCTACGAGGTACGTTAGAATGCGCCTTCCTTGTAAATGTTCCGGTCCCACGAGCGAGCAGTCGAGGATTCGTGAGGTCTCCTCGGAAGCCGATCCATTGCTTTTACTTGAATGCGCTACCGAAGAGACTTCAATGCTTCCCTACACCTCGCTGGTGGGGCGCGGCAAAGGTGGCCCATTTTCACGCACCTCACAGGAGCAAACACCGTTTCCCACGCTGTTTTTCAACACCGTTGGGAGGAAGTGAGCGGGTCGACGGTCATATCGTAATCTACATCCCAATTTCTATGTTTGCCCACGGAGACCTAACATCGTCAGTTTCGTGTCTTTAAATTGACACGGACTTGACTTGCTTATAGCTCTGATACGAATTCTTCTGCCTGCATTATGTAAGTGATCTACGCTGAGCGCAAGGCAGTGAGTGGAAACCTAACAGAATTACACACTCTTATTGAAGAATTTCTAAGGGAGTACAGTTAGAATACAGTACGCAAAAACTCTACAAATGAGTGAGTGCAACAGGTGCTTCTTATTTTTTTCCGTTCCTGTGATTATGCAAAAATGAGATACGAAAAGAATTTCCATGTGAATCAAAGCTGCATAGTTTCCAGCTTTGCGGATTTGTCCTTTTTATTTATGACTGTTGTTTTTTCCAGTCTTTCTCACTCTCTACCTCTCATACACGGCTAGCTTTCCGATACGTTATAATTTCTCCGGGAATAGTCGATTGTCGACAACTGCTCCATGATCATTTAGCTGTAAGAACAATGTTGTTTGTTTGTTGATTGCCACCGCACGAAAAGTAGCAACGCGGTGATCCTGATGCTAATCTATACAACTAAACTATACGTCGGTTCGTCAGACCTCTTTCTGTGTTCACTAACGCCTAATGATGTCGTGTCGGTCCTTCCGTTTGCAGTGCTGTTTGGGTATGCACGTTCCTATTTTGTGTTATTGACGATAAGTCACGCGCCGACATTTTTATTAATTGACAACTCAACTAATCGCTCTTCTTCACTTTCCAGCGTGAGAGCGTTGCACTTGGACCGCACTTTCTCAATAGCGCAAAAGTAAATACAAGCAGAACGAAAAAAATGGCAGAGTGAATTATCGCGAAATCACGTTGTGCAAGGATAAGCTAATCGTAATCCGCAATGTTTTGCGATAGGAAGATTGCGATTCTTGTTGCAACATTATTCTCGACGCAATCAAAAGAACTAATCTCCGAAAAATGACCTTTGAGAAGTTAGACGTATTGCTTTTCTGCTCTATTCATTTGCCCCTGCATCAACAATTCAGTCCCGCACACATCCCGAGATTTGTGTTTGATCACAAAAATCACATCAACAAATGACGGCGAGCAGAAGAAACACACTATATGACCATTTTCCATATTTCTCCCTCCTTTTATTCTATGTTTGGTAGCTTCTTCACGCCTCAGGTCACTGGTGTACAAAATTGATGGTAACGGCATGGAACAACCAAGATATCGGTCACGATGCACCCTTTACTCAAGTTTGTGTCCAGGCGTAAAAGGTTATGGATATTACCCCAACTCTGCATGGAAACCTTTCCCGACTTTCGTTTAATGCTACGTGAAGAAAGTAGGAATTCCACAATTTTTCTCTCTCCATTTCCCCAGCGGGATTCCTTCCTATTGCAACCGTTTATAATGCTTAGCCTCCAGGCTCACTATACGACTGAAACAACTGTTGCCAAAAATCACGTCACCCGCAAAGAACAAATTTAGGACTTACGGCATCGTTGGGGTTTTAGTGCAGTTCCGCTTAGCTCCTGTTTTTCGGTTGGATAATCTCGTGTGCGGATATTTTCAGTCTTTCATTTACTTTTTGTATATTTTTATTATTATTCATTTATTTTATTCCTTTTTACATTTTTTAATATTCAATATGCCAGGAATCAAGGACAATCGAACATGGGCACTTCATTTATCATTTCCGATGTTAATTCGAACCTTACATCGTTTGGTGTCCTGATTCTAGTGAGCAGAGAAGATCCTAAGTGGTTTCGATTTTTGACCTCTCGTTTAATTGCGGCGTCAACAACAAACACTACCGAGTAACAGTGAGTAACAGGCATCGCATGGCAGTCAAAACAAGGTGAAGATCAGGAAAATCACCACAAGTCCCGCCTAAAGCTGATCATTTTCTGTTGGGTTACTTCCTGAAGCTTTTCATATATCCTTGTATCAAACAAAAATCGCAAACACTGAGGAAAGAAGTCTTGACATTTTCTGCCTCTCTTCCTCATTCACATCAGTTCCCTTGTTGACTAGTTTTTGAAATGGTGATGACTCCCTCGATTTGTTTAAGATTTATGTGTAGGCCAGTCGAAAATTTCAGATATGTACAGTGCAATAGCGCAGTCATAAATGTGCACAATCGGGCTATTAGATCATGTTGTTTATATTATAATACCTTGAAATCGTTGAAAAAAGACTGTATTTCGAGACCACTCAGTCAGGCTCCCTCCGCTTGACATCAAATTTCTTTTGACTTGACTATAGCAACTTATTTGCTATTTGTTTATTTTCCTAATATTTAGTTGTATTTTTTAATCCGTGTTTTGTGTCTGCATATATTTTGTACTTTTATTAGTTATCGTTTTATTCTCCTCATGATTTCTATTGGGACACATTTAATTTAATCCACAGCTCTGTGCACTCAACGAATAAGATACATTGCTCAAGTTGTAACGCTAACCCATTTGTGATTGTAGACGAAGTCGACAAAAATGAAATTGCGTGCAGTTTTTTGTTCAAGTTGCTGTGAGACTTTGCAGCTACTCGTCCAGGAATGATAAAATGTCTTCGTAGCGATATCAAGAACCTCCTCTGAGTGCATTTGTTGCCTGTTTCATGAACTCTCACAATCACGAACCTCCCATGCCGATGGATTCCGCTAAAAGCATGAAAGCCCGTGCAGTGGCCACTAAGGAAGTGCTCAAGAGCAGATATTTTATTCGGTCCCAGATCCCATTAACATTCAAAACATCTGAAAATGTATAATTTTGTTTCCCTTCAAACTAGAAAGCACCTCTGTGGTCTCTTTTGAATTATTTCCCTTCTAGAACTCTATTCTGCTTGACGACCATCACTTGACTATAGAAGAAAAACAGTCCTGTTTGTAGTACACACGAACAGAATGAACAAATATGAGGAGCAAAACATTAGTATACGCATTTGACGAGAAAAAATGCATACGTGCATCACAAAAACAACCTACGATTCATTTTTAAAAACACCTTGAACTTGTTTTGTTGCAGCGATGCGCATGATTATCGTGAAACCTCTGCCCTGTGAGTTAAATTTGTCATCACCTTGTTCGGAATCTTAGTCTTTAGCCATTAATAATATCGATTTTTGGGCAACCCATCAACAGGGAACTGGCACTGGAGATGATATCAGTTACAGTTAACTCCAAGATTATTTGCCTGCATGACTGCGACGCATCTGCTGCAACGCACGCGCTTCCTCTTCTCTTCCCCTCTCTCTCCCTTTTCGCAATCGCTCTGATCCGGCTGAAGCTGCAGCGTGAATGACTAGAGAAGGAGATTTTGTCGTAGGGCCTGAATGTTGAGCTTCGGTTCTCAGAACCTCATCTTTCTTCTAAAATTTTCTCTTTCATTTCCGATTGTATTTTCCGGCATTATTGGAATACGTCTGAGATGAACACAAATGGAAACCCGAAAAGAGCTTTAAATATGTGTATCATCTCGGCTGAGGAATCTCACCAATGTAAAGTATTAGTGCTTTGAATCATGTCTCATCGTCTCTTCCACAACGCTTTTTTCTTATTATCCTCAGAAGCAAAGCATTACTTGTCTTCCATTGCAAAAACCTTTCGTGGGACATCATTGATCGATTTCACTCAGCTCACCAAAAAAAGAGATAGAAAAGAGAACGAAAGAGAGAGAGAGGGGGGAAGAACGAAGGAAAGGAAAGAAGAAGAGTCAATAATCATTTGAGTTGGAGTGTTTGGCTCAATTTTGTTCTTGCACAACTCGGCTAGTGTTCATTTCAGAACTGAGGTCCAATTAAATCTGTTACATCTGGACCGCTTTTCTACTGTCGCGAAGATTGCAAAGTTTTGTAATATTTTTTCCATGGGTTCATGAAGAATTATGCTCTGATCCGCAGAATGGAACATCTGTTGCGTAGAATCTCTGCAGTGACAGATCTGAAAAACGCCCGATACCTTCTGCAACGTTGAGGAAAGGAGATGGCGGGGAAAAAAAGAGCCAGCAGAACGAGGGACAGAGCACCTAGAAGGTGTTCAATTAACATTGTTACGTTATCATCGTTAATTGAACAAAGAAATTATCTAGACCTGATTTTCTTTTCTTTTTTTTTTCGTATTTCAGTTGCAAGCAATATATTTTTTTCACTGAGAGTAATAATCATCTCTTTTAAATTTTCTGAGAGAGAGAAAGGTCGACATTCTTTTCAAAACAGATTGTGTGGAGGCAACACATGACTCATTTAAAACAAAAAAAAAGAACAAAACAAAGAGTACTTATTTGCCTGCTATTAGTTGAGAAATATCGTAAACCTCCTTCAAATGAGTCATCATCTAGATTTTCAGAAAACATCACTCCTGTTTGCCTCTTTTTCGCTCCACAACTTTCCAACGTTCTAGGAAGATACGTTACTACTCAAATATGTACTCTATCCTTGATTTTTTATTCCCCGTGAACTTGCGGTAAACAATTAAATAGGATCTAGTCAAATGACAACAACTGGGAGACCTTGGAAGCAGTGCAATTTCAAGCGTGATATGAGTGCCTCTCTAAGCGCCACGTGCATAGTTGGTACCAGTTTATTGCACCGTGTGGGCGGCGCGACACGTCTGTCGCACGCACTGTCATCTTCTTCTTGGCGCCCGCCCCTGTCCCTTATATCTTGATCCATCGATGTTACGTCACGATCATCATGAAAATTTTCGGTGGCGATAATACGATTATCCCTACTATCCTTAACCCTTAATCGTTATTGATTTCCCCATTTGGTTGCATTCGAACACTGTAACCGTATGCTACCATTTCTCTTATGTTCAAGTTTATATTTCCTCTGAAAAATCAGTCGTAAAAGCTAGATTCGATTTCCCAATTTCTTGCATTTACTCATTACAGAGTAAGATTCAGGAAAATGACGGTTTATCTTTGTTACCTTCTATTTTATTTCTTGAGCTGGTCTCCAGCATCTTCTGCACTTTTGGCAACAGTTTGTAATCCTTCACAGCTCAGTATCAGTACATGTCTGAAAAAGAAGAAAAGAAATGTCTGATAACAAATGGAAAGACTGATGAAAACGTTGACCAGACGATGCCTAACATCCACGTGCTATGGAGATGCTGCTTTAACAAAAATCTCCGGGGATTTTCGACCTCTGATGGGGAGATCTCAACAGGCCTTTGGGGAAAAGAATCATTGATCACTGATCCGAACACTTGCTTTCCAAACTCCAGTCAATTTCTTTTCTGTTTGTGTGATCACTGCTTCCAGAAAGAAACCTTTAAAATCTGGGCAAATATTACGTTATCGGCTTCAACTTCTTCATTCTCACCAAATATTAAGTAATATTTTACATTCCACAAAGTATTAAATCTTGTTCCTGCACGTGCGATTACGGTAAACCACATGCACGCATCGCTGTTAAATTCACCTCCAAGTTAGTTGAACCTCAAGACGTGGCAAGATAGAAAAATATCTTGTTCGAAAAAACATATTTAGTTTATTTGAAAGTATTTTCCTCTGCTCTTTGAGCACTCAGCATCTCACAGGAGCATGTTTATCTTCAGCGGTATCCACTTGGAAGAATGCAAGTGTTCTTATGCATTTTGTGATCGCCAAAGAATGTTCTGAACAAATTAAGTCTGAAGAGATTTTACAAAGAAGTGCGGTTTGACACTTAAAATTTCAAGATCACTCCCACTTTCTCATTGATTATTTATGTGATCATGATCAGAGATTGATCATTGGCTTCAAACACAAAACCATCTACATTTGATTTTTAATCTCTGAGTCCACTGCCCGTTGAACAACCATCCGATATCGGTGAGTTATTGAGGCCCGTCTCTCGAAACACATCCTTCACTTCGTTTATGAGAAGGTCTGAAAAAGTTTTGATGTTCCCGATATTTCTGCCTTGTTCTCTTACAGCTGCATTCTGCTCGGGAATTAGAAATAAGTGAAGCGTCTAGCTGCTCCTTCTCTTCCTTTTCACTCTCATTGACTTTTTATGTTTACTCAACAAACGCAGTTCTGCTTGCTTTTAATGTGGCATTATTTGTTCAAAAGAAACTCTCTGTAGAAGAAAACTGAGAGATCTTACGAGAAGACGCAACGTCTACAAAAAATGAAACTTCTGACGTCTGTTCTCAACGACGGCATCGGTCGGACTCAGACAAGAGGGAGCTCGGGTGCCAATCCAGGACTTTGTGAACGCTCCTCTGATCGGGCTAACTTCATTCCCTCTCCTGCTTAAACCTAGACATTGTTCGTGTCATGTTAACATTATTTCAGACTACAAGGAACAAACCTATCCCCACCAATGTGCTACCATTACCGAAACGACCTGTGAGACAAAATGTTTGTAACATTGTACTGCTCTGATTCTTGTGATCATCGGTGATCATCAGTGAAGTTCCATGGCGTTATCCGAACGCTTGTTTGCGCCTTCAGTGAGGCCCAATGAACAGGCGACGTGACGCCACAGCTACATTTCTCACAACAATAACTCATCAACAACGACGATTACTGACCGGAGTTATTATTCAGGTGAAAGCATCGCTACAACGTCAGACACTCCGCCACAGCTGCTCGACGGGAGTTCCTCAGCAGTTCCTTCTTCTTTCGCTTGCCCCGAGTGTGATGATCTGTCATGTGATGACCTTAACTTGTGGCATGTGTTGGATTCCATGGAATTCCGTCAGGAGTTATCTCTCGAGTGTCGAGAAGTCGTCTGTTGACTTTCAGATACAATTAGATCTAAATCACCCTGTTTTTCTTCTAAACTTGTGCAGAGTCACACATTTAACAGCGTTTGAGCACTGTTTTCACGTGAATGAGGGAGACGACTATCCTCCAAGGAAGATCCAGCAGATCAGCGCTGGCCAGTGTGATAATAATAATAATAATAATAATAATAATAATAATAATAATAATAATAATAATAATAATAATAATAATAATAATAATAATAATAATAATAATAATAATAATAATAATAATAATAATAATAATAATAATAATAATAATAATAATAATAATAGTGTATGACCGATTTTTGAGTAGTTTCTACCCAGTTTTTGTACAAATTCCCCGTTTATAACAGGATAAAGCGATTTCTCTTGAAATAATTTTCGCTCTCGTGAGCCTTTCGATGACATCTTCTTGGCATCTACATTGAGAACTAAAAAAGTCCGAATTTGCTTGCAACATTAGAACTTTCTGATGCTTTCTTCGCGTGAAATTGTCATGTGTATGTAGGACATTAAAGTACGTTTCAATAGGAATTCCAAAAGTTGTTTTTGTTCGAACTTTTTCGTTTTTCTTGTAGGTAACTTCTTGGAAGTAAAAATTCATTTTTCAGATTGATGTTTGGTTTAAATGAAGATATTTGGTTAATAAGTTGAATTTCGACTCAGTTAAATATTAGGAGCGTTGGTTCCTCACAGAATAAAGACATTGTTGTGATAATTAGCGTTGACGACTTTCGTAATAAAATTTGGAGTGGAAAATGAGATTTAAACAAAAGATCTAAAATCAGGAAAACCTGCAGGGAAGCCTGAGTAGAATTCCAGTTGTTTAAAGGCATCACCCCACGAATCTGAGGTGGTGCAGATTTCAGGTGGAGTATTCGTATACAGGATGGGAGACTATACGGCTTCATCCGTTTTGGCGCACCATTTTGTACAAGAGGTTCGATTGGAGCGCGCCAGTCTTGTGCGGCGCCGCATCTTTCGGGCCGTTTTTTACGGCAATTAGTAAGAAATGGACGGAATCGCCTCCCTCTCCGTAGTCTCCCATCTCGTAAACGAATACTCCACCTGAAATCTGCACCACCTCAGATTCGTGGGGTGATGCCTTTAAGCTTAGTCGTGCAACCTTCTGTTGTTTTACGCAAAAAGAACACAATTAGTTTCAAAGAAGGGAATAACAAATTTGATCCCAAGCGAAATCCTTAGGATCATAGAGCGGTCCTTTTTTAGCAGTTATTCCACCAAATAAAGCCTTTCACTGAACGTTGCGAAGTTTTGCGATCAGGGGAGTTCCCGATCATGTTGTGTTTCTACACTTCTCTTCTGTCATCTTCTTCTCCTCTTTCAGTGCTTTTGACCTTTTCACTTCCGGTCCTTCCGACGTTTTTATCTCTCGCTCTCTCTTTGCGCAACGCAGCAGGAGCGCAGCAGAAAACATTGTGCTGGAATAGTTTTGGATCTCTTAATGTTGCCTCTGTTTCTTCGTCACAGTGCTGAAATCTTTTCCGCCTACCTTCTGGTGTTCTTAACGTGTTTTGTCAACATCTGAGTTTTCAAGAACAGGAATTTTTTTCTTTTTAACCATTCATTAGGTATTTTGCGATGTTTCTGGTTTTTTCCTCAACTGTTTTTCAGTTTCTCGAATGCTTACTTGTCGACTATGCGACTAGATTCTGTTTGGTACATTCGTAAAGTGCTTTATTTTCAACGTATAGGAAGAGGGATAAGAAAATAAGAATGAATAGAAAGTATGAAGCTTGAAGATCAGCACTGATTAGACCACATACTACTGCTGTTGTGTGCACAAAGTTTTTAGGTGCTTATTTGTTGTCTGATGTTTCAGTTGTTTCGCCTTCTTCTTATGCCTAAATAGATGTTGACTCAAAAAGACTCCGTCGAGCGCCCAACCACCGTGAGGCAGTAGACAAATTAGGCGTTTTTTCAGAAGTAATTTATATATATATATATATATATATATATATATATAGGAAATGTTTTAAGCTTAACACCACATAACAAAGTTCGTTGAAGAAGTACGTGTGATTGAGTGGTATCGCGCCTGTCCAATCGACAACTCGGAGCTGTGATGCGAAGACAAAGTCGCACTAATAATAAATATTAAAAAACAAAAATAAAAGGGCTGCCGTAGTTTCAAGACGCGAGGACGTTTGGACTGGACTTCACAATTATCTTATTCTTTGGATTGTAGAGAATTTTTGTTTATTCTGGAGCTGGCATTTTGGTCCTATGTCCCACGTTCCTCCGTCTCATTTTCGTTTCTTTCCTTATATCTACCTGAGGCTTTTGTGATTTATCGTTGACGTATGGATGTCTGGATGAAAAATAACAGTTTTTTGTAAAGCAATTTTCGACTGTAATGTTCTTGCTATGTGTTACCCAGCAAAATTCATCGTCATCCTAAAAATTCGGATGCATTTGAAATATTGCTACTTCAGTTTCTTGAGTTTGGTCATCCAATCTCAATTCTTAGTGTTATTCTCTCAATATCATTTTTTCTTATTGTTTTTGAACAGTCGTATATTCGAAAAGAGATCAGTTTGAGATCTTTTCAGCTCTCCACAGTAAAAGGTATCCTCTGAAAATTAACTGACGTCGAGAAAAAAATATTCTTTTAATAAGATCAGAACGATATTGTTGAAATTTAAAAGGATAATAACTACCTTTTAGGAATACTAGAGGAGTAGGTGGGACAGCAAATTTTGAATGGGCGGTGGGCACGTCCATAGGCGTTCTCATAGGCGTTCGTGAGGTTAGCATGGTTACTGTATCGCGTAAAAAATCTGTGGAAGAAAAATCCAGCAATATATTACAGTACGATCTTTTCAACAATCCAGTCTTAGATGTAGACGGAAGAAATCGTCTTTCGGAGGACCTATTGAGAAATACTTCTACACAACAATGTTGACACATCTTTTGTCAACAGCCACATGTCAGCTTCCTCCCTACTTCTATGATAACGCAAACAAAAGTGGTTTTAGTTCGGCTGAATAGAACGATAAATCGCACTAGGATAATTGGAAGCGAAGTTAGAGCGATCGTTCGAATATGCGTGTCATGCTAGTTTAGCTTAGAGCTAGCTTAGAGCTAGCTTAGAGCCAGCTAGTCTATGCTAGTATCGAGATATCTTATTTTCTTTTGTGGCGGAATCATAGAGCGAGTGGAACTGTTGGAATTGTAGACGTATACAGTTGAAAATCTTTTCCGAGTTCTTGTGTACGTGCTGTTGATTGATTTTCTCATGATCTCTGGTGGTAGTTCGAGAAAATGCATTTTCATATATGCCATCTGTAGCTGTTTTAGCGAGATGACTGAAGAATCGGCAAATTTTACAGTGGAGAACAAGCACAGGACGTGTCGAATTACCGCCCGTGGTACGTCGGTTCCTTTCTTTGTGCCCGTCACTTTTTCCCGTAAAACTCCAGCTTGGTCCCGTCTACTATTCTCCATTTTCTACGTGTAAAAAACGTTCGGATAAACTTATTTTGTCTAGAATCGGCGAATTCTTACAAGTCATTTAGTCACCTTGCCATTTGAGGTGCAAAAAGCAAAGCACCCATATACTTAACGCATTTTTCATAACTCTTACACAACCATCCATTCAGAGAGGAGGTGGAAATATTTTGAGCTCACTTTCGAGAGATTCATGTGACTGGCTGTTGTTAGCCCGTCCAATCGAGCATTCGTAGCTTAGAACGTGATTGTGAAGTAACTCAAGTTAGCAGCAGTAGCGTAGTAACTACTAAGCAAGTTGCAAAGCGCTTCAAGTCTGTTCAGAAATGTAGTTATTGATCGGAACGAGTGCAATCCATAATGGATGAGGTCCAGTTCCTTCAGCCGTTTCCAACTGAGCTCTCAAGCAGTCCATCCGTGCCGCGAACACGTCAGCTCATCCTGCTGACGATCTCCTTGCAGGGTCTTTTACATTTCTTGGGGCTTGCATCCATGCAATCGGTCGATTCGAAGATAGCTTAACACAAGGATAATAAGAATGAAGTGTCTGGTGTTAATCAATCCGCTTGGGATGCGTCAATGCGTTCATTTCAATTTTGAGTCGTTCGACGTTTACGAACGTGTATCTGGCCTATACAATGACTTGCGGCAGCCAGCCAAGAATCAAATCAGTGCTTTTGTCCTCTCACACAAGTCTGACATAAATTTATCGACGCCAGCGAGATGAAAGGCTTACTTGACATTAGAGCGGTTTCGAACTTCCGATCGATCATGTTGCAACCACGGCGGAACCTCTTTCTTACCGCGCTACACCCGCCTCGTAATATACCTTGACATCATATGACCGGCCCTTCTGTGCTTAGTTTCCTTTCCTTTTCCGATATCTGTCCTGCTGGGACATTTTTTCAGGTTGAAACAGCGAGGTTTGAGAAAGTGATATGTACAACGAGTAAAGAATTCTAACGTAACAGCTGTGGAGTCAAAAAAAAGTAACCACAGAGGTTCTGGCCCGTGATCTCCTTGGTGGGTGAAAGGGTTGCCTAGAGAAGAAGCGTACGTTGCTGCAGACCCTCCGCGAACTCCAATAAAAACTTCTGATACAGGCTGCACTGTCCCTGATGCAAGACCATATTGCGATGTTGCTCCGGTGATTCCGGAGCAAGCGAGTAGTACGAAACTAGCAATATTGATTTGGAAGAGGCTGCATTCGCACTCTGGGAGGTGTCTGGATGTTTGCGGAAATGAAGAAATTTTTTGGTAGCGAGAAATTACGACAAGAGTAGGAAATTTGGAAATGTGAACATTACCACTTTAAATGTCATCATGTTATGTTGTCGTCAGCTTACCTATCGCAAAACGGTTTAGAAAGACTTCAAGCATGTATTGAGATCAGTAGGTCTTAAATTTCATTACAAAATGTGAGGACTAAGATTTTAGCATAGCTACTGCAATCCTTACAATTTTGCTTTACAGGCACGACATTCTACGTGAATGGACATTTCTTAGGAGAAATTTCATCATTTTTCGACGTCGCATTTTTCGGGGAATTCGCTGAGTCGAGGGAAAAATTGATTGCTCTGGAAAGTGAAACACCGCAAGATATTGCGCTCTTTCTGGACATAGTACATCCAGGTGGAAAGAAAAAAGTCACAGGTATGTAGGAGAAAGCTCTCTTTTAGTAGTAAAAGAAAACAGTCACAAAGAAAAGTCATTTCAGAGAAGAGTTGTGGTGTAATGATGCGCTACTCCGATATTTGGGACATCCCTTCACTAAGAGATAAATGCAAGGAGTTTTTACGTAAGTAATGCGCACATCTTAATCTTTACTTGGTTTTCACTTCTCAATTTCGTTATTTCATTTAATTATTTCCCGTCATCTGTTCTACATCGCTCCAAAATAATATCGACTACCCAATCAGCGCCCTAAGTTATCTTAATCAAATTATTAAATTGTTGGCAGTAATTAAGTAACATTGTTGAAAGGAAGATACCTGCTGGAACTGCAACAGGCACAGCCAATGTACTCTGCAAAGTCATGCAGTGCGAACGCTAAAAAAAAAGCATAATTGTTCTCCGATTGGTCACAGGACTGCAACCGATTTTTGACCATACACTTTATATGACGGAAGTTACCCAAATACTGCAAAAGGTGCTGTCGTCCGGCACGTCACCAAACCCCAAGCTCTCGCTATGAGCTATGGAGCAGTGACGAAGGATACATTCCGTGCGAACTCTTGCGCTAAATCGAGATTGAGCAGCTCTACGTTCAAGCTATATAGCTCATGCGTGTCCAGAGCGTATGTTCAGGTGCCACTTTGCATTTAGCAGAGTTAGGGCCGCCGCAAGCAGATAACCGTATACGGGACCCCATCAGTCAAGCATTTCTTGGAGTTTTTAGCGGAACCTATGATACAGTGGAGATCCGATTTTTTGCACTTCCTAGTTTTTTTGTGATAGAAATAAATGGCTTTCTATCTTGATCAAGCGCCCCCCACACAAAGTTACACCGTAATCTCTTAGCATTCTATTCGATCAATCACCTTTGACCATTGACTTGTGTATCGACAGTTGATTCATTTATTTATTCTTTGCATGGTTATCCGTGCGTGTATGAACTGTTATTTTAATATTTTATATTTCCTGCTAAAGCTGACAAATCATTTGTTCCCATTGGGAATTCCAAAGAAACCAGACAAATTTGGAAATATTGTTTTCTCCAGTTCTTTTCTCGTTTTTTTTTTCTAGTGTACAACTTTCCGAAACTTCGACCCTCGTTCGAGACGACTCTGGGCCTGCTTGAGATCGCCTACCTCCACGGCTTCGAAAACTGCTCAGATCAACTGATCTCGCGGCTTGCTGGTTTTGGACAGGTCTTCCTCGATCAACAAGGAATGCTTCACAAGGTTAGTCCGGACAAAAACAACCTCAAAATATCTGAAGAAAGACAATTCTATCATTTGAATGAACAGGTATAAAGTGTTTGTTCACCTAAGTACGTGTGCTTGTTGCGCTCATAGCCCTCTCTTTGTGAACCACTGCTTTTGCCAACTTGTTGATTAGTTCCTACCCATTTACTACCTTTTTTGTTGTTTGTTCGTTGTTGATTTATAACTCAAACCACTCAGAGAGATCTCATGAAATCCACTTTGGAAATGTTCCAAATAGTAAAAAAAGAATTAACTGAAGTGAAAAAAGTGGAAAAAAAAACTTGTTGTGGTGAAGAAAGGTCATCAAATCGTGATAAGTCCCACATGTTGCCATGAAATTGTTCCCCAAGAATCACAAAACGTGGCGTGATATTTATGGAAGCAACTATCCGCACTAGTCTTCCGAGCATCTAGATTTTCTGTAAGTACTGTATAGTGTAGTAGTGGTAAGTCCACCCTCCCTCCCTCCCTCCTAGCGCTTCCACAATCGATCGTTCGACAGCATTCTGTTCCAAATACGTTTTTCATCCCTCCGTTGTAGTTTAATTGGTACCAAACTTGCATGAACTGAACGTGAACGCTCTTTTATGCTTTTTGTTTTGATCTGTAAGAAGTAACAACGTAGTAAGATTTTTTTGTGAAAACCCAAATCTGGAGGGATATGTGAAACGTGAAGAGCTATAGGGTGTTCCTTCACTCCAACACTTTGCAGATTGCCGACGCTCGCACGGTTGCAGCACTTTTCTCAGCCGCTCCGAAAGAAAAGATTGTTGTGAAGAAATTTTTGCATTGTCTGACTTCTTTGGGTAATAGGTAAGATCTTTTTTCTTTTTTCCCCCCTAAATGCATTTAATGAGACGGCTGTTAAGCCTAACCATCCTAATTCGTTCTTTTGGAAGAAATTTGGATGCCGAGACAATGTTGCAAATCAGTTAAAATACATATTGTTTTGAGTTATACCACATAAGATTCTCAAGACTTCTATTCGTGGCTAACGTTCCATCGAGTTCTCCTTCTTCAGAGCGTGAAAGAGTAAAATTGAAGCTGGTTCATCCGGACAAACGTTCTGTCCGCCCAGCAAAGATAGTCATAAATCTGTGCTTGTATTCCCTGGTTGGAAGTGGAGGTGCAGAAGTAAGGTCACAGAGCATTCTGCTTGCCGATGCCAAAATGCCTGAGATGAGATGGACAGCGTAGTCAAGCAACGGTTTTAAGACAGAGCTCTCGCACAACTGAGAAGTATACATACCTCTTAGTTCAATTCCGGATTTTTGTGCAGATCAAAAAAGCGTCTAGAGCTTTGCGAGTCGCAGTGCAACGTTCACGTGCCAAAACAGCCGTCCCAACTTCGGAATTGGTCCATTGTGGTGCCCCAACTTGAGGCCACCCAGTCCCATGAAGTGGCTGATTTCCTTTTGCCAACTCATTCAGTGGTGCTTATTCTCTCGGGAATGTGGCGGTCTACAAAGACTTCCTTTCCTGCGAAGACAAATGAACGGACCATGAGCGCATGCAATCACCTTTCTTTATTATAGCAATGCAGCACAGATCCGCGCTAAAAGCAGACAAATACACAGATCCGCTGGTCGCCTCACTACGGTATATACATGTACCTAATGAGGGCCGCAAGAACGCCCTGTTATCTCTACATCCACTTCTAACTATAGCATACGAAAGTAGACTTCGGGGTTTCCCTGTTGTGCGTATAACACGTTGGTCCGGATGGACCACTTTCGATTTCACCTTTCCAGCTCTGACGAAGGCGAGCTCACCGAAATATCACCCACAAGCAAAGAGCTCAACAATGCACGGCTAAGTTACAAATAATGCATGTTATTACACAGGTTTCTTTTCCTTTCGGAAATCGGACACATCGAATAATAAAAGTGTTGCAAATTAAAAATTAATGTGATCTGCTTTGGTTACTTGCACACTTTTTTCAGTACTTGCCGTCAGAGCTGCTGTGACTGGTAAAAAAACAATGTAGAAAACAAAATAGACTCAAATTGAAAATAAATCGAAAATGTAATCGAAACGGAAATTCTATCTTGTCAGTGCAATACCAAACCTAGAGATGGGAGACTACGGGACCTTCCTTAAAAATGTGTAATTTTGACCCTCTGGTAAATTTTTGCTTTGGAACTCCTTTTTTGTTGTTGAAGAAGTTCCGCTCTATGGCATGATCGATCGTTGCTTTAAAAGCGCTGTTGTACCGACCCTTCATCGCTGCCGGATCGATAAATTGGTACCAGGTTGTCTTGCGCGACAAAGCACTGATCCATCGTCATCCATCGGCTAAGTAACGCCAGCCCTTGTGAGGTTGCACGTACGTTCATAAACCTCAGACGATTCTCAAAGGCAGCACCCCACGAATCTGGAGTGGTACGGATTTCCGGTGGAGTATTCGTATACGGGGTCGTAGATTATTGAGAGAGGGGTGACTCCGTCCATTTCTTCCTAATTGCCGTAGAAAACGGCCCGGAAGATACGACTTCGAGCGTTCCGGCGCACTATTTTCTAGTTCGATTTTGATTGGAGCGCGCCAGCCCTGTGCTGCGCCGCATCCTATACGAATACTGCACCTTAAATCCGCACCACTTCAGATTCGCGGTATGCTGCCTTTAATGGAAGTCGAACGCGCTGGCGCATTCGGATAGGGATCGATCAGCACCGAGCACCTTATACTTTACTATTCATCCTTTTCAAGGTTGTATTTGAATCAGACACTTAGCTAAAACCAAAGCCAGTCTAAAAAATCGCTGGATTTCCCCATAAAATTATAAACAAGGAAGTTCCACAAATGCCAACACAAAACAAAACACGCTTAGCTCTTCGAAAAACATTAAGTGAAATAACAAGTGCAAAATAGTGTTTTTGTGCTACCTTATCGCAAACTCTTCTTTTTTAATTGAGCAGGAAACCTATCAGAATTTAAGAAAGAACAAGATGACCTTCAGTATGCATATTCCACGTAATATTAGTTTAATTGAAAAATAAAAACCGCAAACATAGCTTCGTTTCCTGGTCCTGGTTGTTTTCCTCGCAAGTTGCAAGTGACACGCCCGTTCCTTTATTTTGTTGGTGACCGAAGCCCTTTCATACGTCTACCATTACACTAATGTCGAAGAAGAAATTTACAGCTAATCCACATGTAATACTGTCCCCAAACTTTAAATTTCCCATGTAGATCTCTAATCAGCCCTGTACATAGATCGACAGTAGAGTACCATGAGTTATGATCAATTCATCTTGTTCCTTTGAAATATACACTATGATTCGAATCCGAGAAATTAGATGGATAAATGGGCTTTTCTGTTTCTTGAAGGCAGCATACCAAGGATCTGAAGTTGTGAGAGAATCCGTGAGAGAAGCTAGAGGTGAGGTTATGGATTGCGGGAACCGCGATGGTTCGCTCATCTCTTTGTGATCGTCGTAAAAAAGTGGAAGATGTTTTTTTTACCACGACTTCATTTGAAACGCACCGCATTCACGGTCAAACATCAAGTGCGAGCGGTCAAACATCGGTGATTTCTTCTCAGCAGCTTTCTCAAGCGAAGGTGGTGAACAGGCTGCCAAGGGGACTGGAACGTGTACAAAGAGCCGCCTTTTAGCGTGCCTTGTCAGAAATAAGGCGGTTCCCACTCTGCCATTTGCGACGATCAAGTAGAGATGAGCGGAACTACCCCGAATCTTGCAATCAACAACTCCAACCCTAACTTTTCACGCGGTTTATCTCACCACGTCAGATTTTCGTAGTGTGCTTTTTTAAGGTCGACTTAAAAGGCGCTCACTAGTTCCTAAGAATTTTCGGATAATGTGAATAAAATTGCCTGCGTTTACTGCGCAGTTATTTTGTGTTAGATAAATTCGTTATCAGTTACTCGCCGTGAGAAATCTTAGATAATCGAGTGATCTGTTTCAGAACCAGTAAAGAGTGCGTCATTCTGAACTGTACGAATCGCCCTTCACATGTTTGCTCAGTCTGCAAACTCTACCTGTGTTCGTCCCACCAAGACTACATACCCTGTACGAAGGATGCACAATTCCCGAACTTTATCAAAATTGTTCCGTTTAACATCGGATCTGCAAAAGTTGATACGGACTTGTTGTATGGAAAGAACAGTGATAAGTGATTTAATTGTGATGTATGTTGAGGCGTACACTGACGAATAAATATGACGCACGAATCTTCAGGAGTTGTCGCTCGAGAGGAAAAAAAGCACTGACAGGAAATTTTCCCCTGGAATAAATGAAAAGGTAAGTAAACTACACATTTTTCAAAATGTTCAGACCTATTTACAAAGCAACACGTAATTATCGTTTACGCAATGTTCTACTTCTGCTTGGAATTCGACGACAACAACGAAACACAAGAATTTCGTGGGGATCCTCGTTAAAGATGTTTTAAAAGCTGGGTATCACGGAATTGACGATGTTAAAATCTTTCTGGGCGCATAGAATTCGGAATGTAGGTTAGGAGTAGGAGCGTGGCCACTCTCAATTCCCTCCCATCCTCCTGAAAACAGCATGGAAACCGCAACGTATCGATTGGTTTGCCTGAATATGTTGCTGAAGAGCCCTAATCGATTTTTGATCGTTCGCTCACTGACGCGACGCATATACAAGGGTGGCGCGTTTTACCTTTGTCCCTTGTACCTTTTGAGAATGAAAGCCAGTTACCAAGACGTTTCTCAGGATGACTGAGGAAAATTGAGCATGCGCTCCATACACTGCATACGCTCAAACTCGTAATCTACGACCAGAACCTCAGATTATTCCACAGAGACAACAACGCCGTCAATTTCGTGATATGCTGTCTTTAAAGATGTGGAAGGTCGTGAAAGCCTGATAGAGTCACGAGCTGAAATTCTGACCGACAGGCAGTTCCGTGCCCGAGAGCGACCGTGACGTTGACCACAGTAGCTCGGATTGGGAGAGGTTCACACTGCTAGACCGTCATTATAGCTTGATTCTATGGCTCATCTTGTCAAGACTCTTCCATTTTCGGCTTCAGTCGGCCCTTGCTACCATATCAATTGATTTGCTAGTGTTACGACGAATAACAAAATATTGGGAACAGCAGGTTTGACAGTACTGCTTGTAGACAAACACAATTAAACACAGTTTTGCGTCAGTATATGTACTGAACAACAGGAATTCTTCTAATTATACGCATAGTCACAAAAACTCCACATGTCTTCTTGCCTCACTTCTTTGATTCGGTAGTTGTCTATTTTTTTTTTGCGATTTCGCTTCTTCCATTTTATGTTCTTGAATTAAACTTTTTCCTCCGGTACTGTGATGGCTTTTGTCGGGCTAAGGCTTCTGACATTAACTGAACACCAATAATCAAGAAGACAAATGTGGAACTCGTGCAGAATTAGCTCAGTATTCTTCTTTAAACTTTCAAAGCAGGCGGGGAACACTTAGCGGTGGATTTTAGCAGTCCGCATTTACAAAGTGTAGCGGATACAATGTAGTTGGTAAGTTCTGCCGTGACTGCAACGGTGTATAGTTGGAAACCGTATCTCCCTGGTCGATTGATTGGTGCAAGATTTACTTAGAAGGATTTAGATAGAGTACAAGGACGGTATGATACGATTTCATAGATCGATTGATCCCACAGAACCACATTCGCGTTCAGAAACCTCTAGGGTCCTGAATTGAAGTCGAACACGTTGGCGCATTCCAAACAAACTGATTCTTGCCAATTTATTTATTTAATGAACGTTGGGTAACCTTCAGGAAACAGGGTATTGAGGACCAGAAGAAAACCTTCCTAACTCTCTTAACATTCTACTTTACCTTTTTCATCTTTCCTTCCCCTATTTATCCCTCTGCTCTTTTCCATTATTACGAATCAAAAGAACAGTTTGATAGTAGAGCTCTTGCGCACAATACCGAAATGGTGGAAATGTCAGGAATACAAGGTGATTGCGAGTAAAAGAGAAGTCAATAGGTGGATTGGATGCCTAAACAGGAAAATAAGCGCGGAGAGTGAGAAAATAAGTGTCTAGGCGCCTGTTCTTTGTCCACTGTCAACTCAAGAAGGTTTTAGTAGTTGCTGACTTGATTTTCAAATGAACTCTATGTTCTAGGATAAGAAACAAGGGAACGAAACAAAGCTGTTGTAGCGTGATCCCAAGTTCCTTCCTTATTGTTTCTTGTAGCGTTATCGTTTAGCGTAGCGGGGTCTCGTAGAATGTTCTAGAAGCGGCCTCAGTCGTTTATAAAGGAATCGTATATAAAAGGACTAGGCAATAGATTTCAAACTGTGTATTTCTTAAATAGAAAGTTGCGTACTACCACCAAGAGTAAATAAAGTTTCTATTCAATTGCCGGCAACAAAAATAAACATCTACAAGCATCCATGCATGCACGAAATTTTAAATTCTGGACGTAAAGCCCACTTCGACGAAGCAATGGAGGCATCACGGCACTGTGTAGAAACAACGACTACGTGCCGGGACACAGTCTGTGTGTCAACTAATGGTTAGTCATAAAGTGACTCACGTGCTGGGGTCAGGAAGAAATGAAGCACGGTGCCGTTGCGCAAGCGGCTGCGCTCGAAGCGGCGGCACCGTGCTTCATGTCGTTTTGACCCACTACATGTGATGTGATGGACAACACGTTCATCACATTATCGCACAATCCTTCAAAGGACATACGACTCCAATTCTCCAAATCTCAACTATGTAAGTCAAGTGCGGCTATCACCATGTACTTTTCTATTTTCAGCATCATACAGTCATTTTGAACAAATTCTGCTCAGAAAGTCATCTATAGGTTTACAAACAAAATACGAGACGATCTGATACAGTACAAATTTACCGGTGTTCAAGAACTATGTAGGGATACTCTAAACCGGAACAGATCACAGCGCTGACAGTGATTGGGGTACAGGAGCAAATACGAACTAGCACGGAACCGATAACAGAAACAACAATAGTGAGCGATTGTCGACAGCGGTAGGAGAGCTTATGTGGGCATATTTAGTGGAAATATTATGCACTTAGAAAACAAAACAGAAAGGTGTTGTCATTTGAGTTTTGTAAGGCAGGAATTCTGTCATAGATAACGTCATAGATAAGATTCTGTCATTGAGTAGATTATGTCATAGAGGTCAAGTCATTTTCAGGTCATGAACATGACATGGGATATTGAGTAATAAAGAACGACTAAACCAAGTAATCTAAACAAATATGTCACAAAATAAATAAGATAAAAATTCTACTGGGGAATTTAGTTGCTCGAACTTGATGTTGTTGCTGGAGAGGATGCCTGCAAAAATCGTTTCTAATTTCTGCTGTCTTCAACTCTGAATTCAATTTTTACGGTAGGGCACTTCAAAGGCTTACGTACTTGGAGCTTCTTTGGCGGTGCTGTGAGACGAATCAAGGACGCAGAAAACGGATGCAACATCTTAAGATGTGAAACATAAACGTCGAACAGTTCGGATGTAAATCCGCATTCTTCACACACGAACACCTGGAAACTTACATCAGTGAAGCACCGTTTGGAAGCGCTATTAAATCTGAACAAGGGTTCTGTTAAGTAGCCGTAGCGGAGAATGACGCATTCAAACCTTATTTCTTCTTTCTTTATAACCATAATTATGAAGCACTCCATGCACTTTCCTCAAATGTGATTCTAGAGAGCAGCGTTGCGTGAAAGATTTGTCGCACTGCTCACATTTGTATGGACGGACACCTGGAACAAAATCGCATACTTTCGTCGATTTTAATGACTGCAGTTGAGAAAAACAGAGCAACGGATCAACTTAGCTGGTTTTGTAGTTTTTCGCAATACTTTTCTTGTTATCCTTGTGTAAAACCATTAATGCAGTTACAAAAGTTACGTTTCGAATTTCCTTCTTTTTCCGTGCAGTGGATTTATAGGTTGCTCAGAATGACATCCTTGACTCAAAGGCAGCGCACCACAAATCTGACATGGTGGAGGAGTCCGGGGGAAAATCTAGAATTAGGGTTGCAGATTCTGGGATCAGGGGTGGTTGCGCACCCTGTTCGTTGTTAGAAACGTAGTGGTGGAAGACGAGGTCTTTAAGACGGCCCCACTTGCAACGCGCCGCGTGCAAGTGCGATCGGTCGGAGATCAGTGATGTCTTTTCACTGGCCTATTCACGTAAAACCAATGAATGTGCTGCTAAGAGGATCGGAACATGAGCATAAAGGAGCGTTCTAACGTACCTCATAGTAACGAAAGTGATCTCTATGCCGCTTCTTACGACGATCAGGGAGAGAAGAACGGAACCACTCCTACTCCCGCGATCTACAACCCCATCTCTAGCTTTTCCCTCCCCACGTCAGATTCGTCGTATGCTGCCTTTGATATCATTGTTGGCCAAGAAAACTAAAGTTCATCTTCAGAATAAGGTCGGATATTCCTGTTACCTCTGACCAATCATACAGGATGAACTCAGGAGCCGACATAAATCTCCCACGTTGATAGCAAATGTCATGTCCGTTCTTAGCTTTCGCTAGTAAGTCGAGTTCAAGGAGGTTTTAATCAGCTCTATAGAAAACTGTTCGAGCCCCATATAATAAATATAAAAAAGCTAGCTAGCGCTTCGAGTTAATCATTAGAAGGAAATGCAAGTGGCGGTCATGGTAACTAATAGATATTTGTGTAGTTTCGTCGGTCCTCGATTCTTCGATAGGATAACCACGATGCACATTGGATCGGTAGATTTAGATTCAAAATCCTTAGTCATTGTGCACATTGCCCATAATGCATTCTTTCTTCAAAGGCAACATACCACGAATTTGAGGTGGTGCGGATTTCAAGCGGAGTATTTGTACACGGGACAGTAGATTATGGGGAAGGATGTGATTCCGTCCATTTCTTCCTGATTGCCTTAAAAAACGGCCCGGAAGATGCGGCGCGTGCGCAAGGCTGGCGCGCTCCAATCGAACTCCTTGTGGAAAACAGTGCGCCGGGACGCTCGAAGCCGTATCTTCCGGGCCGTTTTCTACGGGAATTAGGAAGAAATGGACGGAATCGTCCTTCTCTCAATAATCTAGGATCCCGTATACGAATACTCCACCGGAAATCCGTACCACTCCGGATTCGTGGCATGATGCCTTTAAAAAGCCGCCCAAAGGACTCATTTCAGACTCTCCAGAGCCATTCTCGCTTCCGAAGTTTATTTTCAACCTACGTTTCTACGTAATAGAAAGGGGCAGCTAGCAGTGCCTACACCAGTCTCACAATATACAGGCACACTGCCAGGTTTTGCTCCTAATTAGACGAGTTGAAAAGGAGACTGACATCGCAAAGGATTGCAATTTTTCGAAACATTAAGCTGGAATTATACTGAAGTGAAGTGAAATGATGGAATTCCTGAGAGTGACCCTATGTATTATCGATAATTCATCCACTATTAGAATAATTCTTATCACCCTCGCTAACATATAAAGTTTTGGTTCGTTTTGTGACTTCTTAGGAATGTTCGCCCTAGTTTTCGGTCAGATTGAAGAAGCCTCTGGAACACAGGAAGAGCCCTGTAGTGGACTCCAATTGCGTAACACAGATCTGTACATCTGAAGACATCACAAATGCTTAATGTTTACGCAAAAGTGTGGGCTTCAATGAACTCAAGAGTACTACTATCTCTTCCAAAACGCTGATATTTTCTTGGCAGTTTTCAAAGCTCTAAGAACTGATCAAGTGTTTTAGTAAGTATGGGAGAGACCACGCTCCTCCACAAATTCACAATAGTGAGCATGAAGTAGCTCTGTATTTTCTCGTCTCCTAAATGATGCAACTCATTGGGCGGTAGATCGCTTTCACTTCGCGAGGCGTCTGCGATTGCGCGGATCGGCTGTTTATTTTAGTGATTGTGGATGGGTCGCGGATGGTGGGCGATGACGAAGCCGTACTGGGATACACTCCCGTGGGTGGTAGATAGCGAATAGTGAATCTTTAGTTATTCCTTCCAATTCAAGCGAGTTTATCATACGATTTCAACTCTTCGCTCTGTCATTCATTCTTCTACAGTAAATTTTTTGTACAACACCGCCAGCTTAATTGGGTAAGGGTGAATTTGAATTGCAATTATGCATCCTTACAGCGTAACGCGGTTAAGAAAGCTATTTATATGTTCCATCTTAAAGGCATCACCCCACGAATCTGAGGTGGTACGGATTTCAGGTGGAGTATTCGGACACGGGATCGTAGATTATGGAGAAGTGGGTGATTGCATCCATTTCTTGCTAATCGGGGCAAAAAGTGGCCCGGAAGATGCGGCATTTGCACGGCTGGCGCACTCCAATCGAACTCATTGTAGAAAATAGCGCGTCAGAAAGCTCATAGCCGTATCTTCCGGGCCGTTTTTTACGGCAATTAGGAAGAAATGGACGGAGTCACCCCCCTCCCCTTAATTTACGATCCCGTATACGAATACTCCACCTGAAATCCGTAGCACCTCAGATTCGTTGGGTGATGCTTTTAATATTTGCTCACTAAAAAGTGCAAGTTTTTCTCTGTCATCGAGCACATCTCTTGAGATCGCAGGACTGTCAAGACGAGGCCTATTACTATCTACGTTAACTGCACGGAAGGATGCACAAATAGAATCATCTTTCTCTAGAACGTTCTTAAATTGCTTGAATTGAGTGACTTATCATCATTGAGCTCTGAAGTTGCTCGATGTTATTGTATTTTGCACTGGTGTCCCCAAGAAAAAAAAGTGTTTAAAAAAGCGTCACACTTTCATCACCTACTGCAGCCATTCTGTAAGACAGTTGCTTGTTAGAGCGAGTAGCTCAGAAGAGCAGCTTTTGGGTAGCAGTTGGATAATTCCCTATAGATTAGAGGTTTCAGTATAAGACAATGATTGGCGAAAACGCTCTTTGGAGAGTCTTTCTTTCTGAGCACATACACCTCGTTTGTCATAGATGTATGGACGACTGCTTTTCAACTTGTTCCACTAAAGAGCAGATAAGCAAAGACTCTCGTTCCAGACCAAATCTGCGCAAAATCTCTTCAGAAAAAAACGTAAGGAAAATTGTTACATTTCTCTGACTTCTAAGTGTTTGTCTTGCAGGAAAACACAAAACCGAACGGTGTCCTAAACCAAACCATCAAAATTCCATTGTTCCACATATTTTTTCCTATCATGCACCCACTAATAGATCGAAATAGAAAGAATGTTTTGCACAAATACAAATATTAGCGCTGAAACAGATGAAAGTAGCAGTCCGACTGTATCTCCATCACATTATATATTTACCAGTCTGAGCGTCCGGCTAAAGCCGGACCTCAGACTTTCTGTGTTGTTTGCTTCGCTCGCCTTCACTAATCAACGAAAATTAATATTAGTGTTATTAGTTCTATGAAATTGGACTCCAACAATCTTTCTTCCTTTTTTATATTATAACTATGAGCGAAATATTTCATAGTCTTCTTTCTAAACGCGTCAGTTCTACATTTCGAGTACATTCGAACTTCAGCTTCAAACACTCCTTATCAATATATTATAGACAAAATTTAAAAGTATCACACGAAATATGGGTTTTTCTCCTGTTTTCTATAAGCAGTTATCGAAGAATGATATTTCGGCATAAAATGACGTGAAGGACATCATCTTACTGATAAAGATAACGTTCCACGTCAGACCACATAAACATCTTGCTACTATTTAAGCACCCGTTTGCATGCGTATTTCCACTTTCTGAGAGCGGCATGCTACCAACTTGAGGCGAACGAAGAAGGAAATGAACACATGGAGGAGTCATAAAGGTGAAGAGCAAAGCGCCCAGTGGCCACGGCTATGAAACGGCTGCAACCATCTATCTTTTGCGTCATGCATACTAAGTTATTGCGCACCAATCCGAGATCCGCGGGACTCGTCGCAGCCCATTTTGTAGCTATCTGGCGCCGGCGCATCAATCTGACACCGATGGACCCGTCGCTCCGCCTTCCATATGTATCTGGCGCCGGCGCACGCCCTTCCATAGATATCTGGCGCACACACACACACACACACACACACACACACACACACACACACACACACACACACACACACACACACACACACACACCCACACACACACACACACAACAAAAAAAAACACAAACAAAAAAAAAAAAAAACAAACCCACACACCCACCCACCCCCCCACACACAAACACAAACAAAAAAAAAAAAAAAAAAAAAAAAAAAAAAAAACAACAAAAAAACCCAAAAAAAACAAAAAAAAAAAACAAAAAAAAAAAAAAAAAAAAAAAAAAAAAAAAAAAAAAAAAAAAAAAAAAAAAAAAAAAAAACAAAAAAAAAAACAAAAACAAAAAAAAAAAAAAAAAAAAAAAAAAAACAAAAAAACCCAAAAAACCAAAAAAAAAAAAAAAAAAAAAAAACAAAAAAACCAAAAAAAAAAAAAAAAAAAAAAAAAATAAAAAAATTTTAATTTATTAGATCCAATGGACGTTAATTCCATTGATAGAACATATTTCGTCTTCACAACGCTAACGACTAACTTCCATATCTTTCACGGCGGATGTTTGAACGCTATCGGATCCTGTTTTTTTCCACCTTTCTTTATGTTTTCCTATTCGAAATTGGAAGCTGCATATCATGAGCACTAGAAAGTCCAGGTTAGGGGCACCCGACAGAAAAATTCTTGCGTGGATCAAGATGTTATTAAAACATCTGAGGAGCCCACATCATGCGCTGTGTTAATCGGAGCATCTGAATTCGTCTGCGTAATTCTCTGTATGCACATGTTGCTCGTATGCACATTGAGTAGGTAAGGGATCCCACATGAACTAATGAAACGTCTAATATTATAATAAATTTTGAAAGTCATTGTCGGACTGTACCGAGAGGAGCTATGGTCCACAACATAAATAGAACCATTCAGAGGCCAAAAACTAATCCATTTCTTGGATAAACCGACGTTTCTGATTCGGGTCAGCAATTCCAAACGTATAAAAGAAAGGCGTTATAAAGTTTGAAAAAAAAAACAAGGAGCAGAACAAATGGGACATAACTGACAAGGAAACTATGAAAGTTCGATTAGTACTCTTCATTTGCATATACTTTTATATTGGAACCGATAATAAAGGGACAAGACAGAGAATAAAATCCCTGGGCTCTTCTGGGATTCGCCAACATGATCGACTCCAGTTCAGAATCGTGATTGCTTATGAACGCGTGTCCAAACAATAACCTAGGGATCAAGGTTCAAAGCGAAAAGTCAGTATCGTCAATTTGATTTCGATCTCGCTGATAAGTTTGTTACCACTTTTTTCGCCACTTTTTCATCACCACTTTTTCGCCAGACTTCCGCGAATCCCTCCGTGACATTACGCATCTAGTGAATGCACGCGGCGAGACACCAACGTGTCTCGACGAAGGCACGCTTCAGCCGTTTATGGAGAGACAGACAACCGTCTCAGATGCTGCTCTGGTAGAGACACAAAGAGCTTCAAGGTTACAAGGAAATATGAAGAGAAGAATACCCACAAAATTACGATTAAGTTACGAGCCTGCCTACACAGGGCTCGTGATGTGGGTAGAAAGTGAACTTGCATACGACTAACAAAACAACGTACCTAATACTGCATATCGAATAGTGTGGTGGTACAAAATTTGAGATCACAATATTTGAATGCACAATGTTATAATACTTCTCTTCAATGTTTCATCGAGAAAATCCCAATGAATGTGTTTGATTTTCCAGTACAGGGTTTTAGCGGCTCGTATACAATATCCTAGCGTACTTAAAAAATTCCATGATCACTGATGGGAACCTTTTCAAGGCGTCGGTGATGCAGTTTATGATCAGGGGTAGGTACGCAGAGACTACTGCATGAGGAGCAACGACGGTGAGTCTTCTTGGATTTGCTACTTGCTCAAGTAAGTACATGATCGGAGACATGCTCGAAAATCTACGGGAGGATCTTTACTAGCAACTGGGATATAAGGCCCTGTTGTTCTATTAAGCTGTCAAAGCAATCGACCGTGGGGAGGCTGTGGAACCCAACGACTGCTGTGCAGCCGCTCAAACAATAACTAAATAGATAAAACTTCTGGTCCGTTCATAAGCTGCTATCGTCCGGAGTACATTAGCAATTGTACCCCCAGTGCGACGAGGGTGTGGTGTTCATAGGATGAGGTACCCGCATCGCCAGCAACAACCAGTTTTTCGAAGCGGATAAACGTCTGGCGCCCTGTTCAGATTACGTAAGTGCGCATGCTAGACGTAATCGATTTCTTCAAAAAGAACGGACGTCATTCGTTCGTGAACACGGTAACCCGGAACGTTATTCGTCATCAAGTTATGTACCAAACTCCAGTGTAGGACAATGAATTTGAAGTGGAAGGTGGTGTAACAGAAGTGAATATAAGTAAAGAGGGGCAGAAACGTTGTAATTTATTGTTTCCAAGAGGTGAATAGTATCCGGAATCATACTTTGCCGTTTTCAGCTCATAGAGCGTTTCAGTGGGAACATTGGGAAAAGTGCATTGATAGGACACTCGTATATTTGGTGGCAAGGATTTCGCCGACCTAGAACTGAATTTTGGATGTTCTATTCTATGAACGTCTCGAAACACAAATGTTAAGGCGTTTCTTCAGATTTCAGATCTCTCTTGTAAATATCAGTTAAACTGCAGAATAAGAATCGTTCTTCTACCTGTATGAGTTCTTGTATGTCGTTTTAAATCAAAAGTATCATTGAATCCTTTCCCACAAAATGTGCAAAGGTAACGTTTTAAATCCGAGTGACATTTTGTGTGACGATTCAGCAGACGTTGCAATGCAAACTTCTGAAACATGATCAATTACAGGAAAAAAAGGACAGCTTACGACGCTTACTCACCTTACCACAAACACGACAGTTATACTGTCCGTGGTCGCTGGCTGTCGCTGTCGTATCATCCCTAGTGGTGGTTCCGGTGGCAAGAGGATTTTTCATGCCATAACCGCCGTTCACAAATTCAAGTGGTTGCGGTGGAAGTACCTGAAGTGATTTTCAAATGCATTCTAAATTTAAATGCATTCAGTGCATTTTAAACTGAGGAAAAATCGACAGAAGAATGTACCGAAGGTAATGCTCTCGGTATCTGTAGCAGCGGCGAAGGCGGCGGTTTATCGTCTTCGTTTGGTAACAACTGCTCCACCAGAAATTGCTTGGACTTGTCTTTTTTAATCAACGGTGCTATTTGTGGCAGAAGTGGAATACGTGGGAACGGTCCAATGCTGAATGGATGCGGTAGCGGATGAGGAAGTGGGAACATCGGCGGAAGTGGTGAGACGAGCGACAGCCAGCGTGTGTCCATCTCTTCAAGAGTTCTTATTTTGTTTTGTTTACTATCATCAACGATATTCTTGACGAAGCATAAGTTGCTCGGAATGGAACGAGTAAAATGGATGTGTTGCTGTCCGAAAAAGAAGAAGAACAGACATGAACGAAATAATATTCGCATGAAACAACCATGAACGCATGAAATGGCAACCGTAAAGAACTGAATGATTTAAAAGGATACAAATAGATTTTGTTTTGAAGAAATTATTTAGAAATTATTTTGAAAAATTATTGCGTGGAATCAAATTAGCATGTAGGCGCAAAGAGAAGAAAAACAGAGATGACCACTGCAGTTTTAAATCCCACAAACTTTTCACATTGGAGTCACAGTGGAGATCTCCTGAATTGAAATTGCAGTTCAGCCACGTCAAAGAAAATCTTTGAAAACTCCGTTTTGCAAATCTCCTGAATGAGTGTTAACAAATTGGCTCTATCCTTTGTTTTGTTACTTGTTTGATTAACTTCTTGATGATTATTAACGACAGACTACAAGTCAACTAACTACACGAAAATTATTAAATTATTGATAAAGTTCTTCACATCACACAACAAACGACGAAGTTCTTTCAACAAGATTTGCTCTTCGCAACAGTTTTTCATAAAGAACATTCTGAGGTATTAAAATGAATTTGAGTAAATCAAAAGAGAAGTGCTTCTTTCTCAGAAAAAGGAGACCTTTAGGACTTTCCACCCAAACGTTGCTTGGAAACCTTATTTAAAAAACCAAAAGTACGGTGAGAAGAAAAAAGAGAGAAAAGAAAGAAAGTCAAAAGAAAAGAAGTTTAAGAGACCCTGCTCTCTTCACCCCAAGCTCAAAAAGATAGGAATCGAGAGAATCAAAAAGGTGACGAATCAAAAATCAAAATCAAATCAAAAAGCGGAAAATAATTGAGATAATCGGAAGATAGGGGCTACTGTAGGAGACATTCAGAAATGTTCGTCAAGGAAACGCGTGCGGTATCTAAGAAGAAAATTATAGAGTTCTTTCCGGATTGATTGTAGACTTATTGTACCTTCGAAAAGTAAATTACATCATATGTTTTTGTTTTCTGAGTATTTTTTTCCAAAAAAAGTGCTGAACAAAATAGGCCAATGAGAAGGACTTGTTCAGTACTAACAAACAGAACGTCCTCCAGCAAAAGTTTTGAGAGTTTAGGGAAAAAGGCTGTACTAGCCAATCAGTACCAGAAGAGGCTTCAGAACGGAAGTACCCAACCGAAGACGCTAAGATCTAGCGGATTTTTCCTTAAGTTTTTCCGCAACGCTAGCGGCTAAGCACGCGCAGCGGGAGGCTGACGTCCATTGGCCGACGTTAGTGATGTGGTGGGAGTACGGTAGCGGGCGCTAAGGCCGCATGTGAAACGGGCTGCTGCTGCGACGACGACCACACAGCGCGAACGACCAAGTGTTTTGCTATGGAGAAGCACACTCAAAAGGCGATTATACGCTAACCAGAGCAGACAATGCGCAAGAAGGCCTTCACCATGCGGGAATTGTGAAGTTGCTCGACTAGGAACTGAAGCATGGAGAAGCATATTCGGCGAACTCGTAAAGGAAAGAAGATAGGAAACACTCGCTGGAAAATGCTCTGATAGCAGTTGAAGAATAACAGAAAATGACACAAAACAAACTATTTCCACTGAATCCCTGATAAAACCGTCCCTTCCTTTAAAGTTGAAGTCGTTGGAACTCAGCGAAGCTGTTGCATTGTATGAATTTCATCTTAATTCTCTTCAGCACTAAAAATGACTAAAGAGCAAATTAGTAAGAAGCAAGACAGTGACAAACAACACTTTTTCCAGCGAATTTTTGAAATATCTTTAAAAAATCACTGAGTTGTTAGTGATTATCTTTACACTGTGTAGCCACACAGTGTAAAGATAATCACTAACTGTAATGTAACATGAAATGACTGTGATTTTTTGTTCTTTTCTTTATTTCTTCATAGGCCTAGTTGCTATTTGCTCTCTGAATGCATACACTGGAACTGCGTTTAATATTTTTCGAGAAATAATTTTTCTTTCCAAGGACCCGTAGCTTTCGAAAGTTGTAGAAATTGTCGCGAAAATTTAGGGGTGCCTTCGATGTAATACGCGTTAATTGACGTACTGCAGCAGCTGATGATACGATAGTACCAATACTGGCGATCCACTTGGCGTGAAAAATTTCTCATCATTTTCCTCCTCAAAAATGAGTTGTGGTTGAAAAGTATTCTGTCTCGCTTTAACAAAAGTCCTCTGGATTCTCTTTGCGTAATACAGAATTGAGCGCTTAGAATCTTGTAGAACCTTAAACGGATTACTGTAACTCCCTTTGTTTTTAGACAAGGCGAATAATATGCTACCGATGATGTTACGGACTGCAAGAGCGTCGAAAGTGAAAAGTAGGCTAACTAAGAAGACTAGAAGCGGAGACGAGGAGTAGCGGAGGGTTAAAAATTGAATGGTGATATTAAGAAACATTTCTTTACATTTTTGGTTGTTATCATATGAAACAAAGAAAGTGTCGATCGGATTCCACATATAATTACTATCTCCTGAAAAGTTAGCTTAGCAGGCTAGAAAGGCCAGTTTAATTCGAGTTGGAGTATATCTAACAACCCGCTAAAGAGAGGGACTATTGAAACATTGAACCAGCCACATTATATGAAACAGGAATAGGATTTAACGTCTTGTTCAAGGATCTATTAGCTTTGACACCAAATGAAGCCTTCATCTGTTTTCTCTGTTCTACTAAATAAGTTAATCATTTCGTCAAATACAGCTAATAAACTACTGAAAATATTTCTTCACGTCTGCATCCTGACACATTTGGCTTTTCTAAAGCAAAGTTTTCGCTCGACAGAACTTTTTGGAGAACAGAGACACGACAGCGCAGAGACGCGAAATGTGAATTTCCTGTCCCCACAAGGGCAAAATCTTCTTCGAACCAGTCGTTGTCATGAATAGGAACTACTTTGACGGCAAACAGTTGTGCGCGAAGTAGCGGTAGCAGGCGATGGCCTTGGCGAGGCGTTGAAGTGCGACTGAGAAGAGCTGGCCGAACAATACATATGGGAAATATCGACAAAATACCGCTCACGAATTGGAAATCGAGATCGCAGTCTACACGCTAGGACACATAGGAAGCAAATGAAAACGATAGGGGAATGAGAAGCGTTCGCCCGAGGACAATAGTTGGTGCAGCGACATAAAGTGGGTGTTCGCTCTTGAGAAGGCTTACGAACTAAAGAGGATAAGTCGGCGATAAGCTGAAAATGGCAAACGAACACCGCGCAACCGGCCAACGCACATCAACAAACCGAACACTGAACGGTTGAGTACGGTAGACAGGCGCGATTAGGCAACGAGAAACAGCGTGGTAATTACGCAGGATGAGAAGAACACCGAATCGCTGCTGCTACCACTACTGCTGTTGCGATTACTGGTTAGCCAAACTGGGCCCTGAAAGTGTTTGCTTCTTACGTTCATAAGTTGGAACGAAAACAAGTTGCAGTACTTGAAACAGCTGCGGCGAAGTTTCTGGCACTTTTTTCTCGGCTAACTTCAAACCAAGCAACAATTAATTGCCCGACGCATTCTCTGCAGCGGATAAGCAGTCAGTTTTCTTTTTGAATTAAGCGTCACCTGAAATGTCAGATGTCGGATCTTTCCCACTAATAGGTAGGGTTCGTGTTTTAGTATTATTCGTATGTAAGTAGTTTGCAAAGGATGAAGTGGAAAAACACCTCCTTCAAATCTAAAAATCAGACGGATCAGGCAGTGGTGTAGATTTCACAAGATTTTCAGGTCTAGTGAGTTCTTTCGCCGACAAATTTCGTCACTAGTCCACTTGATGCGCTTTTCTCGTCGTTCGCATTGCTGTATGCAGTTGTTTTGCCAGCGATGTCAAGTGATTTGCTGCTCGTGAACGGAGAAATCATCCTATTTCCGAATTTGAAGAGGATGTTTCGCGCTTTCGCTGCTTTTTTCTGTTTTTTCTTTGAAGCTACGTCTCGATCTGCATTTACCACTTGAGAGAATGCATCATCGAAAGCTGAGGTCAAAATATTGGACTCATTGTAGGGAAAATGAAATTCTCCTGAAAAAAGCTGAAAATTCCATAAAAGACAACCAAAAAATTTCCGTTCGACAACGTTTTGACCACGCATAAAAAATTAGGTCCGCAATTAACGGAGTACTAACATGTGCCATCAGATCTCTACTTTTCTTTTCTGTCTTATAATTTTCGCATGATACACTACAATCAGTGGGAAACTTCATTAACCTCGACTGGAAACGTTAGACTCTTCAACGGTCACATTTCAGGACAGTTTCTACTGTGGAGAAAGACTAGAAATGAGTTATTTTTTTTATTTATTGCCAAAGTTTCGCAGGAAATGAGAAGCCAAAGCGATTTTGAAGCGAATCTGCTCAATCTGCCATAGAAAGTGAAGGTTTCAAAAGATGCCCTACATGAAAAGTTTAGGAAATTTACTTTTGAAAACAGTCCACATAGGCTGATTCGATGCAGAATTGAGGAACTCATCACTCTTGTATTCCAAAAATCAACAAATTCATTGCGCGCAATTGATTTGTCGGATTTTTTTCTCAAGATTTATGTGTTTGCAAACGACCATACAATAAATGGAACAGCGTTGTTAATCTCTGCAACTTGAATCAATAATGGAGAAGCACGAAGAAGAAACGTGAATAATAAATGACAACTAAGAACCATAAGAGAAGATCTCAGAAGTTCAAAACACCTTGTAGTTTTTATTCTCTGAGAAGAAAAGGCTAATACTCCTCGTGGGTATTACTCCCAACCTAACTTGTTGCAGTTTTACATTCACAATATTCACTAGACTATTTGTGAACTCATTGAAATCTAGGTACTGTTGCATTCATTGAAAGAGGCAGCCATGACCGCTAGTCACTGGCCGTTACAATCGTCTGAGCTAGCGCCGGTACACGCGCATGCGCTCCCTTTATATTCCTCCGGATTAGTACAGATTTATGAGACTGACTTGAACTGATGATCACCCGCTCACGCAGTGCTCTTCTGGATGCCATCAGTGGAAGCACGAGCGAAAGCAATGAGGAACGCTTCGGGTGCGCAATCCACATGGGTTTTCATCACTCCACGTAGTGTTTTCCTGTGGAGTAAAAACACTTTTTATAGGTTTTCTTCTAACTGGAGACAGTACTACCGCAAGAGTCCAAAATCTCCCCTATCACAGTGCCTTTCGCTGAGATAATAAGGCAGTTTAATAAGGCGGGAGACTCTGGAAACTAATGAGTTAAGTGGTAAAGTCGGGAAAAGTCCAGCTAATGCAATGTGCTACTAATTATTCCTTGGATTTCAAAGTAAAACATCGTAGAAGTCTGACAAAATCAAATCTAAAAAATCAGATTAAGCATTTTCATTTTTCTTCTATCATGTTCTAGATACATGGTCCTGCCAATTATCACCAATTCAATGAAGAGGTTCAACACTGACCCGAAGACCCTACGCGGATTGATCGCATCGTCAGTGTCATCGCCTCGTCTGCTGGGTAGCGGCAGTTGGGGACCGTGATGAGAAGAGCGGTCGCAGCGATACCGTACTCTCCGCAAATCGCGGCACAAAGAAGGTCTTCGTAAATAGACGTTAGGGTCGCTCGGTGAGAGATTCTAACTGAAACCGATGGTGTGAGACGAATAGATGCCGGTTTCGAATCTGAACGTTTTGCCCGTGACTCCCTCGTCACACGGTCTTTGAAATGCCGCTATGGAATACGGTGGATGGAACAGATGTCATGTTGCAGTGGGACCCGAAATAGAACGTGAAGGCGAGGGAACTAGATTGAGTGGCAAAGTAGGCGATGAAATTAATCAGAACTGGTGAAAGATGGAGATAAATATTTCAACGAATGAAAACTATAAAATTGAACCGCCTCGAACATACTAAAATAGAACACATAAAAGCAGCTGTTTGTTGAATTAGAGCGAAATGAGGTTAGGTTTGGAATTAAAAGAGGACTTTATTGTCCTTTTATTTTGGGAAATTTCGTGCAAGGGAACAGCAGCTTCTCGACTAATTGAGCCTTTCTCTTGATCCTTTGGATTACCAGATAAAATTTCCATCATTAAGGTGATGCTTGCCCACAACGTAAGGAGGTAGGATGGTTCTTGTTTTGAGTTCAATTCCAGGACCTTCTCCAATTTCCACTCTAAGAGTTTACGACATCAGAAAAAAGGATTTATACGATTTCCTCTGAATCGAAAACTTTGAACTACCCATACAGTGTGCTGAAATAACTATTTCTTCACTTAAATAGTATTTCCAACTTCCTTATTGATTTTTCAAGTCAACGTTCAGAAACCAATAGATACCAATAGAACACAATCCTAACAACAGTGTAATTAATAATACAGAGAACCTCCACCCGTCAACGGAATCTGATACCGAAGCAAATTCAAGGAAAAAGCAAAAAATTTGAATTTTTTTATGTATATAGTCCCACGCAGACTACGCATCCGCCGTAGTGACGAGTCAACTAATCGTGTATTCTGCATTGTCTAGAAAAAACTCAAGAAATATCGGTTAACGGTGGGCTGCTGCTCATAACCAGTTATTCTCAGCAAAAATCAAGAGGCTGTCTATCGCACTACGTTAACGGGCACCTGTAACGTTTTTAGCCTAGGAATCTGGGTTCTCTAGTTTCTCTTCACACAAACCTTCAAGCAGTAAATAGTCGAGTAGTATTAATTAATAGGGTTCTTGGAACCCAATAAAAGAAAAATTCCGCGTTCTTTAAAACTCAGCAGGTGCATGTTATACTCTGGAGAGTTATCAACAATTATTTTCTGTAGATCGAAACCTTCTAAAATATAATGAGGGGTTAACGAACAGAATACTGTACTGTAGACAACTAACCATTGGAGGCCGCCATTAAGACAACCACACAACACGTGTGGTAATTTGCTAAAAATTCCGCAAATTATGTTGTTGACCTTGAGAACTCAGAATGGTTAAGTATGCGCTACGGAAATAGAGCAACAGCCGCCGGAATACGCCGTCACCTAACCAAACAACTGTTAGTGGATCGTTGTGTAGCCAAGGAAATCCACTAAATAGTTCCGGCGTACTGCTTCTAGAGAGTACAGTAAGAATGCGGCCGATAGTTGACACCGATACTTGACTGAAACTAGGCGCGACCTATTGTTTTAACGCCGATCGTCTTTGCGATCGCCGTCATCTTCGTTCTGTTTTCTTTTGAGTCTGCGGGTCCGATGCGGTCGTTACGATACGCTACGATGGAGACGACGTGACTGCCACGCTACGCTCTAAAAACGAAACTTGGATCGATGTTGAAGGCCCAGCGGAAGGCAATCATGTCATCTCAAATTAACGCTCATATTCAAAATGAATGTTTCTGATGACTTTGCCTTGGTTGGCTACCTTGGCGCGGTCAGGACGGCAGAAGACTTAGGAGGATATGTATGAAGTGCAATGTAGCTCCCAATTATAGCGATTCGCCAGGAAAACGTGTCCGACGCATTTAGTCGTAGCAAAAAACCGCAGCGTCATACAATAATATTTTCAAATTAAATAATTTCCTCCAAGAAATGGTGTCCGCCACAGAACTGATAGCTTATAAATTACTGAAAATTTAGGTAGTTTTTGAATTGGGAAATTTTACTATCAAACCTTATTTTGCTGTGAACTATGTAACGCACTTATCAATTTTATACACTTATACAGGACGAGATTTGGTGCCCACATATTTTAGAGTGAGAACACCCTATTTTAGAGATTATTAGAAACTTATTTTTACATCACTCTCACTGTCAGTTGCACAACCCAACGTGTTGCAAAAAATTAGAATATTTGCGTTATAGAGAAACCTTTGGAATGTGGTACTTTATTGTAGTGTCACGCTCTGGATGTGTTTAAGTAGGAGTGAACCAGAAGTGTTCACAAAAAGTAGACAGGAAAACATCAATGTTCACAACGTACAGGAGAACAGAACGGTTTACACTTTATGTTTATTTTGAGAAAGAGAAGAAAGAAATAAAGACAAAAGCATGGTCATAAATCATAAATTTGAAATAGTCATGTTCTCATGTCACCGTTTTTCGCATCACCTCTTATTAGCATAAAAAAACTAGTTATGATGCTATTTGTGAGATCAAAAGCACCACAAAAATCAAGCTCCAAAATGAACGAATTGCCGTAGACGTCGAAGAAGGTGACCGTCTCAGATATTCGGTCACCACTTTGTAGATTACATTTTCAAATAAAATATCCACGTATGGTATCAGTATAGCGTACTTGAAGGAAATGGGAAATGGTAGCGTAGGTATGTAATCGAGAGGACTATTATGCCTATTTTGCCTGTGCTGCTGCGTTGAAGATTATTAGCAAAGCTTATTTCTTCTCAACCAGCGATTTTATTTCATTGGTAAACTTAGCAAATCTCAACGTCTTTCCATCGATAAGTATGAATTAGTAACTAATTGTTTGTAACAATCGTAATAAACACAATTATTTGATCATGAATACCTAATATTATATACAAACATGTATATGTAGCCTTTTTGTGCAGAGCACGGAGCACTGAACGTGATGTAAATACCGGATTTCAAGCAGAACTCTTATTGAGTTTCTTTATTGCAGTTGTAGAGGATACAGAAAAAAAACAACGAGGATATTATCCTATCTGATCGAACATCATTGACATCTCTTGAAAACAAAATTTGAAATTGATTAGAAACTCTTCTCCTCCCTGAATGAGTCCCTCAAGACATCTGATCAACAATCGAACCTTATAACACTTTTTTGAACAGAAGTCTTAGTGAATGCCACGCAGACCTGTAAGGGAACTATGTATGTTTTATACCAATACTTTTTTGCTCTACTGGGGAGAGAATCACATGAAAATTTAAGACTACTTCTCAAAATGCATAGGCACACTGTAACTTTATGCACCTTATGCAGTACTTTGTGAATTTCACGAATTTTTTTTACATTATTTTCCTACTACTTATCAAGCTTTTACAGCTGCGGAGAAATAGAGAGAGAAATTCTTATTATTGTTATTTCATTGCATCGTTCTTCTTTCTGTTTCTCTTCAATTTTTTTCATCTTTGAAAGGGACTCTACTGCACGGTGAGAAAGAGGCTCGGCTTCCACTGCGCGGACGTTGATAATGATGATAATAATCAGAACCGCACTAGTGCCAACCAAGCGTTTCACCCCTTCGGGGTCGATAAATTGGTTGTACATGCATTAGTTAAGGTTGTACATGCTTTTATAAGCATCAACCAATTCTGAATTGAAGTCAAGTAATCGCGTGCCCATAGGGATTGACCAACGCCGTCCACTTGATCCTTTACTCATTCTTCAGGAAAAAGTCCTGTGAAGGTTGACAGTATTTTCCCGGAAAATCCCTTTTCAAACAATTGACTCAGGTTAGTGGAACAACTGTCTGTGCATTATCATGCAGCCTTTGCCTTACGTTGACATGGACAATCGCAGTAATTCATTTCACTAATAATAATATCCGTCTCTGGCAGAAGAAACTCCTTGATTATGACGATCATTCGGCTCTTACAGCACAGTACGACCTCGACGAAGCTCATTTCATCAAGCGCTAAATGCCGCCTATTCGTAGTTTTTTCCCCGATGCGTCTTCTATGCCGCGTGTAGAAAAAAAAGTGACCGCAAACTTCCGTCGCCTGGGCGCCGCAAAGCAACACGGCAATTTGGCGACGACTGCTTACATTCTTACGTGGGAATGTTTGCATTTCGACCGGTTTCTCTCTCAAACAGTTTTTGATGTCATACCCCCGAAAAGGCTATGGCCCCTGATTACGAGGTACTTCCGTCTTGAGCAGCGCAATTTGCGGATGACGAGTCAAAACGGAGGGTTTAATTGGTGGCGTACCTTTACGCGAGAATGACGGCGTAGAATTCTGAAAATGTTACGTCATACTTCCACCGACTTGTTTGTGCAGCGCAGCTGTCTACGCAGAATACGATAGAAATTATCATAACAAAAACGAATGCAACATTGAAGCGTCTCTTTCTTCAAATTCCAAGAGCAATGGAATCGCTGTGAATCTACACAGATTATGTGGACGTGCATGACGTGACGTGATTATGTGCATCGAAGAGTTGAAGCAGATAACGAAAACTGCACTATCTCATAATAATAATAATAATAATAATAATAATAATAATAATAATAATAATAATAATAATAATAATAATAATAATAATAATAATAATAATAATAATAATAATAATAATAATAATAATAATAATAATAATAATAATAATAATAATAATAATAATAATAATAATAATAATAATAATAATAATAATAATAATACAATAGTAGCAGTTGTAACAGAATGTGATAGAAGTTTTAATAGAAGTAGCATATTAATATGCACAATAATAACAATAGAGAGAACAATTAAAGCCTGTCCAAAAGTAGTTTGACCATCCTTTTTTTGACTTTAGAGGGAAAAAATCCTTCTTTTTTCACTAATCTACTGTTTCTTCCAAAAAAAAAAAAGATAAAACACTCCAGTTATTCCTTCCTTCCTCGTCCCTAACGTTGACAGTTGTATAATAAAAGCAAGCAAGCCAGTAAGGTTGACATTTTTAAGATAATTATCCTATGTAAGAGTGGGCAACTTCCCTCAGGGAAAGTTTAGTTGCTTATGAAGAAGAAATGAAAAGCGCAATAAAATCAACGTGAACGGCAACTGGATCGATGTGCTCCGTCGAATTGATCGCTTAATCGTCTATCCTACCGTAAGGTCTCACTTCAAAATTTGATCCTATTTGCATACAAAAGCTTGCGTTTTGAACCAATTCTACTTTTATCTTAATTCAATTCATCTTTAGTTTTATACTGATCCTACTTCCCACCTCCCTACAGTTCTGTACTTTATTTCTTAGCTAATAATTGGATACATGGAAGCATAATCTTCCACAGTCAACAAGGTTTGATAACGTTATTAATAGAAAATATTACTTGGAATTTTATCAGAACTTCAATCTACTATATCGACATATTTTTGCATTCTTTTCGAACTTGTTTTTATTAACCTTACCGATGGCCGACCATTGTTGCAGCAATAGCATATAAAGGAGGCAATCACGAATAGTTAAAATGTCAGATTATCACTAATAGCTAACGTACATATGTAAACTAGAACATTATCACTATTTCAATTTTGACCTAAGGATCGCTGAATCAAGACAAAATTTGTAGCAAAATTATTCTCAACAGAGGAGTTTAAAACCTAAAAATTCGAACGTCAATTCATCATCTTGAGAAACATATCCATCGGAAAGATCGACCACGTATATTCCACTTTATTTATCCCATTTACACCTGACATTCAACTTACACTTTCCTTTGTTTTTTTCAAACTCATCTTTACAGTAAGATCACATAATGAAAGCGTATAGTAGAAAAAGGAGGAGCGTTTAGAACGATCAATCTCAGCATTAAGAAAATCACTCGAAATGTGCTTATACTGTGCCGAAAACAAAAATACAGGTGTGGGGTTCCACAAAATACACCTCCAGTATGGGTCCTCGAACCCTAACCCCGGAAATGCAGCGCAAGCCACGTCCTAGAAAATAGGGGACTGAAGGATTAATTGTATATTTTTCAGACCACTATTCGCTGTAGTTTATCTGGAATTCCAGATCCATCCATATTTTAGGATTATCTGAGAACCTCCATAAATTTTGGAACAAAAGGACTTGGTTCGACTTGAATCTTAAATGGTAACAATTGTGTAATCAGTGCTATTTAAGCAGCTTAGTTCAGAAAATATCGAAGACAGAAATCACGAGGGAAAAATCCATCTCGAGTAAGGTTTTTGTGAGAAAAAGGGGAGCTTTATAAATCCATAAATACATTCATTATCAGAAGTACGAGTGGTTGCAGCATGCCGCCGAGCATGTAGTTACCGTATTCGTGATGCCGAAAAAAACAGGGAGGAGCGAGACGAAACGATAGAGCATCGGGAGAAACTTGATGAATTGAAAGAGTGTAGAAAACTGAGTTGTTGCGGAAGTGCGGAAGACCTTGGCAGGTTGAAGTAGCGGTGGAGGTTTCGCCCTCTTTCACCCATTATACAACACTCGTATGCTCGCACCGCAATAAGTAATAACCACACACTGCAACTCAAGGTCGTCACATTCGAGCCTCACTCACGCTCCATACACACATGACCGACCTTTTCAGTAAGCGACCACCTGGTTGAAGAGCGACGACGGCGGCGGCGGAAATCACAGGAAGGATACTCTCGACGTGTTTGAAAAACTTCACGCTCAACTTCTTTCGCTGAAGTAGCCATACTCAGTAAATTCGTTACTTGTTCCATGTTTTGTGCTACTCGCTTTACTTCTGTTAAGCATCTTAGCTCCGCTGATAGCACTGTTTTAGGTTTACAGTACGATGCATCCGTCTCTAAGACGTAAACAACTTTGGAACGATTTCTGTCCAACATAAAGCTCTGTAGCTGTTTTCCCTAAAGCAGCTGTATAGGGGAATTATGAAACGCAAGAAAAGCGGCTTATTTCCGCAACGGCTTCCACAATAATGGCGCAGCTTCGAAACCGGTAGAGACGTTTCCGCAATCCGCTAATCTCAATCGTTTGTACTAGCAATTGTCGCCTCACGGAAAAGGGACATCTTTAATGTTTCCAATGTTGAATGTTTTAATGTGTTTGGTGTTTTTTAATGCTCCCTGCGGTGTGCATTTAAAACTGCGAACACGCACTTGTCTCTTTGAGAAACTACTTGCAAACACGAAACTGTTGTCTGTTCAGCTTCTCCGTATATTCATGTGCAAAATTTATATATTAATAGTTGGAACATTAGAGAAAATTATAAGGCAAAAGTATTGCAACATGAACAATAAACTCCTAAGGCATCTAGAAACCTTTATACTTAAATACTAGCTGAGTACATGAAATGTGAAGAATATGTGGAGAAATATATATATATATATATATATATATATAAGTTTCGAACTCTTGTTGCAATCCTCTTGATGTAATCTTATTTCATGCCCTGAAAAACAAGCAAAACAACATATTGTGGATATTCAGAGTCAACAGCTATGCTCAGCGAATTAACATTCCAGACAAGTATAGGACCTTTTAGGACCAAGTACACATTCAATTCATTGTCTCAACTCCATGATTTCTGGAAAGGTCTCCTTCCATAAGTCCAAGCAAAATAGAAAAAACCAGTTAAGTTACTGTGATTCAGTAATTTTAACAAGATTCATGATTTTCAGAATTTTTCAGGTTAACTTCAATCAAATTCTACTGTGGCTCCTACTGACTTCCTGATTATCAGAAAATGTAGTAATTTTACTAAGTTGTTATGATTTTGCATGGATTTCTGGGAGTTCTCCAGAAGAACTACTCGGTTACATCTGCTATTGTACGAGAAAAATGGCGAACGTTTAAGATTATAGTAATCCATCTCTGAAAATGCAACATCCACAATATAGATATCCTCGGCGATTGTGTTACTTCTCTCCTATCCCATGATTTTTCGGAAGAGAAATTCTTCAACAGAACCTACCTGTGACCCCCTCCTGCAATAAATTTGCTACTGCACCTACGTCTGCTGCTGCGCTTATCTGTACAGTAGCTGGTACCGTAACAGTTATGAACATGGTCAGGAACTCAGGAACATTTTCAGTGGTGGATTGTTATAATCTTAAGCTTTCAGAATGGTCATTTTACTTCCTCAACCGGGTTGATTTATGACGGGATAAGGAATAAGGCGTAGCATTGAACAAAAATCCCAGAAATCAACTTAAAACCGACAGACCAGCACCATGAAAGACGCATGAAGGAGCTGATTTTTGACGCAGTACACGTTGGCCGAAAATTTACCACCTGTGCACTTGCACAATCTGACCGACATCTGAGGTTGCTAAACATTGAAATGACTTGGTATTGATACCAAACGGCGCGCACCACGTACTATCCTTCATGCTTTATGACATTTTTACAGACGGTGTATCTGCAGAATTAATTTTATTAACATATGCGGAACCTTCTTGCTAGAAATGTGCAGGACTTCATTCATCCCATTTCTTACTATTTTGTTCATTAGCACGGTCATCGTTCCACCATCAAACTCATACGAAGCAAAAAGTGGATCAAATTAGGGTCAACAACAACTGAAGCCTGGTATAGTTGCGTAAGCGATAGCGCTCAAAGTAGGACCCTTACTCATCCTGCATTTCGAGTCGAGCTAGCCTCGATCTCGACAGAGTACGCACCCAGCTTCAAATCGTTTTCACATTCTTGCAAGGGATGTTAGTACAAATTTTCTAGAAGGGAGAGAAGCCATTTAAGTTGTTCAGTATGTTAGCTATAGTCCGATCAAAACGACATGAATCAGGAGTGTAGCTGCGGTGCACTTGCGTACGCGCTCGAAACGGCGCGATGGAAGCAGCACTTGGAACCGATGTGGGACCATCGCAAACTGTAGCGACGGGTGGTGCTAGCAACGGTTCCAGTGCGCTCGTTACCGCTACGCTAAACCGCACCGTCTCAGAAGAAGCCGTGTATGCTTCATGTCGTTGTGACTCAACTATACGTAATTGTTCAAATTTGGCACATTTATCCAATACTTTGGATTTCTTCCTCTCTTTCTTTCTCCTCGTTTATCGATTTCTTTCTTTCTTTCTTTTCTTTAACTGAATCTGCCCCAACATAGGTTCAATTTATAGTTCAGATGAGTTCTGTAAACATAACGTTTTGACTCAAGCACGTATATTGGGGAGAAATTCTGCAACTACTGATAAATACAAATAATACAATCTGTACACAAATAAATAATCTGCACACATCCCAAAGTGTTGTTTTGCGTTGTGTTTTCTCGATGTTTTTTCGAATCTACAGCTGAATATAAATCTCATCCCTCCTCTTTTGAGCGACCGGTAAGTGTACTTTTCCAATGTATCACAGGGACCACGCCTCCAGAAGTAGTGTTCCTTTCGCTCTTCAGCAACACCAAGCCAGATTATTAAGGAGGAACTCTGCTGAAGTCTCGCTGGCTTCCAACTTTTTCCAATATCATCTTAGAAACCTGGCTTTATATTTTTGCTCTCCTCTTCTTCGTGGAATCACTCTAGCATCTTCCACAAGACTAAGTCATCTTCCGTACAGAATTAAACATAGAAGAGTCAATCAACTAGTGGAAGTACTTACTAAGATAATTTTTCTTCACTTTCGCAAGGGAAAATATCATGACTGACTGTTTTGAAGCATGAGTTTTACCACTGTCAGCGCCTCTACTTTAATCAAGTTCTCCAATACGACTCACTCATATCAGCGTTAATTGTTATGCTGGAAAAATTTGAAGGCTGAAAATACAATTTCATTCATTCTGCTGAAATAGGATCCGGGTAGTCCCATTTTCATGAAAGGTAGTGGATTCAAACGTGGTTTTAGCATTTGAAGCATTAGACTCGCGATCGATAAAAACATGACTTGTACGACACGAAAAAATAGGATAATCTTTGCGTCATGAAACTAGGGAAATTTCACGGTGAACGCTGAATCGTCGGATTCTAAGCGGTCACTTCAATCCTAGAAAATTTTTACTACCACCTCAATTTGTATACTTTTTTGCCTTGTATTAAGCATAGCAAAAAAAGTAGTGTGATACAAAAAAAAACATAGAATAAAATCAACAAGGTTTTGTACATTCCTACTTAGTATAACAAAAGGAAAAGAAATTTGGAAAAGATCATTAGTTCATTGTTCGAAGAAGGGCACAATTAACTCCATATATACAGATGTTTTTCATTTTTGTTTGTACTTGCAGATGGATCGCTTGCTCAGTGCTAATTATTGCAAGCTTCCTTACGCAGTCCCAGCTCTAGGTTGAACAGAAAAAATATTAGGCAAATGGTCTAAGGTCCGTGATTTGAAAAGGTTTCGAGACCGCCCCGACTGCACACTCGCTCTACTACAATTATGGAAGAAAACCGTTTGCGAAATCATACCTTTAATTTCTCAAAAATCTTGAAAATCCTTGTTTTTTTCGTTGTGCAATGTGGGAAGTCTTTCGACATTCTCGGAAAACAAACAGTCTAGAAGTGAGAACACTGTGTCCTACGCGGAATTAGTTAAAGAATTGGAACAGCTAGTAGAAAAGTGATGATAAACCTCTATTCTTGTGAAGTGTATTCCTAATGGAGATTATTGTGATTTGAGATTTTGAACATCGAGAGCTTCGTGCAATGTCCTTGATGGTATCCTTGTACAAACAGATATCCGCACACATTCGTAACATTTTAAAGCAAGCTTTTTGGAACCCCATTACCGCCGATGATTTGAACAAAAAATCTCGGCAGCAAAGATATCGATAGAGAATAAGGTTATAAAATACAGTTCTTATGGTCTATGGTAAATGGATAATGTGTATCTGCAACCTAACCTCATCAATAAAATCGAGATTCGACACTTCCAGTATTCCGCACCTTATATTCGCATACCCATGTCGCAGTCCGAAGCTATCAGCAGTGCCTCAGACTTCCCGTAAGTGTTCCACCATGCATTTCCTTCGAAAAGATTTGATTTTGCTTCAAGGTTGGCACACAATTGGGAAGAAAACATAGTTTTTTTAGCTCTCTACTTAGAGATATTGCTTCAGTTGTAGACATTTAAATGACCGTTTTTTTTTGTGACATTTTCTGTTAACAGGGGCCATAACACTCGAGATGTTTCTTGTACACATGGATGTAGATCTACTCAAAGGGGTGCGCACGCCACGCTACATTTTATCTGGGGAAGAATCTCTAAATAAAGATGTGTGTCAGTAAGGATTTCCTATTGAAGTACAAGTTTTCTTCCCTTTCATGTGTCAATTTTTAACGAAAATAAAAGCTTTTCGAAGGAAATGCACAGTAAAACACTAATGGCAGCTTGAGACGCCGTCGACGGCGTTGCACAGCAACTTTGGTAACGAATATAAGATTCGAAGCGCTGAACGTGTCTACATCAACATCGACCTTAGTAACGAGGTTCGATACACAATCATCTTGATCATCTTGATTCTTGGTGTTCGTCGATTTCTGCCAGTGGGCATCAGTAGTATTTCCACATGTCCCGATCGTATGCCAAAGTCGCCCAGTTTATTTCTCATTTCGTGTGTCACACGAAGGGCACCAAATTTTTCTTTGAAGGATTTTGTGAAGAAGTCTGACCATCGGATCGGCTACCCTCTTGTAGTGCTCTTAAGTAAATTGAATCCAGTCGCTTACGACTCTGGTCCAACGGTTGTCGTTAGAACGTATTACCCGTCCCGCCCACCATATCGTTCTTCCCTTGACAAATGTGGTGGCATACTTAACCTCTGGTTGCTTACATAAGAACTTTTCCATTGTTTATGTGCGATGGAATATTGCTAGCAGTACTCTTTTGATTGAGCGTTCAGTGTTTTTGTTCTTTTTATGTTTTTCTTCCTACATGCGAAGTGTCCGAGTTTACGAAGCGTGTATAGAAGCAGTAAGTCCGATTATAAGAAGCTGTGCACAGAGCTTATGTTCTTAGTCTTTTTTCACTACATCTTTGATGCTCTTACACGCTTCTGAAGCTGCTTTTTTTGTAATTGGGGCATATTGCATATTCGTATTGCATACCTATTCGCTTTGCAGAGTCAGCTGAAGACCATTGCATCCATGTGTTTCATTGAAATTCATTCCGCTCGGCTGATGCTAGAAGAACAATGTCATCAGCAGCGCAGATGATGTAGGTGGCGACCATCAACGTTACTCCTATGTCGCCTATTCAAGCGTTCGAATTGCGTTTCCAGCGTGGCCGTGAATAGTTTCGGGTGAACTCGTATCACTTTATCGGACCGCTCTTTTCTCGTCACTAATGATGTTCTTATAGAATGGAGAAATTTCACTAATGAAGTTACTGCGCAACTGTCGACGCAACTTTATGTGCTAGGGACGCTTTGGTTGTCCGAGGCCTACTTCACACCTTCCGTCTCAACTATGTCAGCCTTCTTTAAATCGAAATGTGGTCAAGTCTGGTTGAATCCTTTTCGAAACCCTGTCCGCTCTCACCGTTTTGCTTCATTTAACTTTCTTTCTAATAATGTCAAGGATCTCTCTTGTGAAGAACTTTTAGATGACAAATAGTAAATAGAGTGGGCAATAGTTGCCGATGTGAGAAGTATGTACGTGTAGATGTGAGATTGTTTCTACGAACTTGCAGAAAATTCTCCAGTTTTTTAGATCTTATCCTGCGGATCGGAAGCCGTACGATTTATTACCAATATGATAGCATGATGTACTTCGGACGGGAGAACCTCTGGAATGACATGTTCATCTTCCCTTAGATGGCGGAGAGGCAAATAGACATGGTTGTCGAAGAGATCAGAATAGAAATCGTGGATGGTTTTCTCCATTTTTCCCTTTCGATGCAGTGATTGTTCTATTGGCGTTCTGAGGACAGTCATCGCGATTGGTGAAGTCTCGACGGACATAGCGAATGCTTTTTAGCCTCTCCAGCTTCAGGCAAAACTACTGCTCTTCTCCCCCTAAAGTTTTCTTTTATCGCCTCTCTGCAAAATCTTATCAGCTTGGACGTGGTTTCATGGTTGCCAGCGCCTCGTGCTGGTTCACGCTGGGGTACTTGCTTAAGGTTTTCAGAGAAAGACGTATCTTGATGTCTCAACTCGTGCAGTCGTTAAGGTGTTTAATAAGTTGATCGTATTAGTCGTCGACGTAGTCCATTAGGGTTTTTTTTTCAAAAAGATGGCTAGCGAAAACGTGTCGTCGAACATAACCTTTCCTAACCTTCTCAATCAACAGCGGTCCAAGTAAGCTCAGTTCGTCAATGTCCACGATTTCAGCGTAAGGAAACGAATAGCTGTTACCAGTTTCCATGCTTTTTTTAGGCGTTCTACCTGTTTGAGTTGGGCTTCGACGGGGTGTTGGGCTACAGCATCTTTTTGAAATATATTTGGATAACTTTCGCTACATAACTTTGTAAGCTTTGTAGCTCGCTCTATACGCCTAGATGGTATACTCAAATGCCTGGTTGCATTCAGTGCAAGCGCGGGTCACCGTGAGTAGGTAACAATCAGACTCATGCGGCACTATTGAATCCTGTTTCTGATAGAATCTAACCTCAGCATTTTTAACTTTTATTTTAAATTGCAGGGGTTAGTCCCCCCCCCCTTCCCCCTAATAAAAAATAACTACACTTCACTCAAGCGAATGTGCCATTGCACGATTAGAACACCACAGAAAACATGCTTAGGAGGATGGAAAAAGACCTTGTTAAAGATCTTATATCTATCTCATTTCTGATAACGGTTTTCAAAATGGTGACTGTATCTTTTTTTTGGGGAATTTTTGTAGCTCAGAACCCACCTTATAGGTGAGGTTGTTTTTATAGCACATGTCTTGCAACAGATGGATGCTGTGCTGAAGCCGAGATGGATGGCTCCTTTGTTTAAAAACTTCCTTGGAATACTTCACCGCTGCCTCAGCCAGTGTCCGACTTATCATTACATCCCTACGTGTTACCAATCTCTTCTGCAGAAACTAGAATTCAGACGTCTTTTTGCAATACGGTCTGATCTCACCGACGAATGCATAGTAGTCCTCGTCCGTCGTAGTAGGCAACATTTTCTTAGCTTTTTTTCTTAGTTCTCCAGTTTTCGGTAGAATGATTTCAGATTCGAAGCTCAGCTTTTCTCATGACAACGTCTGACTTAAATGCGATCACTGCAATCACTGCGCAATGTGATTCTTAGCGAATGTGAAAATCCTTGTTGATAACGCATTTAAAGTTGTCAAAATAAAAAAACAGTTCAAAATTTTCTTTGACATTGGAAAACTCATGCTTGCACTTTTTCCCACAGCACAGATCACCTCGACTCCCGTTGATCTTCGAGCTGGTCGAGCGGGCGCTTGTAATTCTTCCATTTGTCCGATCGCGTGCCAGAGTCGCCCAGTGGATTGGCGTGCGACACGAAGAGCATCGTGTTTTTCTTTGAAGGACTTGGTGAAGAAATCTGACCATCGGGTCGGCGGTCTTCCTGTAGTGCGCTTAATATCGCGGGGAGCCCAGTCGCTCACGGCTCTGGTCCAACGGTCATCGTGAAAGCGCATCACGTGTCTGACCCACCTTATTTTACTTTCCTTGGCAAACGCGGCGACGTCTCTAATCTTCGATCGCTGACGTAGGAGAGAACTTCGAACCTCGTCCCTCACTTGCGTGAGGCGGGATACTCCTAGCATCACTCTCTCAACTGCGCAGCCCAGGTTTGCGAAGAATAGGTCAAAGCAGGAAGTACACTCGTGTTTATGAGGTGAGCACGGAGTTGGGTATTCTTGATCTTCTTCACTACATCTTCGATGCTCTTATGCGCTCCCCAAGCCGTTCATCTCCTGCCCAGCTCGGGGATCAGGTCGTTCTTCATGTTCAATTCCCGACCCAGATAAACGTAGCTGGTGCATTCGGATATGTTCGTTCCGTTGAGCGTGAAGGGGGCCCATCTGTTACGCATGAACATCGTCTTTTGCCGATTCAGCTGAAGACCGATGCATCCACATGTTTCGTCGAATTCGGTCAGCATTCGTTCCGCTTGGCTGATGCTAGGTGCTATCAGTACGATGTCATCAGCAAAGCGCAAATGGTATAGCTGCCGACCATCAACTTTCACTCCTATGTCATCCCATTCCAACTTACGCATTGCGTTTTCGAGGGTCGCTGTGAAAAATTTGGGTGGGATTGTATCACCCTGTCGGACCCACCTCTTCACGTCAATGAATGATATTCTTGTAGAATGGCGAAATTCCGGTCGTGAAGTTGCTGTACAGCTCTCGAAGTACCTTTATGTACTGAGTAGCGGTGCCTTGGTTGTCCAAGGTTACCATGACCGCTTCTGTCTCAACTGACACCATTCCATATCTGAGAAATACATTTTAGCAGCAGAAAATCTATTTTAGCTTCTACACTTAAATGCAATTAAAGACAGTGACGAACGGAAACGCCAGGGAAAACATAGGGCCCGGGTTTTTGATTATGGAAGTGGACGTGGCTTCGCTTATCTTCGCCTAATCGCTGTCAAAAAGGGAAGACACCGTCCTTTCCTACGAAATCAGCGTACCCTTGCGCGTGCGCCACATCCACGTGCGACCGGTCGAGTATCAATGAGGTCGCGTTTTAACGCACCTCGCAGGGATTAAACCAGTTCCACGCCGTTTCTGGGAAGACTAAGGGGAATAGAGCGGGGTCACGCTCATTTTCGCAGTCTACAATCCGAACTTTACGTTTCCCTGAGGTTTTCTGTACCACGTCGATTTCGTGATACACTGTCTTTGATCAATGATGCGATGATAATCAAAAATTAATCCAAACAGATGATTCGAGAAATTCAATTTCAATTTTAATTTTATTTTGCAATTAAAGCTGCAATTTAATATCATTACCATCACGCATCATTTGTAGGTACAGATGCCGTCGAACGTATTGAGTCAGCCTGACCGGTCCTTAATTCTTTGGTGAAGACACCGCCTGCACCCACGACGTCGGAATCATCTCTGCCTAATTACAATTCCTCATGAGCGCCTCCCTTACCCTCCGTCGAACCGGCATAGCACGTTTGGCGGACTTTATTTATAATCAATCCATTGATTGATCAGTCTGGAAGTACAAAGGTACAAGTACAAGTATCGGAATTCGGAGAAAGGAGTATTGGCTCTTTGTTCCCTGGCCTGATGCACTGAATGAGTGTTCAAACGGTTCTCAACACTGAAGAAGAGTTCTATTCCATCTCTATCCCATCTCGCAGTATAGATCATGGTGACTGCTGAAGAGATCATCATTTGATTTGTTTAAGGTGCGATCAATAACAGCACCCTTCAGTATTGGCTACCGCACACGTTGGTCAAATCGTGCAAATGCACCATACCTCCTAAATTTTCGGCTCAACCACGTTCGTAAACTAGTTGTTGGTGTAGTTACAGCAATCCAATCAATGCATACAATACTGCAATCAATACTTGCATCCTACTTATTATATCATATTATATAAATATTTGAGTAGAAGTTTATTAGTAGTGGAGCGTTGTTGGTTAGCATTTCCCCGCCTTCCCGTCGACTACCAAATACAATACTGCAATCAATACTTGCAATATTTCCTTCAAACCGACCCGAAAACAATCTGGTTTATATGTAACGCAAACTATAACAAAGGCAAAAACCTATAGCGCCGGATGAAGCACCTTTCCTTTGGTGTGCTTCCAAAACTCTGTAGAATTCCGTATTGCTTATTCCGCACCCTCAAGTGTTAAACAAGGTAACATCTATTGACTGCAGAACACGCTTTGCCAAAGCTACTTTTGGAGCCATGACCGCGTATAGAGGTGTTTTTATCTGCTCTGCTCAAGCAGCCAACCATCGCGCTCCAATGCGAAATTACTCTCATGACAGGGTGATGACTTTTATTCCTTTAAAATTTTGTAACTTTGTGGTCTGGATTATGTTTTTTGGCAGTTCTATGGCAGTTATAATGTTTGGTATTACGCTCTCAAATCTCCATACCGTATAAGATCTTTCTAGAAGTTCTCCCTGGTTTCAGTCTTTCAACTTCCTTCCTTGCATTCGACGTCCCAATTTTTCTCCTTTTCCTTTAGCATCCATCACTTCAACGACTCACAGTACTGAATCAGTTATTTCGGTATTCGAACTATCGTAGCTCTGCCTTTGTTTCTTCCAACATCAGTTTTTTTTTTAAGATGCTGATCAGTTTCGCGATTTTGCAATTCTAAATCCAATATCAGAAATTCTCACGAGGTAGCCTCACCCAGAGAGCCCATTTTCTTTTCCCAATAAGTGTATAAGTCGGCTTGACATCGTCGCTCCATCATCTGTGCCCTAATGCTTCAAATATTATCAATGTACATTCGAAATATGATTTCACTCATTCAGAGTTCTAATGGGTGATCATTATGGCTTTTCGCTTACCACTTTTAGGTTTGTCATTTTTGTACTAAATATTTTGAAGATAATTAGTTTGTATTCTGCATGGAATAGGTGCCGTCGATTTGGGGGAGGAGGCGGTTGTTTTCATTTCACATCAAGTTTCGTCAAAGAAAATGTTGCATATTTTCAACCATCTTACTTTCAACGGAGCGCTCTTGGTTAATGTTGCGTATGTGGTCCACAGTACCCATATTAACCAATAGCTCTTATTCCCTAAAAACCAAAGCAGACCTCAAGGAAACTGGTACAACAGACGCCTTAAAGGCATCACCCGCCGTATCTTCCGGGCCGTTTCTTACGGCAATTAGGAAGAAATTGACGGAATCACCCCCCTCTCCGTAGTCTCCCATCCTGTATACGAATACTCCACCTGAAATCTGCACCACCTCAGATTCGTGGGGTGATGCCTTTAAAGCCAAAGGTCTCTCGGATCCCCAAACGAGTATGAAGCCACTTCCTTCCAGAATATGATTCACTTTCTGAGATTCCGTTTGTATTTATCTGATGTACGTGAATTTAAGCCCGTCAGGGAAGCTGATGCAGATTGAATATGCTTTGAATGCGGTTAAGAATGGCCAGCCTTCTGTAGGATTGAGAGGTTCCCACGTGTTTACGTTTTTTTTCTGCTAAATCAAATGTTTAATTCTGTTCAGCGAAGGATGGTGTCGTACTGTCAACTGAGAACATCGCATCGGTACTGTTCGAAGACCAGCCAAAAATAGAGAAAATCAGTCAGCATATCGGATGTGTATACAGGTACTTTTTCCAACTATGTACTCCCATATGTTTTTTTTTTTTGAATGTACGTAAATTTTTCTCCAGTGGAATGGGTCCTGATTTCCGCATCTTGGTAAAACGAGCACGAAAAATCGCTATGGAATACGAACTAATGTATGGTGAAGAAATTCCTACCACTCAACTCGTTACTCAAATTGCTGCTGTTATGCAAGAGTACACACAATCAGGGTACGTTACTTGCTCTTTCTTCTGTTCATTTGCCTACACTGATCTTTCCAGTGGTGTACGCCCTTTTGGTGTCTCTTTGTTGATCGCCGGTTGGGACAAAACGCCTGGTCGACCGCTGTTGTTCCAAAGTGATCCCTCGGTTGGTTAGACTTTTCTCATGTCCATCAAGCAGTTATTTTGAATTATAGGGTGCTTATTTTGCATGGAAAGCGACTGCATTGGGGAAGAACGACGTTAACGCTAAAACATTTCTTGAGAAGCGATACAGCGAAGCTCTTGAACTAGATGACGGGATTCATACGGCTCTTCTTACCTTAAGGGAGTCGTTCGACGTGGGTATGACGGAAGACAATGTCGAGGTGGGTCAATGGTTTTTTTATAGGTTAATGTTTCCGTCTTAGATGTATTGACGATGTTTTTCTTTTTAATAACAATAGTTGTAAATATGTAGGGTTTACCGTACTTCGAATTTTTTCAACGGAGTCATCGTGTTGAGGCGGTGGGAGAAAAGGATGAGAAGAGGAGTGAAGTGTAGTGAATTGGGGTAGAAAAGGATGTGAAGAGGAGTGAAGAAGAAGCGGGGAGAAAAGAAGAAGAGACTTTGATAGTGGCATACCATCCCAAAGAAAAAAAGCAAGGACAGAACATATAATTTACAAAGGCGGCATAGGAACTCAACATATCGATCCCCTGCTAGTCTAAAATGCTTGCAGTGGAGGAAACAACAGCCACTAGGCAAATTGCTGGAAGCTATGTAGTGCTAAGTTCCTGATCATTTAGACGTGCTTTTAAGTTTCTTTACTTGCAACAACTTCCTGCGGCGAGGGGTTGAACGATGTTTGCCGCTTTGCTGGGCCTATGGGCAGTCCTTCTCAGGATTTCTAGTTTCGCAGGGAAATGAAGGTCGGGTTTCGTGCCCCATCACCTCCTTGACTCAGCATTAAATTATGACACTGCTCTTATGGAGATTGTAGTGAAATCATCTCATCCCAGTTGTTGCTCTATTCATTTGCCATTTCTCGTCCTGGTTACTGTATAATGCTACCAAGCCTGGAATTTTGTAGTGCCCCACTTCTGAAAGCAGCGACTGATGCGATTTCTTTCTGATCCATAATTGGCATCGTTCTGTCGTCTCCCATAAGCACCGACGATTCCATTTGTTTTGCTTCGGCATGGCAGATAAATCCTCCTCTTGAACGCATTTGCAGCTTGACATTAACTACTTCTATTCGTTAGTATTTCCGAAGTCCTGATTTAGCTTTGTTTGATCAATGTTTTCTACTCAGTCTTAGGCAGCTTGCTGCCCAATGTTATATGTAAGGCCTTTTCAGAGACTTTACTTGCAAAAATCTTTTCTCATGTCCTTCTTTTTTTATATACCTTCAACATTCTTAAGATTGTGCCGATTTTGTTTCACTTATTGGGTAGTCATCTTTCTATAATCGCTCCAAAAGAAAGTTTTGATTTCACGTCCGTTCCATCGTACAAATGAAGGTCAGCTTCACATTACCATAATCGCATTTTGATCATCTCTGCTTCTTCAATGATTTCGTCGTTCATAATAATCAAAATTGATGGGAGTTGTTGATATAATGATACCTGATTATGTAATAACCGTTCACTGTGACGAAACTACTTTTGAATATTTGGCTGACGTAGTGAAGCTTCATTTGCAGAACGCAGTGTGGCAGCAATGTTTGATGTTTAGTCGTGTAAAGGCGTTGTTAAGGGCATCACCCCACGAATCTGGGGTGGTGCAGATTTCAGGTGGAGTATTCTTATACGGGATGGGAGACTATGGAAAGAGGGGTGATTCCGTCCATTTCTTCCTAATTGCCGTAAAAAACGGCCCGGAAGGTGCGGCGCCGCACAAGGCTGGCGCGCTCCAGTCGAACTTCCTGTAGAAAATAGTGCGCCAGAACGCCTGAAGCCGTATCTTCCGGACCGTTTTTTGCGGCAATTAGGAAAAGTGGACTGAATCACCCTCCTCCCCTATCCTCCTCTATCATAATCTACTATCCCGTATACGAATACTCCACCTGAAATCCGTACCACCTCAGATTCGTGGAGTGATGCCTTTAAACGTATAATTTGTCACTAAACCAATATGCATTTTATCTCCAGGCTGAGTTCACAACGGCGCAGTTTAGCGCCTCTGTCGTTTGGTGGTTATTGAGCGTTTTCTTTTGTCTTTAGAAGAAATTAAAAATTTTATTTTCAAGGTGGCGATTTGCAATGCCAAAGGATTCCAGCGTCTGACGAAGCAACAAGTTAAAGATCATCTCGGAGCTCTCTAGCTTTCTTCTCAACGTCGACAATTTCATACCATTGCGGTGTATCTCTTATTATATTAAGTGTTTCTGCGATAGAAATTCGTTTGATCGTTTGTTGTTGTCCACCTTGAACAATCCCATCCCGTTTTTTTTTTTTTTTAATGAGAATTACTGTGCTACAATCTGTCCTATCTGTTGTATAGCGTACTTAAATAAAACAAGAGTAAATATTCAGCATGAACAGTTGTGTATGAAATCGTTGGTGCGATCCATTATTTCTTTTCAAGTGTTGATCGTTGTTAAACCACTTCGAAGCAGACCTGCCTGAGGTCACCACCTCTTTCAGCAAGCTTCTTTGTCCTTGTGAGGTTCGAAATGGCCATGAAACCGAGGTCCATTTTTAACATTCTTTATCGTCGTGTAACCAATGTGTGGTGATCGTATCTAACTGCACCATCGATTGTTGAAGTTAGGAAAATGCTTTGATTGTTGGAAGAAGAACTAAGATTTAATCTGATTTGTAGCTAAGTAATTGGTATAGTTTTCTTGTAGATTCGACTGGTTTCAAACCGATACGAGTGTGACGGTCACGATTTTAAAGAAAGGGGTTGCCCTGAATGATTGCCGGTATAATTTAAAGGGTTTCTTTTGAAGGTTGTGCACTAATGATGCAGAATATAGATCTAAATAGTTCAGAGTAACATTTCTTGACAACGACATTAAAGTGTACTGCGGTGATGAGATCATTTTTGAGACAACCTTAGCAAGACCTGTGGATGAGAAGAACTTCACTGTAACATGCACACCCTCCAAGGTATGCGTTCTTAAGTTACACGGGACGGGATAGCTCCTCATCTATGTTCCTTGCTCTTTACATCAGACACTATTGATCAAGTGGCTAAGTGACTGGGCTGTCACGTACATAGACCAGGTTCGAATCCTTTGGAGATGATGACTACAAAAGGCCGAGTGATAGCGTGTGGAATCACTACCCAATCGGGTGCCACATGCAGTGCCTAGAAAAACGCGATACCACTGATCCAGAAGGACAGAATCTACCTTTTCATGTTCACTGTTTAAACAACTGAAATAAGATTATATATCCTTTAAGCTTCAGATACTTGAGTTGTCCCTTGTCTTTTAATGCAAGATTCTACTCACTCGTCTTTTAAACAGCAAATGTTTTGATATCAGGAAATAGTAGGACTTCTTGAAGTTGAATTTAAGAAAAGTTTCCAAGTGTCAAGTCAAAGTGGAATCTGCTCTTTTTTCAGTGGACGCACACGAAGGTTCAATTTGGTAATATAACTGAAGAATAATAGTAGATCTTTTTCTAAAAAAAACATAAATTGAACTGGACCGGGTTGAGGTACTAGTTTCTCACCCGCTACTGTTTTTTTTTTCTTTCAGAGCTTAGGATAAGAATGTCTTAAATGATTAAAGGCATCACCCCACGAATCTGAGGTGGTACAGATTTCAGGTGGAGTATTCGTATACAGGATGGGAGACTATAGAGAGGGGCGTGATTCCGTCCATTTCTTCCTAATTGCCGTAAAAAACGGCCCGGAAGATACGACTTCATTCGTTTTGGCGCACCATTTTGTACAAGAGTATCGATTGGAGCGCGTAGTCTCCCATCCCGTATACGAATACTCCACCTGAAATCTGCACCACCTCAGATTCGTGGGGTGATGTCTTTAAAGTATCGAGAAAGCTGTTCCAGGATGTTGTGAGAGTTTTTAGGTGGAGATCCGAATGCCAAAAGCCAGCGCTGGTCATTGGCCCGTGCTTGGAGCACCTTCTGCTATACCTGCCACTACCGAATTACATCACCCTTCAAAGAATTGGGAAGCTATTGAGAGGGTATTTTTTCTTTACTGTACCGCATGGATGCAGCTTCTTGTTTTTGACCTTGTATTCTGAAGGACTTTAGAAATTTTATGTCAGCTATACGATTTATGAACAATCCTATACCGCTCTTGGATAATGAAGACAATCCTCTAGAACCGACTTGGGACATTCAAATCTAATCCAACAAGTCTAACCATATTGCTTTCTATAGGTACTGTCAGGCTGGTAATAGGTGCCTTATCTTTTTAATAATATAGTTCTTTCATTCGCAATGTCGAGAGACAATTCTAAGCGTGCCAATTCCTTCTTTTGGTTGATGTAGGCTAGTGTGTGGTTGGTCTTTTTTAGAATCGCAAGGGTTCTGTTAGTTATCTTCCCTATTCGTGGACGACTGCACTTAATATTTCCTAAAACTTATGGCTTAGTTCTCTCTACTGCCAACATTTTAGCTACAGAGAATGGTCTGAGCACTGTTTTCGCTCATTACTCCTAGTCCGGGTAAATCTCTGTGTGGGTATGCAGTCGAGTCAAAACGAAATGAAGCCTAGTGTGATTGTATAGGGACTTGTACTTGAGATAGGATCCTTGTTATTCTATTTCGAATGTCTGCAGAAGCGAGTAATGACCTCAGCACGCCATTTCAAGCGCAACCACCTTCTTAATTGCAATGTGCTTCAGGTCGTTTTGACCCGACTTTGCGTTAGTTTCGACATTTTTTCTTCCAGAAAGCAGTCGAAGAGGAGGAGAATGAACAGTTAGAAGGTGATGCGGCGGTTAATCGCATGTTCAGAAAATTGTACAATGAAGCTTCTGATGATGTGAAGAAAGCTATGATTAAAAGTTATCAGTATGTTACTCTTTTTTAATTCCAATTTTAATCAGCTAATTTTTGAATATATAGAGAATCTGGTGGTACTGTGTTATCTACAAACTGGGCTGAAATTAGCAAGAAAAGGACAGAAGTAAGGCCGCCTGATTGCATGGAATACAAACATTTCGAACAGTGAAGGTACTTCTTGTCAATGTTTTTTGGATGTCTTTGACGTTCAAAAGTATTTCATCGCTATCTCCTGTCTTAAAAGATTGAGTTGCTCAAAGCTCAGCTCATAACACAACTCTCGTAGGAATCAAAACTTGTTCAGGCCGGGAAACGGTCGAGAGGTACCCGTATGATGTGCCGCCGCGTATCCAGGAGGCTAATGAGCGTCGTTAACTGCCCCGGGCGTCTCCTGATACCGTCATAACTGCTACAGTAGCCTGATTGCTCCCTTTGTGCTACGTCTCCCTGACGCCCGCCCACGCCATCCTCCCCACCCATTTCGTCGCGTCTGCTACTCTCACGACGAGTTTTTTTTTTCGCCGCGCCTGCCGCTCTTATGATGCGCTTTTAGAATCGAACGTAAAGGAAGATGTTGTTTGAGACTCTGCATAAACTAAGCTTGTAAGTTAATATAAAAGAAGGAAAGAATAATAGGTGATATGCGAGTGGAAATAACATTATCCTGTTTTGAATTGTTAGTTGGAAACCACTCATCCATCTCTGGGAATGCGAGAGATGTCTCAAAGAATGTTCTACTGATTGGTGCAATGCTACTTTTTCACTTTTTTTCGCTTTCTAGGGATTTCCTTTTGCTTATCTAGCTGGGTAAAACTGGCATCCAACAACTAATTAGGCGCTAATAATGCATCGCAAACATGGATTGTGTCTAAAGGTAAATATCGAAGATACCAAAGTCTCTTTTCGTCACTAATACACCTAACCTGTCATATTGATTTTATGCAGAGAATAGACAGAAATGAAATGACAAAACGCTTGATTTCTGTCTATGTTGAAAGAAGTTTGAAGAACCATACAAAGTTTTATTGTATAAAACGTACAAGCAAGTATTGAGATATTTGACATACGCTCTATATTAACATTATATCCATGTAGAATTTTGAAAAGGTAAAATGTAGAAAAGAGTTTAAAGAATGTATACAAAGTAATAAACACATAAAATTGCTGTACAGTACAGCTGCTGTAGTTGAAAGTTGAACACGGATTCGTTGAATGGCATCGTGACAAACACATACTTATGCACCGCGAGTTTACATAGAAGAGTTAGGGCGTGAAATGTGTGAAGTTATGAGATGTGAAAAAATGTGAAAATATATGCATGTTATTCTTTCCCTGCAGCTTTTTAAGATAATCTTTACTTATGTGAAGTAATGGATAGAAGGATCTACTTCTTCCCTTTTATTTCCAATAATATGCGCTCAGTTTACTATATCCATACATCAGAATTTGCTGCGCCAATTCGTTTTTCGCTACCCTACTTCCAAAATTCGCATTATCCACCGCTTTGTCGCAGCATCGTTGGTTAGAGAGCAATAGGGAGGCGGGATGTAGGTGATCCCAGGCGGTCGTGGAGGATGTCTAGCTGGTGGAGCGGCAGCCGTAATTACGCGGAGGCGCGCGCTGCTGAAGGGAGGACAAGAGTGGTCAGCCGGTTTTCACGGGTACCTTTTGTCCCGCACCCGTTCAGGCCACATGCTTTCATGTCCGTGTTGTTGTTTTCTATTTTTTAGAGCAGAGACGAAAATGACCGCTAGGAAATGTAGGTTAATAAGGGTATGGGAATTGAAATCCACGATCTTGTATAGTAAGGTCAGAACAAAAAAAAAGCTCAGTGCAGTTGCGTAAGCGGCTGCGCTCGAACCAGTACGGTGGAACGTAGCGGTGGTGATCGAAGGGAACGCTCACTAGCACCATTCATCGCTGCAGTTCGCGACGGCCCCACCTCGAATCCGCTATCTCCACAACGTCGCTTCGAGCGCAGCCGCTCACACGACTGTACCGTGCTTCACGCCGTGTACCCCTTTCTATGAATATACCCCTTTCTATGCGCTTTGATGATTATCTCATTTCATTTTCCTTCAGAACGGTCCATCTTGTCTTCTTCTTCGTCTATCATCGAAGGGCATCCATTGACTTCACAAGGGTTTGTGTTGAAGCTATTGCATAATTGCAAGGTTTTTGTATGAAGATAAACGATTCGCATATACAATGAGTGTTCTTCGTAGCTCAGCACGTTTACCACAACCTAAGCAAGAACGAGACGTTTTGGTGAACAGAATTATACAGAACTTGCAACGCAACTTGCAACTTACAAAGTGTTATGATTATTGCAAAAAGTGATGAAGAATGTTAGGTTCTTACATAGATAATTCTCCTCTAAACATATGTTGCGATTCATTAACAACTTTGGTGGCTAGTCTCGTTTCTGTTGTTTGGCTGATCCTTATCTTGCTTGTTCGCAAACAAATGAGTCGTGTAGTATTTGCAACCATATGGTCTCTATGAAAATTAAAAGGAATTCGTGCGGTTGCTAAAGTGGGGTCAGATGTGCATAGGGGACTGATCTGTTTATTGCATTTGCTGGCCCCAAATCGTAAATTTTTATGTGCAGTCGCACTTGTATAATGTTCGATTCTCATCTTAGAAAAAAAAAACGCAGCTGTTAAACAGTTGTGGGGCACGTGATCCTGTAGAATCCTTCCTGGCGGGAACAATGAGTTTCCAGAAAATTCCACCTTGCACCAATTTGCTGCACGTACTTTTGTTGGAAGTAATATATTTATCGGAATTTTTTAATGCAAAAAAAAACAAAAATCCAAAAAAATAATAATGCAACGTTTTAGCACACATTAAGAATTTACTTGCGTCTTTTTCTTAGAAGTAAGAAGCGGTATTATAGCCAAACAACCTGTTACATGGATATTTGTAGTTCAATAATTCTGCTGTTGAGTGCGCAAGGTCACTGATATTGACAGGATTTTGCTCTTATCGAATTATTTGATGCCGATCTGAGGTTTATTGGTGCGTGAAACAACAGTAAACTAACTCAACATTTATTTCCAGCAATTTGAAGTCCGATTACTTATCATTTGTTCGATTCCAAACGACCGTTGTGGCCGATCTTAAAACTCTGACTTTTGTTAGTAGTGATGCTAAAAGCGAGGAAAGCACGAACGAAATTACGCTTCATTGCAAACCGTCTCTCCGGTGAATTTATCACGCTGCAAAAAGCGTCATCCTACGGAAGTACTCTACTTGCTTTGGTGAGTAGTGCCTGACACCTTGATATAAGTGATCAGAAGCGCACTCAGCTGTATAGGCAGCACCAAAAAGTAACGAACAACGTCGCTGCTCGTCCTGCTCAGCATAAACCTGGCGTTACGATATACCTGAGCTGTACTGAGTTAACGTTTGAGGAATGAACAGTCCATGTGAAGGATTGGGATGCCCTTCTTGTCTCTCCTTTCATCGTGTAATGTTCTCGAAATGTAGTGCGGTTCTCGTATGGGCAACAATAGGTTGTTGTTAAACTACAGTGGTCCTGGTATCATCTAAAATCAAATTCTATTAAAAATTAAAATAATAAGCACAGTGAGGGAGCTGATGGTGTTATGCGGCCAAGCATTTGTACTAAGTGCATCAAACAATTCTAGGAGTTAATTCATGTACGTTCAACATATCGTTACAAAGCTATGTTGAAAATGTTCAGGATTTCGCAGAGGATCTATTTCGATCCTGGTATTAGTTCGCTTCATTTCAGTTACAGGACTAGTTTCATTAGATACACTTATCATTGCCCTTGCATCAAATCTGAAAAGGTAAACTTCGAATAAAGGCAGATGGACATTCTGAATTATTATGGTTCTCGCTTAGCTGGCTTATGTGATAAATAAAAAACTGAAGCGTGAAGCTTTCAAAAACTTCCGCCCCATGAAAACAGGAATAAGATCAGCAGTACGGGTGCAACCGCAATGAAGCGTTGGTGTTGTTCTGCTTATTCGCTGCAAAATTTCTCCCTTGGAGGTTATGGAGTTCGACAAGTACAGGTAAAGTATGAGAAAGCGTTAATTGCAGATCTACTGACCTCGCTCACTAGAAGCATCAGTCGGTTAGTTGTGAGGCTACGTAGCAGGTTATTAGGTGGCGAAGAGGAGGTTGAACACAAACCAAAAGATCGAACTTACGTCCAAGCATGCAAAGGTTTGCAGGAAGGCGATAATCTCCGGGGGGGATTCCCTCTTTTCTGTCTTCACAGTTTTTTTTAGTTCCGTGACGTTAGGCCGTGATAAATTGATAAATTGATGCGTGATAAAGGACTCTATAGGGTCGAAATGTATCACCTCTCACCATGACTCCTGTCGTTCTTCAAATTGATCGACCGGGGCCAGCAATTCCTCTACTTGTTCAAGTCGTATACTAGAATGGCGGTTTCTCCTCTCGCATGAGAGACGAAGACCATCAAATTTTTCTTTGAAGGATTTTGTGAAGACATCTGACCATCGGTTAGTTGGTCTTCTTGTAGTGCCCTTGATATCGCGTGGAATCCAGTCGTTCACGGCTCTGTCCTTGGTTGTAGCTGTTGAAATCACGTCTCAGGCCCACCTTACTTTGCTTTTTTTAGCAAACGTGGCAGCGTCTGTAATGTCGTCTGTAATCTTCGACCGATGACGCAGGATCGAACTTTGAACCCCGTCCCTTTCCTCTGTGAATCGAGATACTCTTAGCATCACTCTTTCGATTGACCGTTCAACGACGTTCACTGTGTTTTTCCTGCTTGCGAAGTCCCCAGGTTCCTAAAGTAGAGGGCGAAGGAAGAAGCTCGCTGGTGTTAAAGAAGTGAGTAGGGAGCTCATCCTCGATGCTGTTATGTGCTCATAAGCCGTTCGTTTACTTCTGCCCAGTCTGTTCTGTCTTTAGGTCATTCGTCGAGTTCATTTCCCGACACAGATAAACATAGATGATACATTCGGAAATGCTCGTTCGGTTGAACGTGAATATTGCATTCGGTACTCATTTGTTTCTGTGAACATCGCCTTTCGCAGATTCAGTTGAAGACTTATGAGTTTGTTTCCACATATTCCGGCAAGCCACCATTCGTTCCTTCGCTGATGCTAGATGCTAATTATCAAAGCGGTGTCATCAGTGTAGATGGTGTAGGACTGAACCTTTTTCGGAACCCTGCTTGCTCGCATGGCTTTCCTTCACCTAATGTTGTTTCTATCCTGTTTAGGATTACTCTTGTGAAGAGCTTGTAGATGACAGACAGTAGGCAGACTGGAAGATAGTTGCCGATGTCTTATGGGTCTCCCTCCATATACAACAGCACGGTCTTGCTAGTTTTCCATTGCTTAGGAACCTTGCATTCCGGCAGATAACGAGTCAAGAGCTTTACCAGTGTGTTGATGAGGACTGGCGGTAGGTACTCCAGATGTTCAGGCTTGATTCTGTCGCGAACTTGTGAAGTACTATTTTTCACCGATATGATGACATGTCGAACTTCGGAAGTGAGGACCTTTGGAATGACATGTCCTTCCCTCAGATGGTGAGGAGGCAAGTGGACATGGCTGTCAAAGAGATCCGAGTAGAAGTCGTGAATGACCTTTTCCATCCCCTCCTCGGTGCTGTGGTTGTTCCCTATCGGGTCCGGAGAGCAGTCATTGTTGTTTTACGACTGGCGAAGTTCCGACGGGCGTAGCGAATGCTCTGTCCCGCCTCTGCAGCTTCAGCCAACACTTCTGCTCTTCTCTCTTTGAGGTCCTCCTTTATCGCCGTTCTGCCAAACTTTGCGAGCTCGGACGTGAGTTCTTTTTTGCCTGCGGCTGGTGCAGCTCCACACTGACGTAACAGCTTTAGAGTTTTCGGAGAATGGCGTCTCTTGGTGGTTTTGAAACTCTTCGCTTTCCTCGTACAGTCGTGGAGATGTTCTACAAGCCGTTCATATTCGTCGACGATGTTGTCCATGACGGTATCTTCCCAAATGCCGACAAGCGAAGCGAAGAGCTCCCAGCCGATGACAGTTCTGGGAGTTCGCCTAGTGAACTTTGCGGCTTTTTCTCGTCTCCGTGTGAAAGAAAATCTTCCTTAAAGAAGGCCATGGTCCGATCCTGTATAAAACTTTGGTACAACAGCGACATCCGTCAGGCAAAATCTTTTACTGATGATGATATGGTCAGTTTCATTATGATACCCTCCATCGGATGACTCCCACGTCCAACGTAGAGAGGCGAATTTCTGGAATTGCGAGTTTCCATGGGTGCTCTTAGTTATCATGATGAGCTCGGGAAGCCTCTCCCCCTGCTCATTCCATTGAAGGCCGTGGGTTCCGGTGTGAAGTTTTCCAGACGTTCTTTTGGGGCCAACTTTGGCGTTGAAATCACCAATTACGACTTTGCAGTACGTATGATTTTCTCTGTAGGATCTCTTTAGGTTCACGAAGAAAGCTTCGACTTCTTCGTAGCTTGATATTGGAGTATAAGCGACCAAGATAGTTCTATACAAAGCTTGTATAGAACCACATTCTGTCATCCGTAGACACCCGATTCGGGTCGTAATTTGTTTGAAAGGGTCGATGTTCTTCACCATACTAGCATTGACGAGGACACCAACTCCTTCTTTTGTTTCATATACGACGTCGAGAGGGTGGCGTTATCTCACCTAGGTCAGTCCGATGACGTCGTACTTAATCTTCCTGGCCTACACCATCAAATGTTCAGTGGATGCTTCCGATGCGATACGTGCGTAATAAGCAGAGATCGTCATCCCAGTTCCTTTTGCGTTTCGGTAGCATAGATGACTCATGCAACCTCATCTTTCGTATCCATACCATAACAAGTTTTCCCCCACTGTCAGGAAACTCTGTCTTATTACTGTGTTGTTTTAAAAGTTATAGGTATATTAGGTTCAAAACACAAAACAAAAACACTCAAAACACGCACACGCATGCCAGTCTCTAGTCCAATGAATTTTTGGGAAAACGTTGCGTTCGTTGCAAATAAGCTCCTCTTGTCCATTCTGCAAGAACGTTGCGTTCTCCCAGAGTGGACAAGAGGAGCTTATTTGTTGTAGGCGACTCCGAACTAGAAAGTGTTAGCGGCTGCAGGAATCACTTCTTCCGCATCATCTGTCCCACTGTTATACTATGAGCAGAAGTCACAAATTTTTCTATTCGTTATGATCCTGTGCAAATATTGATCGGCGTCTTTTTTTTTTGTAAAGAACACCAAGGGCATAGGACTACTCTTCAAAGGACTTCCTTTGGTTGGGAAATAGTGTTCCCACACTATTCCCCAGACCTCACCACCATTTTTTTTCGGTCCCTTAGGCATTCCCTGAAGCAAAACTGTGCAATTCTTCTACGGACTTCAAATCCGCTGTTGAGTTGCTCTTTGAGTCTCAGCCCGTCACCTTCTGGCCTTACGGAATTGTAACCCTGGAACGCTGTGACAGACCCTCAAAGTGAATACGTCGACGGAAGAACATTAGTGTGTGAACAAGAAACTACGAAATTCTATAGAGTATGCGTGTGAGTAGCAAATAAGTAGAAAATAAATGGCAAATAAACAAATAAATAAACGACTAAATGATACAAAGGAAGTATGAAGTCAAAGCCAAGAAATTACTAGATTGATTCAAAACGAATAACTTTCTTGGACGGCATAAATCTGAGCAGTTACAGCTCTCAGAAATGTCAAGGTTCGATTTTTCCTGTGTTTTCCCTATTAGACTTGATGATAATGTTAAGAAGCAGTCAAAGTCGCTATTGTTTTTTTTTTTTAAATTGCAGTTTACATTTTGTGGTCATCGTCGTCAGCAGTTCTGCCGCCGAGCTTAGCGAAGTATTGTATGACAGAATTGCTACGTAATTCTATCCCACCTCATTCGTTTTATTGAACATGTGGTCGAGCGTCATCACGAGGTAGGATCACGAGGTTAGATTGACAGTCGCTATTGAATAACGACGAGTCAGTTCTCTTTTTTGGTAGGTTTCTGTCATTTTTGGAAGTATCTACCGAAGTTGATTGATTTACAAGGTTTTATAAAACGATAGACATAGCTCCACCAAATAGAGAGACGCCATCTAGCCTTTGTTAAAGGCATCACTCCACGAATCTGAGGTGGTACGGACTTCAGATGGAGTATTCGTATACGGGATGGGAGACTATGGAGGGGGGTGATTCCGTCCATTTCTTCCTAACTGACGTAAAAACGGCCCGGAAGATAACGGCTTCAGGCGTTCTGGCGCACTATTTCCTACATGGAGTTCGACTGGAGCGCGCCAGCCTTGTGCGGCGCTGCATCTTCCGGACCTTTTTTTACGGCAATTAAGAAGGAATGGACGAAATCACCCCCCTCTCCATAGTCTCCCATCCCGTATACGAATACTCCACCTGCAATCTGCACCACCTCAGATTCGTGGGGTGATGCCTTTAAAGGAACACAAAAGCGGAATTTCGAAGCAAGACTTGTATTTTGGGTAAGAATTAGACTTTTTCTCTACGCCTTGATAATGTCGTCATAAACATACATTATTTTTCGACCAAATGTGAACTCGTAAAGCAAAATCACACGAGTTTGCTCTTTGGATGGCCACTCTCCACCTTACAACTCACAGCGCACTGTTTTCAAGGAAAGAAATGAAAAATAGAAAAGCATGAAATGAACTTTCGAAGCTAAGACTCGTGTTTGCAATATGCCGCGTAAGCTTTTGGCTGCTGCAATGCCACCTTGCCCACGTATTTGGTGCATAAGATCCTAGATATTGACGAGATTATGCACGTACAATCACTATTATTCAGTTATAATCAGCATCACCATCATCTTATACGGTGATTGAAGTGACTATATAAATTCAACATTTATTTTAAGCGATTTAAAATTTGATTACTAATTAGCCTCCGTTGATTACGTGTTTGTTTCCATATGATTCATAGCGCCGACCTGAAAACTAAGTAGTCTTGATTGCCAAGTACTAAAGTACGACACGTATTTGTATCTCTCATTCGCTCATGCCGGACATACTCACAATATGTTAATAATAATTCGCTCAATTGCTTTTCCCAATGTAATCGTTGAAATGATGTAACGTCCTACGCAACATTTTTCACGTGTAATCTTTCTTCTATCAAAATCCAAATCCTTTTCGAAGGGTGACCACAAAAGTCAGCCGCAGAAAATAGAGAGTATTTTGAACTGAGTTGGTCAAAACTTGCAGAGAATCTCTTCGGATGACCATTTGTTCCTTTAGCAAAGTGCAACTGCTTAACTTATTAATATACCAGTCTGAACGTCCGGTTAACGCCGAAGTTCAGACCGGTATAGTAATGAGTTATGTTGAAATATTGCTCATGAAATATTTTCATTTTTATTCTAAAATCTACGAAGTAATTTTAGATACTGATTAAAGGAGATAATACGACAAAGAAAACAGAAGAGTCAGGTGCATAAGTCGCATTACAAGAGAACAATAGAAAAGAACAACATTTTGTTTTGACAATGCGAGGATGCACGATGCAGGCTCGACATCCGGCTGAGTCAGATTTTTGCAAAAGAGTTACAAACTTGATAGTACTTCGAGAAAATGAAGAATTTAATTACACGTAGTTTTCAGCAGTTTAAACGTCAACTTAATGGAAATTAATGACCAAAAATGCTCAGATTCTGCCCCATCTTTTGGTCTGGGAGATCGCGAATAAGTTCATGATAAGAGGGCCTAGGGAAATATTTCAAGTAATTTTTTAGAGAAGGTTTGCCCTAATATACAGTCAAATCTTCTAGTTGCTTCCCACCTCCTATTCTTTTTGGTGTTTGGATGGACAAAAATGGGAAAATCATCTCTCATACATCTTTTCCAATCAAGGAATTGGAAAACCCTGGAAACCCAGGAGACACTGGAAATCGTACGATAGAGTCTGGTAGAGGTAACTATTCGGCTATCAAACATTGGAAGACAATCTGAGTTGCGTGGAGTTTGTCTGAGTTATGAGACATTGTTCAAAATCATACACTTCTCAGCGCGCGAGCGAAAATCGGGATTTCGCATAGAGAATTTAAGGAAACCCCCATATCCAGAATTTGTCCCTTTTTTATTTTTTCAAAATTTAGGTGGGAAAAATCCGAAAAGGGCTAAAAATTTCGAATTCTGTCAAATCCAAATTCCAGAAAAAAAAACTAGCTCTAAAAAAGCAGCGATGTGACTAGTTTGTGACACAAACCTTCTCCTATAAAAAGCCACCCAAAGTATTTCTCTAGGTACTTCTTTCACGCAGTTATTCGCAATCTCCCATACCTAACGATGTGCACATAATCTGAGTTTTTGACTATTAAATTCAGTCTAATCCATGTTTAAACTACTGAAAATACTTATAATTAAATCTTCATCTTCTAGAGGTAATTCATCTTCCTAACTTTCTCGCAAGAATTAGAGTCGATGGATTGTGGAACCTTCGGGTTCAAATGATGTTTAATATAAAATGACGTGAACGACATCTGATACTGATAAAGATGACGTTTCTCGTCAGATCATGTAAACTGTCGGCTACTATTTAAGCGGCCGGTTTCATTCCTGTTTCCACTTTCTGAGAAAGGCGTAATACCAAACAGAGGTAAACGTGCAAGGAAACAGATGCACGGAGGAGTCATAGAAGTTAAAAGCAGCGCGCCCAGTGGCCACGGCTATGAAGCGGCTGCAACGTCCTACTTACCTTTAGCGACATGTACACGAGGTCATTTCAACACCTCGGGACCCGTAGCAACCCATTTTTGTAGTTATCTGGCGGTGTCGCACCAATCCGACCCCTTGGGACTCGTCTCGCCCATTTTGTACTATATATTACCAGTCTGAACGTTCGGCTAAAGCCGTAGTGTTGCCTGTAGTGTTCGCTTCGCTCCCCTTCACTGATCAACGAAAATCAGTATTAGTGCCCTTTTCTGTGAAATTGGACTTGTGTATCTCTAACTATCTTTCTTCATCTTTTTTACTATAAATAAAGGCAAAAGATTTTATGGTTTTCTTCCTAACCGCGTCAAACATTTGGAACATTTGGAAAATATTCTAACTTCACCTTCAAACACTCCGTCGATACCAATATAATGTAGACACAATTTGAAAGTATTACTCGAACTTTGGGCTTTCCCCCTGTTTCCACTCAAGAGTTATCAATGAACGATGTTTTAGCACAAAATGCAGTGAAAGACTTTATCCTACTGATAAAGATAACATTCTACGTCAGATCATGTAAACTGCTCGCTACTATTCCAGCAGCCGTTATCGTTTAAGATAGATCCGCGTTCCTTTTCACGTTTATGACTCCTACGCATGTCTATTTCCTTCTAGTTCGCCTCAAGTTGATAGCATACCTTCCGCAAAAAGTGGAAACACCCAAGCAAACGGCTGCTTAAATAGTAGCGAACAGTTTACATGATCTGACGGAGAACGTTATCTTTATCAGTAGGGTGATCTTTATCAGTATTCTGTCATTTTATGCCAAAACATCATTCTTTCATATCTGTTTTTGGGGGAAACAAGAGGAAAACCCATATTTCGAGTAATGCTTTTAAATTTTTGTATAATATATTGATAAGGAGTGTTTGAAGTTGAGTTTTGAATGTTCACCAAATGTAGAACTGACGCGTTTAGAAAGAAGACTATGCCCTTGGTTATAACTTTCGCCTTTGGTTATAATAAAAAAGCTGAAGAAAGATTGTTAGAGATCCACAAGTCTAATTTTTTTCCCACAAGCAGAAAGCGGTACCAGTATTAATTTTCGTTGATCAGTGGAGGCGAGCGAGGCAAACACCACAGAAAGTCTGAAGTCCGGGTTTTGCCGGACGTTCAGAGTGGTAGTCTTATCAAAGCCTTATCTAATTACTTTTACCGATGGCTGCTTTTAGGATTTTAGATCTAAGATCTTAGATTGTAGGGACTCAATGTCTGTCCATTTTTTTGTGCAATCTTGTGTAACCAGGGTTGTTATAGTCTAAATCACAATAAAATCCTAAGATGTGTTCTAGAGAAAAGCTAGTACAATCGCAAAAAAAGAGGGACAAGAATCTAACTTCTGGTGAACTTACTTCTTGATATCCCCTGGAATCAAAAAGAACTAGTGGAAAGGACTTTGCTAAGGCTGTGTAATGTTATTCATGCACTTCTATACGGAAATATAAAAGTAATTTCTATACGGAAATATTAAAAAAAAACAGATCCGGACATTTTCTCGCGCACTGTAAAGAAAGATTAAAAATACTGCAAGTTATTCTTCATCTCACGGATTTCTCTCATGATCGATCGAAGATCAAGGGATCACAGAATATTAGTTGTGATGTTGTGACATCTCCAGATGACGAATAGGGAATTAAATGCGTAGTCGCTTCCAACAACTGAGGTCCAACCATCCTTCCGGATAGGAGCATGAATGTTAGAGGAGCTGCTCAGATCCCGAAAAATTAGGAGCTACCAACATGATCACGTGTTTTAAACACAATCAGTAAACGCAGGAGTAAGAAAGAGTTTCTTGATTTTAGAGAAGCGCTTAGTACGGAATTGTCATGGAGGAGGAAGTTGCAGAAGTTATCTAAGCTGCCGAAATGAAAGATCCCAAAGCACCTGTTAAGACAACGTACGTACGCTTAGAACAGAAGCGATCATTGAAAATCTGTTGATGCACGTCCACAAGACCAACTACGACATAATCGGACTGACTGAGACGAGATGGCATTACCCATAGAAACTTCATAGTGCCGGCGAAGAAGTGTTTCTATTAACATGCGACAGTATAGGAACTTTGAACAACTGATCAATCGGACATATACGATTGAGAGGGCCATTGACCATGAATCAGTCCCGCCTCATCCTGACTTTCACATTCTATGGCGTTTACACTCCAACAATAAATTACAGGGGAAGAAAACGAAGCTATATCGATCTAGAACAGTTCTACTAGGAACATGGCATTTTCTTCATGGTCACTGTTTGTAATTTCAAAAAAAAAATCTAAAATTATCCTGAACCATCAGAACCCATCAGAAGCTTGCGATGGAACGATTGGATAGAGAAACGTCAGGACGATCAAATTACCTATAAAAATTTGCTATTGTAAAACCCCTCGACACTCTTTTGGACATGACAGTCGCTATGTGGAGAGTACCATGGCAAAGTAGACCGCGCTACCGTTGCAGGTCTTGCCTGACGGATTTCGCTAATATACCAAAGTGTGGTACGCAATTTGAACCTTCCCTCCTTCAAGGAAATGTTTACGTAACCCGAAGGGAGGGAAAACGCCAGAGTTCAAAAAGCGTTTTTGGTTCACCAATGCGTACGCGATCCATAGAATGAATTGCAGGGTTCAGCCGGCGGATAATCAGGACGAAGTTGTCAACATAGAAAAACTGATTTGATTTGCCGTCTTCCCAACAAATTTTTGTATTGATTGCATGCGTGTTCATAAACGTCCACGATTCTAGGTTAAAGCCTGGCTCTCCGCAAGCAAAGATTGATCATAAAAAAACGCCTATAAAAACGGATAACTATAAAGACGGCTCGGGACTATGAAAATGGGAACAAGTATGCGTTGTCCTCATTTTTATATTCCCAGAACCTCTCCATTTCCGTTAGCGATTAGCTTCGACTTCCTTACATTCATTGGTCGTGCAAAGGCTGCGTCCTTCTTCGCTAATGGAGACAACTCCGTCTCTTTTCTTGCCTCCTCTTCTTTTATGTGCTTCTTAATGAGTTCATCTACTTGTTTTCGGATCATTTTTCTATTGGAGGACGTATTCGAAGAGGTTGTCATAATGGAGTGAATCACCTGAAGACAGATTGAAGTGAACGTTTGAAATAGCTAATTGTGCTGGAGTGATATACCTCTGAGACATCTCCATGCACCTTCCCTCCTCTTGCACGTTCAGGATCATCGAATCTGGCAGAGTCTATAATGCTCGGCACATCTCCAGACAAAAGAGCATCTTCCCCACTTTCCTCTGTAGCTCTGGAACAAGGAATGATAGATGTAAAGATTTTACTATGATCGAAATGAAAAGTGCTATACAAAGCATGAAAAATAAACTAACACTACTCCATCATCAGTAGATCCTGTACCATCGTGCAGTGTAACTGAGTAAGAGAACTTGCTGTGATTGGAGGCAGATCGCGACGTCTTCCTGGAATGAAAACTGATTTAGAGTCCGGGAAAGAACGTAGGCTGCCCTACAAACATTGTTCTATTGTTCATCGCTCGATACAGTAACTTTCGTTGCTTTCACAATGTTCTGAATAGCACAGAATAACTTTCTACTAGACATGACATTTTCTCCTCAGAGCGTGCATTCCCGTTGACAAGTTGTACCAATGAATCGGTAAACCTACGAGACTGTCATCGAGATGTCTGGATTGGAAGGCAACACAGAATTTCTGGGAGTTGAATTCATCCCGTCCATGAAGTTTGCATGAGGATGGCTGTGATGGCCTGAGGTCGGTCCCCGAATGCTGCAAATGTACTCCACAGCTTAAAAGTTTCTTTTTCTGTATCGTCCGCAACACAGTATGGCTTAGGTGCAATTCATGGTGGTGAATATATGTATTCAATTTAGCATTGACCCATTAGAATTGCACACAGTTGCAAAATTACTTTGTGGTGAACATTTTAATCCAGCACAGCAATAGTCGGCTTGCCGACACACGTGTATTACGAGCGCTGTGTCTGTTGCACTCTGCAACTTGTACTTGTTCAATTTATTAGGTTGGGGCAAAAATAATCTGCGTTTTTGAGCATTCATTTCGAAACGCTATCACTTGCCTCAAAACCAATTCTAACAATCGAAATAAACGAGACACCAGTTTGCTTATTCCCGTTGCACAAAAATCCAAGGTTTTGGAGTCAGTGAACTCCCGGAAGTCATTTTCGGCATCAGCTTAGTTTTGGAAGATCTTGTTTCTTAGCCAGTTCTCCGGGTGTTTGGAGAAGTGATAGTCGGTTGGCGAAAGGTCTAGCGAATATGGTGGGTGGGACAGAGTCTCGTGCCCTAACTCGTTCAACTTCAGTAACGTCACCTCTGAAATGTGGCGAGGCAGTGTCGTGTAGAAGGATCGGGTCCTTTCTGTTCACTAACGCCGGACGAAGAAGTTAGAGTTTCCGGTCGTCCACCTCTTTGCGGTACTCCTCAACGGTGATGGTTCCGCCAGGTTTCATGAAGCTGTAGTGGATTACACCTGAAGCGCACCACCACTTGGTCACCATGGTCTTCTTCGGGTGCATTTTCGGCTTCAGAAAGCGCCTGGACTTCATCCTTGTCTATCCACTGTGCAGGATACTTCCTGTTGTTGTGAAGGATCCACTTCTCATTGCAGGTAACAATACGGTTACCTGCAATGAGAAATGGATCCTTTACAATTATTTATACCATTATCATAATTTACGCACGCGCAAAACGAGAAATGGATCGTTCTTGTTGCGTAACAGAAGCGTTGAGTAGATCTCAAAAAGGCGGTTTCTTTGGGACTCGATCAGTCCATGCGGTACCACTCGCCAACTGTTTCACCTTTCAATTTTTTACAAATGGTCTGTTGAATCGTCAACGCCCAGATCTTGAGCAACCTTTCTTGATGTTTTAAGCTCATGCTCGATGATTGCCTTCAGCAGGTGATCGTCAACTTTAAAAGGGCGGCCGCGACCTTCTTCATCTTCACGGCTCATATTGCAACAACAAAACCCTTGAAACCAGCGCCGTGCCATGTAATTGGTGGTGGTTCTCTCACCTCAAAAAGCGGTGATGTTTCGACCTGCCTCTGCTACCCAGCTTGAACTCGTTGAAGAAGATAAGTGAAAATGTTGCCTGGACCTATTATTTTCTACGTCTTGAAGTCTACTGACCAAATACTGATCCTCGTTCAAAATCACTTCAGCACTACAACGAAATGTGCGGCAAGACGCTATGCGGCTTTTAATATTAAAGATGAAAGTAATCGGAAAAAATTTGTTGTGAAGAAAAGGCAACGAAAAACGCGCATTATTTGTGCCCACCTAATAATACCTCCAACTTGTACGATATCGCTTACGGTGAATTATCTTAGACATAGCGTAGCATTAAAAACCAAAGAGGCGTAAACGTTACGAAAAAGTTTCTCCGAATGCCCATAAAATCAAGAAAGGAGCCCATGAGCTACTCTTCAGAAAAGCCTTGTTTGCGAATTTTGAAGGCCTTTTGGAACTCCCATTTTGTAGAAATAACAAATCTAATGGTCTCTCACTTGATGAGTTTGGCAGCCCAAGCAGCAGCTTCATTTCCAGTCAGCCTCAATCTTACCTTAATATATGTAGTCTAATGGAGTAGTTGTGTGCTAAAATGGGAAGAAGAACCTTTTTTCCTTCCTTCGTTTGTATGCGAACAGTGATTTCACCAGTCTCAAATCTTTCAATTTGCATATTTTTAAGTTTGTCTAGTTCGTAAATTTTTCCCATGAGAGGCTCTCTAGGATACAAGTAACATCGAGAGGGCAGTTTCAGGTGGAAATACTGTAAACTGTAAGTTAGCCTAGATTAAGCTGATGAACCTACAGGGACCTGTCAATAACACAAAAGTCAAGTGGGAATAAAACAAAATTTGCTCGACTTGTCTGACAAAATTACGTTTGAGAATACTATTGACCAACACACTTTTACCCTTTAAATTGGTTATATATATGTATATATATATATTATATAACATATTTAAAGAGTAAGAAATTACCCTTCAGATATTCTATATATCTATAAAGGGCGGGTGTGGCGCAATCGGTTAGAGGTCCGCTGTAGCCACACGGTCGAGGGTTCGAATCCGCCCTAGTGCTCACCAAGCCTTTCATCCCTCCGGGGTCGATAAATTGGTACCAGACTTGTCTGGGAGGATAAAACACTGACTTGATCATCGGCTGGCCCCCGCAAGTCATTGTATAAGCCAATACGCGTTCCAAAACCTCAACGATTACGAATTCCAGTAAAAAAAACGCGTTGGCGCATCCCGAGTGGATTGATACGCCAGTGACTTTATCCTTTTTTATCCTTTAATATATGTGCCTTCAGCCTACGTAGCTTTTTTCATAACAACATAAAAAATGGAGTGCTGGGAACTTTGTAGTTCTTAAAAAAAGAATATAAACACACACGAAACGAAGTAGCAGACATAATCCACATAAAAAATTGCTAAAGAAACAGAAGGCCCCTTTTTCGAGGTGCTGAAAAAGATGTAAGCATTCATAAGGAAGGCAGGACATCAATCCGATTTGAGGATTAAACATGTAGCAACTATTCTCTTTTAAAGGCAGCATACAACGAAAAGTGTTGAAGGAGTCGGTAATATCTAGAGTTAGGGTTGTAGGTTGCGGAATTAGGAGTGGTTTCGCCCAACTCTTCATGGTCTTCTTAAGAAACGGCGTGGAAGACACTTTTTTTAAGGATGATTTCAGTTGCAACACGCCACTCTTGTGCACGCATCCAATTTCGATCTGTCGAGGATCAATGATATCTTCATACCAGGCTCTTTAAGGAAAACTAATGAACAAGCTACTAAAGGAATCGAAACGTGGGCATAAAGGGGAGTAGGGGGGAGGCGGAGGGTTCCAACGTGAACATCATCGTAGTAACCAAACTGGTTCCCACGCTATTTCTTACGACGATCAGGGAGAGATGAGCGGAACCACCCTTGATCCCGAAATCTACAACCCCTCCCTAGGTTTTCCCGCCGATTGCTTCACAACGTCAGATTCGTGGCGTGCTACCTTTAATTACTTTTTTGGCGTGTTTAGGTTAAGCTGTTGAACATCATCACATATATTCTCTGCAACGAGGTTTAGAGGCATAATTGTTATCATAAGTATGTTAAGTCAGCAAAACTTGCGCAGAGGTCATCGTAAACGATAATGGCTAAAGAAAAACGATAAATCACAATTTCTTAGTTACTTGAATTTTGAAAAAAATCCACTCCACCTTTGAAAAAAAAAACTTCAGAAAAAAATATTTCGAGTAAGAAAGTGGTAAGTCTGTGATTTGTGATAGCGCAAAACAAAAATTTTTAGGCTATGTGTATAATCTAGAGAGTAATCACATCCACTCTTTACAAAATTGGAGAGTAGCACGCCTATTAAGGTGGTTATATGCTCTTCTTATCATATGACTGGAAGTAATCCGTCTTATCAAGTGTTTCATATGCGTTTTTATGCTTTTGACAATGGAAATGGCAAAAATGCTCGCCTGCAAGGCGCGTGGCACTGGTTTGGTTCCCGTCGATGCAATGTTGTTCAACTTTTTGTATTTTCGTGACACACACACATACAAATACAAACTAAGTTCGTTATTATATAGCGTAGTTTATATTATATAGCGTATATATATAATATATATAATATATACCAGCCTGAGCGTCCGGCTAAAGCCGGACTTCAGACTTTCTGTGGTGTTCGCTCCTCTCGAAATAACTGATTAATGGAAATAAATTATTAATAGTGGCATTTTCTGTAAAATTAGAATTGTGTTTTTCTGACAACGTTTTCTTCTTTTCTTTAAAGGAAACTTAGGCTTAAGATTTCGTCGATTTTGTAAGCGCGTCGGTTTTACATTTGGAGAATATCCAAACTTCACCTTTAAGCACCAATGCAATGTAGACACGACTTGGAGTCATTACTCAAAGTATAGGTTTCCTCTTGTTTCCTCCAACAGTTATCACAGAATGATGCTTCACATAAAATGAAGTGAACAACATCATCGTACTGATAAAGGTAGCGTTCCACATCAGATCATGTAAACAGTTGGCTACTATTTAAGCAGCAAGCAACGTTTGGCATTTGTGTTTCCACGTTCTGAAGAACGGAGGAGTCGTAGAGGTGAAAAGCAATGCGGAAAATGGATACGACTGTGAAACGTTTGCAACGTCCCATTTACCTTTCACGATATGTACACGAAGGTACTGCGCGATACCTCTACACCACGACACAGGATTTCGGCGCCGGTAGACCCGTCGCACCCATTTTTATAGCTGTGTGGCGCCGGCGCACCAATCCGACTCCAGTGGACTCGTGACTCTTCTTTAACCGCTCTACCACGCCAGCCCACCAATTCGACGCCGGTGGAGCCGTCGCAACCCCTTTTATAGCTATCTGGCGCCGGCGCACCACCGACACACACACCAGTATGACAGGCTAAGACTATGACAGACTAAGTATGACAGACTATTATATAGCATGATCATGACGTCAAATCATGCAAACTATTTAAGCAGCCGGCTTCATTCGTCTTTCCAGTTCCTGAGGAAAGCATGTTACCAACGTGAGGCAAACATGCAAAGGAATAGAGACGCGGAGGAGTCACACAGGTGAAAAGCAACGCGCGCAGTGGCCTCGGCTATGAAACGGTTGCAACGTCATACTTAGTGTTTGCGACATACGCACGAAGTTACTGCGCGACACCCCTTACATACACTATGGCACAATTTCACGCCGTTGGACCCGTCGCACCCCATTTAATAACTGCCTTGCTCCGGCGCACCATTTCGACGCCGAGGGACCCATCGCAACCGGTTTTACCGCTCTACGACGCCTGCGCGCAAATTCGACGCCGGTGGACATGTCGCACCCCTTTTATAGCTTTCAGGCGATGGCGCATCACTTCGATGACCATCCATGAACGAGCGGTCGAAAATCAGAGAGGTCTCCTCAGCAGCCTGTTTAAGTAGTACCATTGAACGGGCTGTTGAGGGACTTCGTAGAAACTGGAGCGATTCCCACGCCGTTTTCAGAATGATTAGGAGGAACATAGTGTGGACACGCTTATGCTCGTGATCTACATACCGAACTCTATATTGTTCCACAGAAACCTCAACAGTGCCAATTTCGTTATAGCTGTCTTTCAGCTTTGCATGATGACATCGGTGACAAGCCACTTCATGAACAGTGTGTTTCACAGGTGCAGTTTGATACAAACGATTTGACGGAAGCTCCTATAAAATTTGCAGCAATGACAAACTTCCTGGTAAGAATGTAAGGTAGCGAATGAGTTGCTCATTTCACTCTTTCACTGTTAAAAATACCGGAACTTTCCAACGCACTGGACCTCGGATCCTTCCGTTAGAGCTCTTATTTGATCCTCTAAAATTTTGTCTTTCAGTACTTACTTAAAACTAACTTCGTGAACATATCAAGCTAACCCTTCGGTGTAGTGGTCTTGTGACGTAAACTTAAAAATAGCGTACCAATTACTGTGGAATCCTTACGAAAAATATAGAATTCGGGATGCAGATGGTGAATGTGAGCGTGGTCCTGCTCCGTTTCCTTAAAAAAAAGGGGCGCGGGAACGGGGTAAATTGTAGTTGGGAAGGGGTGGGGGCACTCTGACGCGACAGAATCGAACTGCGCCACTACTGTATTTCGCGCCATTATGGCGTGCACTTCGACTGTGCTATCACCGTAGGCTGACCTACGCTCTGGACGCGAAAAAGCCAAAAAGGAGCACAAGTGAATAGCTGAGTCAGTCAGAGCCCTGAAACCTAAGCATCACTCTTAGAGGATCCACGACATGTAGGTTGAAGCTACTAAGAAGAACGGAGGACGGAGCTTGAACTTTTACTGTTTTAACTTCATCAAATCTCTCAAACAAGAGAAAACTGACCCGACTGCGAGAATTTCCTCAAAATGCTTCGATGAGCTGTCACTGTGCTTTGAGCTTGGAGATGATGAACAGCACGACTGAGTGCTATATCAATTTTTGTTGGTTTTGACTGGAAATATCAAAGCAGTACAAGTTTGGGGAACTGGGTTAATTTGATTTTATCTATATTTGGCTGCTACACCAACAAACGAATCGCGCTTTTTTTCATAAAAGACCAGTTTCGTGCTTCACCCATCGAGGATTAGGCTCTTTCCTCCTTATAATAACTTTCATCGAAAAGTCGCCAATTTGTCTGCCTTTCGCAGAAATAGTCAGACATTGTTGTGTATTCAGTAGTATTGGAAGAACTTGTGAAAGCATAACGTTGAAGTAGTTTAAAGATAATTGATTCTGCTCAGAATACGACTATATACGTCGGAGATCAAAGTTGCTCATTTTTATATTATTGTTGAACGGTATAAGAGGGTTCCCAAGCATTGAACTTTTACAGAGAAGTCACATTCATCTAAGAAAGAAGTGGTCCTTCATCTAAAAACAGGCTAACAAGCATGAACCATGAACAAAACGAGCAGATCTTGCATTCATTCAATGTTTTTTCCCAATTGTCCCATAATTTCATTCCATTCTGTATCTATTGCACACTAATCGTTTTGCACGGAACTTATTGTACTGCTCTGTCTAGTGATTGCATTTACAATCGAATGCACAACGATGATGAACTGTCAGAAACGTTTGCGAATCCTACGGATGAATCTTCCAATGAAGTAGTTTATTTAGCTCTATTCATTTACAACAAATATAAATCGCCTCCTCAGAATATTCAGTTCTACTTGTAATGTTTCCAATAGTCTAAATATACACTTCTTTGTTTTTTCGGCCATTTTCTTTTAGTTACAAAACTGACATTTTTTTTTACACATTTTTCATTCTTCGATTTTTTTTTCGGCGATTTAAAAAATTCTAAGAAATTAGTCGTCTGTGAGTGACTACGCTCAGATCTCCCCAATTTTCCTTTAAAAAACGGCGTAGGAACTTTTTCTTACCAGTTCCTACGAGCTACGTTAAAACGTGTCAGCCTTGCACAGGCGCGGTGTCCACGAACGAGCCGAAAATCAATTATATTTCTTCAGCAGCATAATCAGGTAGAACCAGGAACCCTTGGTAGCACCATTCATAAAGCTACAGTTTGCGAAGGTCCCATCTCGTCCCTAATAGTACCGCTTCACCGCCTACGCGACTGTGCAGACTTTCGTGTCGTAAGGAGAAATGAACGTGGCCACATTCATGCTCAGTGATCTACACCCTGAACTTTATCAAAAAAGATTAATGTCTGTGGCGTATCAATCCGCTTAGGATGTGCCAACGCATTTGACCGCTTTTCAGAATAAAAGAGGTTTTTCGAACCCCTTTCGAGCCTATGCACTGACCTGCGGGTGCTAGCTTGTTTTTCAACCAAGCGTTTTTATCTTCCCAGACAAGTCTGGTAGCAACTTATCGAATCGCAGGGAAGAAGTCTTCGGTTGGCTCTGAGCTGGTTTCGAACCATCGATGGTGCAGTCAGAGCCGGATCTCCTAACGACTGCGCTACAACTCACGGCAAATTTACCATTTTCATCGTAAGAAATTGTAAACTATACGGTGAACATAAATGACAATATTCTTAAGGTGATTCACTTTTTAATATTGGTCGCTGCATATGATGTGCGCCATTAGGTGAAAGTCTAACCCAGGGCATATGTCGAGTAAGAAGTACTTGTAAATAATAAGGTCGCCTTGCGGAGTGATAATAGCCAGTCGTTTTTCCCACTTCGACATCGAAATTCCTTTTTCTATGTAGCCACACATTGTGCCAGGTTGACGACAAAATATGTCCTGCAGAACAGCAAAATAAGAAGTGTGATGGATTCTAAATTTCTGCCAACGTTTTCATGATCGTATGATAAGTCATGTAGAGCGATCATTTTGAAGGCCAACCTGTTTTGGCAAAGGCTCATTGAAGTAACGCTTAAAGCAAAGCATCGACCAGATGGTTAGTAGTAATTGCTTAGAATGCCTTCCAACTCACTCCACCCTACTTCAATAAATAGCCATAGTTGAGAATTGCAATCAACATCGATCACTATCAATCCTTCTGGCACCGCTTCTGTTATACAGTAGGGTCAAAATGACATGAACCTCGTTGCAGGTGCGTAAACGGCTGCGTTCGGAGCGTTGCGGTGAGCGTAGAGGTTAGGAGTGAGCTGGGATCCCTACTAGCACCATTCTTCTGCATTTCGCGAAGGTCCCACCTCGATTCTAATCGCTACCCCCGTCTCACCGCTTCAGTCGCAACCATTTACGCAACTCACCGTGTGTCAAGTCGTTTTGACTCTATGATATATCTGGGTGAATGAATGGTATTCTGACAGCCATTCCGAGTGTACTTGTGTGAGGAAAAATATGAAAATTAATCTAAAAGTATTGCTCTGGTACAGTGGTAAGCACAGTTGTAGGGGGTTCAGCTGTGGCCGCACGTTTGATTGTAAAAAAAAAATTGCTTTAAAAACGCCGAAGTTCAACAAATCCTCTCCTATTTCCACGGGTGCTAAATCGATATCAGACTTGTCTGAAAGAAGGGAAGCTGAATCAAAACATCGACCACCGCAATTCATTGCCTAGGCATCCTACAAAAACGTCGAGCGACTCTGAATTGAAAGATCTCAAGGGAATTGAGGTGCCGTAAATTCCTGCACTTTTTTCTATTTTAGAAGAGTTCTCAAAATGCATTAATGCTTTTCCATTTACTATGTATAAGAATAGTAACAGAAAACTGTTCAATGAAACCTCTCCCTCTTCAGAACAACCCTTGCAGGTGGTACATTACTCAGATTTCTGCAAACAAGACGCACACATCCGTGACGTTTTTCATGAACAGTTTATGGGAACTTCGACACTAGCATTTCTACTAATATTACGATTATTTACACTTTGTTCTTCCAGATTTTCAGCCTGAGTTCTAGCGGATCGACGACAAACACACTATCCTTTATCCCTTACTACTGTTCCTACTTTACTGCGCTGCACGATTTGTTTTGATTTGAGAGTTCCTCCTTTTCATGGAATACCTATCTCTAAGAACAAGAAATTGAATTGCTGGAGCGGCTGCGGATTGCAGAATGATTTTATTTTCATATCTCGTATTCGTCTTTCAAACAAGATCATGTAGTGGAGTAGTTTATGCGTGCAGGCAATCTCTTGTTTCTCCTTCGAATTTTCCGGCCAACTGTAGAATTCCTAGGTTGAACGTTTTGGTTGGCTGCTTTGCCGCTGTTATGTAGTCCGACGGAATAAAAATGGTCAGCATACGTTGACAAGGCTAAATCGAGATTTTCTAGAATAGGGTGTAAATGAAAAATAACGAAAATGAGGAAAATATAATACAAAATGTATGTGATTATATAAGAAAACTTTGGAGAAACTTACCTTGATACCGTCATCGCAGTCATGGTAGATGTTCACTTTCGGCTCGATAGTACCAATCTGGAAAGATTATTCCGAGGAACAAATTTTCAGAAACGTCGATCGCAAACCACACATTCAATTCTTAAAATTGAACTATAAATTAGTGATATAAGATTATTCACATCAGTGATGTGCTTGTAGTTTACGACACACATATGTACATACATACATATCACAGGAATAGTTTCGTGAAAATCATGCTATATAATAACAGGCTTAGTCTGTCACGTTGGTGTATATATATAAAAGATAGCGGTAAAATGGGGAAGGACGGATTCCACGTCGTCGAATTGGTGCGTCGGGCTATTTTATAGCTATGTGGCGACGACGCACTAATCCGCTACAAAATATAGCTATAAAATCAGGTGCGACGGTTCCACCGGCGTCGAAATTGTGCTCCGGCGTTGTAGAGCGGTAAAGAGGGGTGCGAAGGGTACCACATCGTCAAAATTGTGCGCCCGCACAAGATAGTTATAAAATGGGGTGCAACGGGTACAGCGACGTGAAATTGTTGTGCCATAGTGCAGTGGTATCGCGCAGCAAACTCGTGTGCATGTCGCAAAAAGTAAGTAGGACGTTGCAACCGTTTCATAGCCAGGGCCACTGCGCGCGTTGCTTTTCACCTGTATGACTCCTCCGCGCGTCTATTTCCTTGCACGTTTGCCTCAGTTTGGTAACATGCCTCCCTCAGAAAGTGGAAGTCGAATGAAACAGGCTGCTTAAATATTAGCGAACAGCTTACATGATCTGACGTGGAACGTCTTCTTTATCAATACGATGATGTTGTTTACGTCATTTTATGTTGAAACATCATTCTGTGATAACTGTTGGGAAAAACGAGAGGAAATCAAATACTTTGAGTAATGCCTTCAAATTGTGTCTATATTATGATAGTACCGGAGGAGTTTGAAGCTGAAGTTTGAATTTTCTTCAAGGGTAGAAATGAAGCGAATAGAAAGAAAGCTATAACATCTTTCTCCCAAATTTGTTTTTTTTAAAGAAAGAGGAACCGTTATTAGAAAAGCACAATTCTAATTTAGTAGAAAATGCCACTATTATTAATTTTTATTGATCAGTGATGGCGAGTAAAGGAAAAGCTACAAGTGTCCGAAGTCCAGCTTTAGCCGGACTGGTATGTATTTATTGCATAAATTGTGTTCTCGGTCGCTCATTTAGGTTCGTCTCATTAATCTGACAGAAAACGGTTTATCACCTCCTTTGACAGCAGATATTATACTGAATCGTCGTTTGGTCCATTCAGAAAGGCTATAAAAACTCTCAGGGTTCTATGCGCCCACCAAATAGCATGTTTACTGTCTTATTTATTTCTCTAATCCTCACTTGACTTGCTCACATGACTTGACTTAATCGGCGAGCTGATGTCATCGCCTGACGCGAATACTCGCATCTTCGCCGAGGTGTGCTGTCCTTGACCACAGCTCCGCCCATTCTTCTCAATCTTCTTCGTGAGCTTGCACATAATCAATCCATTTGCCGTTATTCCATATTCTGGGAAAACTTGCACCTTGCTTGAACTCCCTATCCATACCGAGTGTTCCGTTGACATCTCACATGTGCCATCCGCCGGTACACCGCATCAAATTTGGCGTAAAGTTCTTCAGTGCGACATACTCTAAGCCAAAAGTAGCCAATCAGTAGTCTAAGCAGCTTCTCTTCTCTGACATCAAGCCTTTCCATCACCTTGGACGGTGCTGCCCAAGTTTTCGATCATGATGGGCTGTAGTGCGGATAGGTGGACTCACAGCTTGACTTTGTCGGTGATAGTGTGTTCTATAACAGGGATTTCGTTAAGAAGTTAAATGCGCTAAGGCCATTTCTGCAGACAAATGCAGAAATGGCCTTAGCGCATCTTTGCTGAATATCTTTCACGTAACTGCCGTTGTTTTTCAGCGTGCAGCCTAAGTAACAAAACTCATTGACAAGTTTGATCGATTGTCCGCTTATCCTGGTTCCTGGTCGAAGTCTTGAAGAGACCCACATTTGTTTGCGTTTACGAGGGCGTAGACGTAGTCCATAGGCTGCAAGGCGCTGATCTACTGTTCTTCGCATAATGTGTCGTCGATGGCGAAATTGAACAGGAAGGATCCTGCCACTGCCCCTTGTTTCACTCCAGTTATCACCTCAAAAAGGTTGTAAAACTGGCTGGTGTTCGAACTGTAGTAGCTGTTCGTTGGTTCATGTCATCAAGGAAACGAACAAGCTTTCCTGATACTCCATCGGCAGCGCGTTGAGATGACGGCCTCGATGAGCAGAGTCGAAAGCGGCTTCAGAGTCCAGAAAGTCTAACTGCGATGACTTCGAATACCGATGCCACAGTTCAATCACTCTCCTAAAGATTAACACCTGCTCAATCGCAGATTGGCTCACTCAATCGCAGATTGAACCTACTAAATCAACCTCAATCGCAGATTGAACCTACTAAATCAACCTCAATATTGAAAGCCAGCTTGCTTGCCTTCCGTTGTTCCTTCGCGATGTTTAATAAGTCGGTTCAGGACAATCCTCTCCGAAACCATATACATTTCATTCAGCAAGGAGATTCCTCGATAATTCCTAGGATCCGTTACGGATAACTTTCAGTGGAGGGGAATTGTGATAGCGTGTCTTCACGAGTCAAGTACCCTTTCATCTATCCATATTGAACGGATGATGTTTGTCATCTCACGAATCCCAAACTTAAGAAGATATTCCAGCATTTCTGCGCTGATCCCGTCGTCCCACCAGATTTTTCATTTTTCATCTTCTGAATACAGATCTGGACCTCCGACTCGGTCGGTGGTTCCTCGTTAACCGCATATGTTGGTCTACCAACGTGCTCGAATTCAGGAACTGAAGGCGCTCTCCGGTTAAGCTAGGTCTTGAGGCGGTCCTTCCAAATTGGAAGGGTTGCTTCACCGACACTCCATTAGACTGGAGAACATCTTTTCATTTTCCGCTATACTGTTTTAATAAACCATAGGCTTTCAGCGGGTTCTTCTCCTCCCACGCTTTCAAACTTCTTCTCTCTCAATGTCCATTCGTTTACAGCATATACAGTTGTACGTGAATATCGTTTCTCCAGATGCAAAGGCAAACTTTTTCCGCCGCAATAGAACTGGAGGCGTTTCCTTTGCAGCGTCCTGAATGCACTTTGTGAAGAGATCTGCATCGCAAAGCTTCTTCCTGGTCTGTACCCCAACATGAATAGGCACACGTTGACGGAAATTCGTCCTGCGTTCTTCGTCTTCCAGACCTGCCATGTCGATTCTCGGTTGAAGAGGTACTCCTCGATTCCTCTTGTAGAACCGTATCTTGAAGCTGAGAAGAACTGGACGGTGGTCAGAGTCGGACGCGACGTCCCAAACTGCTTTAGATTTTGCGGTTCTTGTAATCCAGGTTCTTGTAATCGTTCCTCACAGCCACCTACTTTGTTCTCATCAGCATCGTCCCAGTATGTGGTGTAATTTCGATGCTGATGACGGGCCGATCTCTCATGCGTGTTTCCTGCAGCGCACCGAAAGGCACACAAAGATATCGTAGAAGCCTAGACAGGACGGTTTGTTGGAGTTCAATCGACTGTGTTCGCCAGTTCAGCGCGGCGAAACGAATGGTTGTTGCCAAAGATTCCGTGCTCCCTTCAAGCGGTTGACCTTCCAGGTTATGGGCTTTGGCGATGTGCTGGACGACAGCACCTTTTTGCAATGTATAGGAATCTTTCGTCACATAACAGTGCGGGTTATATAGCTCGTAGCTCGTACGTTCCCAGTGCATACATTCCAACCCCTGATTAGTTAAGCTAGGGCCACCATGTACAAGTAGCAATCAGATTCGTATACTACCGCTGCCCTAATTCTCACATTGGTTCACAATGGGGAGAAAACATTTGATTTTAGTTAACTGTATACTAACTAACTTGTATGAGTAACAAAGTGATTATTTCTCGAATTCGAACCAGATTCGAACAAAGTTGTGTCATGAAGTCATTTTACGTGACGTTTTTCTACAGAAATGTTCAAAGTAAACAGGCGTTAACTGAAACGTTACAATCGCTATTTGAAATGCTAGATAGACGGGGGGCGTAGTGTAGAAACTCTTGGTCTAAGCAAGCAATCCACAATGACCCCTGATCAACGAATGCCTTCTGTACAACATTTTCAAATGATCAGGGAAACACTACTCCCAAGTCAGACGACTCGCTATGGGCCAAAGGCTTTCTCCAGCTCTTGCTTTTTGCTTTACGAGCAGAAATAGAACAAAAAATAATAAAATGTATCCAACAAATGTACTGCCATTATATCAGCGATTGCTTTATTGTGACATTATCGCAATCCAAGATAGATGAATGTTTTAGAAGTTCAGATGAATAGTCGTATAAAATCCATTCTTAAACAACCAAATGCTCATTGGCTACCTTTTTTAAATGCTGAAAAAAGACTGCACAATAGCATTGCAAGTGTGGAATGGTATCGCAAGAAAATCTCAAAAAAAATACTGATAACGCAACCTGGTGACATGGGAAAGGCAATTGTCTGCAATGTAGTCAAAACAGCTACGTCAATTTGCATGGGAGAAAGAGAACGTCAGGAGTCACTAAAACTACTCATACCCATATTTAGTTCGAGTGGTTACGCGAGATTGAAATCCAGCACACAATCTCGAACTAGAAATGAAACAGTGAAGACCCCACATGAAGGTAGAATTCCCCTCTGCATTCCCCTCGTCTCCAATTCTTTAACTACTGTGGTAAGGCAAGTTCTTTTGCGAGCACTGTTACAAGGTGTTGTACTGGTGAAGATGTCATGCGTTGTCTGCCCATTAGGTAAAACTGGAGATTGCGCGAAGATCCGAGTAATCTATCAAAAAGAATGTCTGACGTGCAAAGCCACTTATAGAAGGAGAAACTGGAATGAAGTTGAGCCTACGTATCAAAGAGCATTTGGCTGGTAAAAGGTAGTGACACTATTAGGGCGTCACAGGAATGAGAAACATGAGGGAAATGAGTAAGTAATGGAAAGTGTAGTATATTAGCCCACGAGAAAGAAGACTCTGGAAACAACCTCGATTTCCGACACCACAAATCCATCCATGAATAACAAAAACGAGTTCTTAACAATTACTAACGACTTTATGCCGTTCGTAACACTCTATGAGCTAAAAGATTGCTAGAGAGTGCGTAGATCTCATACCCCTTGGATGATGCAATAATCGTTGTATCGTCTTTTTATTTTACTTCACTTCTCTTCATCCTTCCTTTTTCTTCCGTTTCTTCTGTTTTAATTTTTTTTCGCTCAATGTGAAAGGGCGACTGTAACGTAATTGTTAAGGATTTGGCTGCGACTGCATGGTCAACAGTTCGAAAGCCCTGGTGACAAAGAAGCTTCTCGTCCGTAGTCGATAAATAGGTATCCGAGTTGTCTGGGAGGATAAAAACACTGATTCGTTACATCGGCTAGCCCCACAAATCATTGTATAGATCACTAACCGTTAATAAACCCCAACTGAACTGCAGTCAAGCGCGCATCTTAAGAGGATTGATTTACGAGAGAGCAGTTGTATAGTCTATGAGCGAGGTTTTGTTCTCCTGAACGTTTTCGCTGATGGAATTGGTGAATATGTACTGATCAGATCGTTTTTGTTGTGTGTGTGTTTTTTTGGAGATTTTTGTTTTTTGGGGCTGATGTGCCCTGTACTAGTTGCACATTTCAAGTCCTCCTCTACAAGGGACTTCCGCAAACACGAAGCACATATAGAGTATAGCGAGTTTGTGTCATTCGGATGGGTTCTCACGGTCCTTTTGGTTTAGCTGCACAGGTTTGGTGGGCTTTGTGGTACAAATGTCTTTTAGTATAACCCACGAGTTTACTTCTACTTTCTGCTAGGGAATAAAGCCCAATTTGTCTACCGCGAGAAAGATAACGTCGGTTTCCACTGCAAAAAGATAAAGTGCAGAAATTTGGTTCTGACTTGCACTTGATATTTTTTCTTCTTCTGGTGCGCAGAACTCTGATTATTCGATCTTTTGATAATTCTCCACTTATCGCAGCACGCGGTATTCTACTAAGTTACCACAACAGAGTTCTATTTTTTTAAGCCTTCTGAATAAAGGTCTATGTAAGTCCATCTGGAGTTGTGTCTCAGAAAGTGTGAAAGCGCTTTATGCCAGGGATTTGCTAAAACTTAGAAATATTTATTTTATTGTGCTCGTTCGGAAATCACTTTGTCAGTAACCATCTAACTATCTTACCTCATCGGCTGATCCACTTAACTTGAATTTGCCATGACTATCGGTTTCAGCAGAGTCCATTAATTCGTCAGGTGTCACTGAAAAATAAAATGCAACCAGAAAACTAGAAATGACTAGATAGTACTAGGTTCAAGAGTAAATGTAGCGGTCTCCTGTCTCAAGACAAGACTGAAGGTTTTACAATCCATACATCACTGAATATCTTATTGAAGAATAGTGACAGCAGTTTAAAACGTGGCTACAAAGGTAATGAGGTAGTGTCAGACTTCTGGTACAGTAAACCTTTTGCCAGCAATATTATACGAAAGGAAATTTTTTATTTTTAAAATGTGGATGTATATTTGCATCGAAGACACTAACAATTGACAAATATAATAACAAATAAATATTATGTTTATTCTTCTCTTTTTGAAATGAATAAATGAATAAATCACAGTCACTCACATGTGTCATCCTCGAACAATTTTACTAGAACTCCACGCGCTTGTTGTTCTCCACACATCAGGATACCTTCGACAGCAGTGGACTGTGTGCGACCGATAGATCGAGCAATGCTAATCATGGAGAGCAGAATCGACGCAAATAACAACATTGCTTAGTTCGGGACACCTAAGATCATTAGAATTGCTGCTGCTTTAACGTCGTCTAATATGCTTTTTTTTTTTTGAAAATTCGACACAAAAGTTGTACAACTTTTATTAATTGGAATACAGTGAATGGATAACGTTCAATACAAACTTGATAGATTAGAAAATTTTGGAAAAATGGTTGGGCGAACAATAACAAGCAGTTTTGGTTGTTTGATGAAGAAAATTAAGGGCAGCGTATGACAAAGCTGACAGTGTTAAGATGTATGTGGAACAATATAGTTTGGGATGTGGTTTGCGGGCATGAGGCCACCTTCAATTTCCCCTGATCATCCTGAAAAAGGGCATAGGAAATGGCACTAGTTCCTAGTTCAAGATACTTTAGAACGTCCCTACCCTGTACACGTTCCGGTCCTTTCAGTAGCCTATTCATTGGTTTTAGTTGAACAGGCTCGTGAGGGGATCTCATTGATCTTGTGCCGCTTGTGGATGCCGCTCGCGTACAAGAATGGAGCGTAATAACATATCTCGCAGGAACAAACGCAGTTTCCCAAGTTTTTTTCAGGGCGATTAGAAGGAATTGAGCGGGGCGGGAATCGCTCCCGTAACCTACACCCCGAACCCTATATTGTCCCACATGTTTCACAACTAAGTCAGTTTCTTCATACACCGCTTTTGATTTGCTTGTATCCGCTAGAATATAAAAAAAGTCGACTGATAAAGAGAAGCGAAATTTCGGATTAAATGGAATCAGGTTTTTTTTTACATCAATGAACGCACAACTAAAGACCCTAAGAGTTTTCATTGCATGTGAATAAAACGAATCAGAACTACTTTTAATGAAATAATACTGTATGTTTTATATTTGTTAAGGGAATGTGGGTGCAAAAAATCGAAAATTTATAAATCTAGAGTCAAAATTTTGTACTTTCTCATTCATATCCTTCATTTTTTCTACACAACAGTACGTGAATTTTCCAGTCCCTCCAAACATCCTCACCAATGTTCTGATGAGTAATTGATTGGGAACATCAATGAGCAAACATCTCTGGGTTAGGTACATATAACCATTAAACCTGCTTGTCGCTTATTTTTCTACTTGTTTTTGTGACATCTTCTTTTGTTTGTTTGTTTTTTTTTAATCTAGATATTGAACGTTTATTGAAGATCATAATAATGATAATTTGCTTATAGTTTCGACTGCTTTAGGTAGAAACCATTATTTTCTAGAATTCTTCATGCAACACACACATATACGAGTAAATATGCAATACAACTAAAAGGCAGAGTATCACGAAATTGAGGTGGCAGGTGAACCCTACAGAAAATGTAGAGTTCGGATAATATATTCGGTTCACGGAAACGAGCGTTGCTCCGCTCATCTTTCCCTGATTGGTGTTTAAAAAACTCCGTGAAAGACGGCATCCTTTCCTACGAGATCAGTCGCAACGCGCCACCGTTGTGCCGCGTCCATTAGCGAGTGGTCGAAGGTCAATGAAGTCTTCTCACTAGCGCGCTCGAGTAAACCCGAAGAATAGACAGTTGAGGAGACTGGAAGCTATACATGGAATTCCGTTCTAACGTCTCTTAGAAACTGGCGCGGTTTCTACGCTTTAGTTACGCTTTACAGGACGAGTGGGTAAATTGCGCGGGTCGCACTCTTTTTCATAATTTCCTTTTTTTCATAATCCTTTTTTCATAACCCGAACTCTACGTTTTCCTTGTAGTTTTCGTACCATTTTCGTACCGTGTCAGTTTAGTGACACGCTGTAACCAAGAAATATTTCACATATTTATTTCGTGAATTCAGTTTTCGATTCTAGACTTTTAAAAAAAGTGCGCAAAAACTGAATTAGTGCTAGATCCGTTAGGTGTTATCAACCTTTTCTCTGTAATATGGTCAAAACTCACAAACTAGAACTCAACCCTAACTAGGAAAAGAGCCGATGAAAGTAATCTTTCTGGCAAGTTGCCAAAAAAACTACTGTAAAGCGTACTGTTATACGCGTAAGTAGATAAATATGTGTGTAGAAGAAGAGGAAGTCGAAAAACAGGAGAGCAATATCCTGATTCTATTGCCAGCAAAATTTATGGATTTAATAAGAAACTATGCAATAGTGAGTGGCAATTAATGGGGTGTTGTGCTGTAAACTTTCATTCGCGGAGGAACCTGTTCTTACGTCAAGTTAACACTGAGTGTTAGTGGTGAACTTCCGCTCCAATCCACTGTAACGTGACATTTCTGCACCCAATAAGACCGAATGGCGCTTGTATACTTTCATTGTTTGCTAGTAATAGGTTAGTAACCACTCATTTATTAACTGATGTACAGCAGAATCCATTAAACTATTGTGGAGCATTTCTTATTGTGAAGATACTTGTGATTAGATAATTTCATTCCCAGTCTTGAAAACGCTAATGCTTTAATTCACCGCTACTACTGAAAGGGTCTTATAAAAAATAAATAGTTAGTTAGGAATAAGGCTCTCCTCTCTCTTTTTGAAATAATAACTCACAAATTGGTTATTTGGGGTCTCATTTCACGGATAAACCTTTTGTTCGGAGAGTGTGAAGCAGTCTCATTTAATTATCCATCAAAGAAAGCCAGTAAGCTCTACCAGAAATACTTTTCAGAGACCTTATATGAAAAAACCTCTCCCGATCCTATTGTTCCCTTTAGGCCAACCTTGTTTTTCATGAATTCTTTAATTTATTACAACTTATCGAATGTTTCATCATACAAGAATGTATTTCTCAAATCAAAGGTCCAGCTACGTGACAGTAATGTCTGTTTCAGGCGTCTGGAAACTAGTATTCTTCAATGCTCCGAAAGTAATATGATGTAACTTATTGCGTTTTCCAAACTGTGTATATATGCCATCGGATAGCAACGGCAAGATTACTGTAATGGACCAAAGAAAGCAAACAGTGAATGCTGAACATGTAGGCTAGATCATGCGACTCTTAAAGGCATCATCCCACGAATCTGAGGTGGTGCGGATTTCAGGTGGAGTATTCGTATACGGGATAGTAGATTATGGAGAGGAGTGTGGTTCCGTCCATTTCATCCTAGTTGCTGTAAAAAAAACGGCCCGGAAGATACGGCGACGCACAGGGCTGGCGCGCTCCAACCGGACTCGTTGTAGAAAGTAGCGCGCCGGAACGCTCGAAGCCGTATCTTCCGGGCCGTTTTTACGGCAATTAGGAAGAAATAGACGGAATTACCTCTCTCTCTTTAATCTACAATCCCGTATACGAACACTCCACCTGAAATCCGTATCACCTCAGATTCGTGGGGTGATGCCTGTAACTAATAAGGGGTTGGAATGTATGCACTGGGAACGTACGAGCTACGAGCTATATAACCCGCACTGTTATGTGACGAAAGATTCCCATACATTGCAAAAAGGTGCTGTCGTCCAGCACATCGCCAAAGCCCATAACCTGGAAGGTCAACCGCTTGAAGGGAGCACGGAATCTTTGGCAACAACCATTCGTTTCGCCGCGCTGAACTGGCGAACACTGTCGATTGAACTCAAACAAGCCGCCCTGTCTAGGCTTAAAAGGTCGCACTGCAGCTTTGATCAGCTGCTACCTTACGGAGAGTGTGTGCCTGTGACTGAAAAATCGTAATGATCACAATTCGGAGTGGGAACTGTCTCTCAGAAAGCAGTGCAAAACTACTCAACTTCGTTACAGTTTTTCTGAAACAACTACTATTTCACTGCCTTTAAAAAGTCATCTCCAAATTTATTGAATTTGCTGCAATCACTATTAGGTATTTGCTACTGGTTCTTCAAATTCATCTGTGAGCAACCCTTCAAGAGTATCGTATTCTTTCGGTCGTCCTTTCATACGACGATCTGCTATCTAAAAAAAAGTAAAGAAACATTAGATAAAGTTGATATTATAACCGATAACAATGGTATTCATCGCGTTAGCGCGTGAAAAAACGCCATTTTCAGGTGGAAGGGAGTAGTGTTTTGAAAAGAAAAACTGATTCGATCAGTACGAGGATGTGATGATCACCATAGCAGTGTCATATCCTCACTTCCTGCTTTCAATGTCCTCGTAATTCAGGTTTTCATAGGCTTACCTCAGCATAACGTTTCGCAGTGACTACAAGTGGTTGTAATCTATCGAAAGAATCTTCTTTTGACGGGGACTTACTCTGGAAAATGTCACATTATCGGTCCCAATAACTTCAAGAACAACGAATGTTTTTGTCTTTGGTAATTTAAGTTTTGTAAACGTTGACGCCAATCTGTTCCGTATGGCTATTTGCGGATACTCATTTTTTGCCGCGTGCAGTATCTGCACAATAGGACCATACGATTTGAACACAGGTAAACTTTTGAGGCCAGTTAAAGTTTAGAACTAGGAAATTGCAAAGACTGCGAAAATCAATCAGTAATTGCTGTAACTTCGCTCACAACCTCATATAATATCCAGAAAATTATGTACTTTACAGCTTATAAACGTCCAGCAAGTCTTAAGAAATAAAGCTCGGGAAAAAGAAAGCACGTACCTCTTTGCTAGCAACATCTTTCGACAGCTGATTACCTGGCTTCTCTGCGGTTCCTGAGGAGATATCCTTCACGTCCTTCACGTCAATTTTCAACTTCTCTTAATTTGACATCATCATAAATAACATTGGAGGTGAAAACAGAGAAAAGAATTTTAAGTATCAAGGTGGAAAAGAATTGGATTTCGTGGAAGCTTGCATGCTAGCAAATGCTGGCAAATATTCACAAAGTTTATCGCTAACGAAATTTTCAGCGTCTGATAATAGTAATATGTGTTGTTTCTCATTACAACTAACAAATGTATGCAAGAAGTTCGGTTCACAGGGATCTTTCACCTGATAATAGGGGGAAACACATCACAACTATTATTATTACAAATAAATTATAAACCAAATTATTATAATAATTATTATTATGAACCGCTTGAAAATTTGCATTTCATCGCAGTCCGCAGCGAGGGAATTGATTTGTTAAACTCGTGCACTTGAGAAGTTATTCGCAACTAGTCACCTTTATGCATTTTATTTGCCGCACGGCTCCGAGTTGTGGCTGGTGTTCGACATCGCGCGGCTCGCAGAACGATGTGGACAGCTCGGGTCCGACAAAGTGCGGGCATCTTTTCGGATCGTTTTCACGCATTTATCGCTTCCCTATCCCTATTCGCTAAATGGCACGTGCGATGCAGCAAAACTATGAGAACGGCTTTCCAAGTCTCATCGTATGCCGTCGTAAGTTCAGAGTGGATGGGAGTACCATTTGACTTATGATGCAAAAGCTCATTCGTACCTTGCGTTTTCGTTTTTCCTTCGCGACTTTCCTTCGAAATTTTTGTTGCTGTGTATGCTGGTACTTGGTCCGCTTAAAACATGCGAATGAAGTACAAATTGCAGCATTTTAAAACTTCAAGAGATGTAACAATAGTGCTCGATTTTATCTGTTTTTATTATAATTCACACTTACTGACGGCTTTTTCTTTCTTAGGGGCGCAGAGGATAACAAGTGTGGTCAGCATTAGCGCACTTGGAAGGGTACTGCTTCAGAAAATAATTCTCTTAAACGGTTGGATGCTTACAAGATCTGCTGCAGTACCTGAACACTAGGATAGCAATGCGAAATGAGCCATGATACTCTTGGAAATACATGAAGTGGGTGTCTATAAAAATGAACCACCTTCATTTCTGAGGATGTATGATAATACTATTTATTGATGGACAGTTTATTTATTATTGTAAACAAGAACTATGATACTATGGTGAACTATGATCCTTAACCTAACAATGTTCAGCAAATAAAGATGTATGATAGTGATCATCAGAAAAGAAAATAAAAGTTTGGAAGTGAATTTAAACGCAGTTGAAATGCACTGCTTGTGCCTTCGATCAAACTAAACTCAGCCTGTAGTCAACCAAAGAATTTGTAAATCTTCATACTCATGTAATTTAATCATATGGGCTCGTTCAGTCTTCGGCTGAACGTGATATAGTGATCTCATCTTTTTGATTTTTCGTTCACCTCATTTCACCTCTTACAACTTTGTCAGCATTCCAAAAGATTTATGAAATATGAGAAATACATGACTGTTGAATTTCTGCCCTTCGCACATTTCTTCTGAAAAACCAGAATAAAACTGATAGATGGACCAGCCTCAAAGCGCGTATATGAGTCTGATTATTATCAGCTCACTATTTGTAGAAAGGCTCACTTCTAAACACAATCAGGTTTCCGAGCATACGCCAAAGTCGATAATTATATAGGTCAAATACCTACAAGAAGCACAAAAATCCCGACAACTTCCTGTTAGATCACACCTAACTTCATTGTCACAGTAATATTGTCGAGTTTGGCGATGATACGAAACTCAGACGACGCATCACGTCTTGTGAGATGCGAAAGAGCGATTAATAGATTTATTCTGTGCGAACTCTTGGCTAGATCGACAGTGTTTGCAGAGCTCTGTTCCAGGACGAAAGACCTTTGCGAGGAATAAAGCGAATAACCGCAGTTACTGGTATCACGCTGCCAATTAAGTCAAATCAATTTGGATCTTCAATCGAGTAATCTGGATGAACACAGTTCAACAGAACAAATGTGTTACCGTGCGAAGACTCCCAAACGATAGTTTTCTTTTTCGGAAAGAACTCCTTGTACTCTGTGTTCGCTAAGAACAAAAGTCGCTCATTATTTGGTCTTTGAACAGAAGCGTGAGGACCCTCTTTCGTTTACATCTCAGGATGAATTCAAGACATGTGAGCAAATTTGATGAAATTTTAAATCACGAACGGCTGGGATAGGACGGAGAGAAAAAGGAATGTACGAGAAGAACGCATGTACAGGCACCCGGCTCAATACCTCTTCTACTTTTTATAAAAGGTATAAATGGTGTAAGTTATGTATATTTTCTCTCTCTCAAAAAAAAAGGGGAAATTGCAAGGGAGGAACTGATGTCGCGAACGTGAGCATAACCTACAGTTGTTATCTAGTCACCATCGGCGCTAAAACATTTTTTCAATTCTCATATACTATAGAGATGAGTGTTACAGCAGCGTCAAAGCTTACTTACTCACTAGCAGCTCTGCTCGAAGTATCGCGGTAGAACCTTCACTAAGGTGTACAGCCCGATTTTAATTTAGCTTTTTTTTTAATTGGACAGCAAGGCAAGCTGTTTCGGCGCGGCCATAGTTTCATAGTTACAGTGATTCGGAGATCGGCCGCAAACACGTTAGGTACACTGATTTGCAGGTACCACCTATTCTTTCTAATGATGTCCATCATTCAGATAAATTCTAACCAGTGTTGAGGACATCAGCAAGCAGAAACCAGAAAAAAAGAAAAAGTGCTAGAATCAAAAATGAGAAAACTAAGAATTCAAAGTTCATTGCATTTACATCACAAATTGTACAGTCCCAGAGAATTACGTTGGCCAAGTTTTTGTGCACATTCGTCGCTGCTTTTCATTTCGCACAAAAAGCAACTTTCGTCAAGATTCAATCTCCATAACTGCTTGCAATAAATCAAAGAAACGAGATCGGTCCTCTGATCGGATATATACCACTAAAAGAACACAAAATTTGCTAACATTAATTATTTACACCCAGGGATCTAGATTATCTCACCATTCGGATCAAAATTATCCCTTCGGACATCTAGACTAGCTTGTTCCGCAGCACGTTCAAATGCTCTTCCCATAAAACTAAATCCAATAACTTTTTAAAAACATATCAATGTAAATCAAGCTACTTTCATACCTCATCAATTGAGCATCTTTATATACAGTATCCAAAGGCATTACACCTGTCACAACATGCCATCCCTGCATATCTCCAGATAAAGCTAAGCTAACTACCAATGGCTTTGTAGTTCTATCACGACTCCGCCGTACTGATGAGAATGCACGTTGTAGAAATGTTGTGAACAAGAAGACAAAATGTCTTGAATCCATGGTTTCGTCTGCAAGTACATTAATGAACAAGCCCATCTCATTCTACTCAGAAAAGTGAGTGTTGAAACTGCACTGCAGATTACAAGAAGTAAGACTCGTATCAACTTTAAAATGCCCAAAATAGGAAGTTTTATATCGATTAGGAACCAACGATAAGTGGAAGAATCTTACGAAGTCACTGAAATCTTAAAGTGCAAAATGAATGAAACCAACTGACTAACAGCTATGAATCCCCATGAGGCAGCACTTTATAAAGCTTGTTTTGAAATAGTTTGCACCACATCATGGTGACTACAACTTGAAATCTACGAAAATAAATGAAAAGTGACGTCACACTTTTAAAGCTTTGTATGGCAGCGTAATTCATACAAACTCAGGTGGCGCAGTGAATAATTGAAGGTATGATGATTAACTCCATCTGGAGATCATCTACCTAGATTCAACATATAATAGTTTTAACCTAAAACCAACAGGAAAGAAAAACGCAAAGAAAAATAGCATCAAAACTTCGGGCAAGCATAAGTGCGATAGGGAGGAGCCGGACCCTCCTCAGGTGAAGGAGTCTAGCTCATGGGGTGAAGCTGAAGTGATGAGGATCTCTTAGTCAACCGTCCAAAAGTGGAGGGGCTCTCTTCGCCAAACGTCCAGAAGTGAAGAGGGTTCTTTCGCCAACTGTCTAACAGTGAAAAGGGACCCTTCGCCAACCGTTCAAAAGTGAAGGAGGTATGAGCACCGCCTCCATCTATGTTGGGAAGGAAGAAGAGTTCGAAAACTTATCCGCAGAATATTAGGAGAAACGAAACACGGATTTAAATAAGTTATTAAACTTTGACATAAAAATGCAGACAAGATAATCAGTATTAGGTGAAGGTAAGGCAGAAACATTGGCCATTTTTAGTGAAGCTGCATAACTTGGGTGAGTACGATAGTACCGATAGTTAAGAATACCCGAAAAAAAATCCACCGGGTGACATCGACAGACTGAAATGTGCATAACATACGGTTCAGGTGGTGGTTTGGAATCTTACATTAGCCTCCAATACCGTGTCCATCTAAACGCCACCAAGTTAAACACAGTGGGTAAAGTGTAGTTAGGGGCACTTAGTTGCGCTCTTGTTCATGGAAGTAAATAACTAAAATCAGTTGGGTGCCTAAGACCTAAGCATTAGTCTTAAGGGATCTATAAAAATCTAAAGCTACTAAGGGAAAAAGAGGATAGAGCTTCCAGAAATAAGAGCGCAGTTGAGTTCCTACGCCCCAAACTACATTTTCCCCAACGCATCGGGTTGGTACAAATACCTCCTTTTCAGTAGGGGTAAGAAGTGGAATGGGAACTCAGATTGCACGTGGTTCCACTACCATTTAATGCAGTCATCATTTTTAAAATTATCCTTGAATTTAATACACGTTTCTCATCATGATCCAAAGCTAGTTTCTTTAAGAAAGACAACATTTGAGGACAAACACATACAAGAACCTCACCCAAGCTATGCGTTGAAGAATGAAGGAAGAACGGTCCCACCGGGAGCACTTCCTGTTGGTTTACGGCTGCTGCCACTAACGACCATACACACTCGAGACCGATCTAAAGGATACAATATATACGACAGGAGTATATATAGGGCATGTATGCAAGATGAACAAAAAACTACTTATGAGATAATTCTGACTGTGAAAAATGACTAACTCTGTCATTTTCCAGGGTATTTTTTGAAAGTAGCTACAAAGGGAAAAAACCTAAGCAACCCCTTCTTCACAGGTTACGACAGTTTCCAAGTTTAGAAGCAGAGAGGAAACTATCTTAAACATCTTAAACAAAAACACAAAACTACCTTGTACATGTCGAACGATTTCACAAGTGGTCCATAATCCTGATGAGACTTCATAAAACAACGAAGTATGTTGCGTGAGGACTCAAACCGTTCGACAAGCGGTACTCGGCGTGGGAATTCTAGTCTTTAACGACGTAACTGCACTTATGTTAAAAGCTATGAAGGAACTGCTTAAAATCCTGCACAAAAGCTTCACAGAATCATACCTAGCAGCTAATCCTCTCGCCACATCAGCAGCACAGACACGGTTTGAGTAGCCGAAATGAGCTATAAACGACGCAAAAGAAGGTGTCATCTCCTTCTCAAGTGTTTGAATAACTTCTTTTCTCCGTGTTGATCCCATTGCCTCGAACTTTTGTCGCGTCTCACTTAGCGTCAACCTGGAAATGGCGAGTGAAGTTTCTCCTGATACGAAGAAGACATCATTAATATAAAATTAGCAGGCTCAGGTGGCGTACCCCAGATTAGCGAGAAGGTGTTTGACATCTGAATCACCTCTTTGCGTCCAATTTCGTGTTTTACACGCAAAATGTTCATTCACAGCCATCGCTCGATACAAAGACCAATGTGAGTACATTGCAAGCGGAAGTCTGGAAACAAGATTTGTAGTAGTCTCAGACATCCAGCGACGAGTGATTATCCAGGATAGTTGTTGTTGTTCTCTTGCAAATTTAAGAAAAAAAAAGAAAAAAGCACGTGTAATTAGGAGCGAATGAACAAACAGCTCACTCTTTCTCGAAGGACACTCTTAACAAATCATCAGCTTTCGCCCCAGAGTTTCGAGGTGAAAACCTATGGATGAATGGTCGCATACGATCAATACAAACATCGTGATATGTCTCTATAGTTATCTGAATTAAAGAACATAGGTGTTGAGATTCAAAGTGAAGTGATTTCCACATAGAGATTCGCGAGCGTAAAAAGCTTACTAGTTTGTCCGCCCATTGACTACTTAGTCCTACAGCAGCAACCCACATCAACTCAGGAGTAGCTTTGTTTAGAGCAGCTGCTAATTCAAGCATTCGTACGGCACTCTGAGGAGAGATTTTCGGTCCAGCATCCAAGTGAAATCTTAGAAAAAGAGCAACAAAACAACGAAATTCAACGTACCGATATAGAATACCATGCATTTTCGTAATACTTCCACAATAGATTTCGCCGGCGTTTTTGCCATTGCTTTTTCGCTTCCTAAACAGTCCTCCCAGTAAGAAGATAAAGAACCACATGATTCTGATCAATCCTGTTGGGATGCGCCTACGCGTTCGACTCCAATTCAGTTTCAGATCGCTTCAACTCGCATGAGATTCATGAATGTGTGGAGCCCATACAATGGCCTTCGAGGGCAGACCGATGTATCAAGTAAGTTTTTTTTTTTATTCTGTTCTGTTTGTTTTTATTCTCTCAAACAATTCTGGTGCCAACTTATAGACTCCGGAATGACTCGTATCTAAACTTAAATCCGGCTGCGGGACGCTCCGCCCCTTGGACCAATGCTAACGCGTCGCGAAATTCAAAGTGGAGCAGCGACTAGCCACTTCATCCGTTTTTCCAGAGGAATAGACTCGGAGAAAGCTTCAAAATAGGATAAGATGCTTGACGAGCTCTTATCATAAAGCAGACGAGGATAATATCACAACAAATCGTAGTACAAGAAACAAATGGGGAATTTTGGAGTAAGTATGGACTGGAGGTGCCACGAGGGTTTCTTGATCCCAATGTATCTATATAAGATCTGATATCTTTTCTTGTTCCTCTCTCCAGTTTCCTTCTCGTTGCTCCATTTGTTCTTCCTTCATCGTCTTCTGCATCATCTCATCATCTTTCTCCGTCCTACTTGTTTTTACAGCTGGATTTGCTTCAACGTGTTTATGTAGATTGCTTTTCACTTTATTCACGTAATATGAAATTTATTTATATCTTGACACAGTAACCGAACACCAGCGTTTAACCTTGTTATTGCTCTAGCTTCAGTAATAGGATAAGGAGAAACCTCATTATGTTCTTCACTTTGCCGAAATCCCTCAATGGTTTCGATTTGATTCTATGTTTTCTTGAGCAGTTTCCTGTAAGGGCATTGTTTCGCGTTGTTTCCTTTGTCTTCGTGCACCACTTCACCCTCATTTATTCCTTTGCAACGGTAAGCGTAGTATCTTTAGAGTAACAGAAGAGTTGGAAATGATGAAATTCAGAAACACAAATGAGTACTTTCGCAAGAACGAAAAACTGAAGTGAAATTGAACTTTAACTTCCACTGTTTGGTAAGGTAATAAGTACTGTATGCAATTTCCGTTTATTCGTTTACTCCCTTCGAAAAGCGGAAGGCTTAAGCTTGAATATGACGAGAGTTTGATTTTCCTTTCTGTTTCCAAGATTGGTTGAATGGTAGCAAAAAACTACTCTTGCGAGAAAAGGTCCAACCGAGTGTCCAGTGAGTCTAAACACACGAAAACGAAGTCTACTGAGAATTTTTGCGAAATGCAAATTCAAGTAAAGTCTGAGAACGTTACATAGATTTTGTCATGAACCGCCCTGCCTTCCTTTGTAACTTTTCATTATTTGATTCAATATTAGGGTTGTATAATTTAGAATGTCTTGCAGAAAAGCGACTTCCTCCAATTTGAAAGAGATGAGAAGATCCTTAACTTTTATTCGGGAAAGTTCCACTATTTTTCTATGTATTCCTTTAGCTTTAATGTTCCCGTGATGTAAAGAAGTAAAGACAAAGTAGAACAAGTTTAGGAGGGAGTGGAAAGACACAAATAACAACAAAAGAACGTGCAGAAACAGTGAAATACACGAAAGTGCAACTACATGAATGGAGTAAACGTGAGGAACAAGAGATAAGACATACTGTATGGGCGAAAAACAAACAAGAAAAACGGATTCCGGCGCGCTATTTTCTACAACGAGTTCAATTGGAGCGCACCAGCCTTGTGCACGCGCCGCATCTTCCCGGCCATTTTTTACAGAAATTAGGAAGAAATGGACGGAATCACCCCCTCTCCATAATCTACTATGCCGAATACTCCACCTGAAATCCGTACCACCTCAGATTCGTGGGGTGATGTCTTCAAACGGCTGCGCGGGTGGTCGCGCGGCAACCGCTCTAGTAGGTTTGGAGCGCGCTGGATGGTTCTACCGCGTTTCTTTAGCAGACCTGGAGCTAAAGACATGTGTACGAATTCGTTTTGATTTGAATGAAAAGAATTTGGAAGTTGAATAGTGAATAGGGAGGCATGACCATTTCTGTTGTTTACTGTTACCTAGCACAGCTTCATTAAGTTGGTGTTTCTAGGAGTACTTCTTCCACTGTGAGCAAACATAGCACTCGATACTCGATAGCTGTTAACGTTCATCTGATAACTTGCACACTGCATTGTAGGTTACTTTTGGAAATATGTGTAACGGTGACAGTGTTAGTTTGAACATGACGTTATGGCATGTGCTAGCGTGGGATTCAGTTTGGCAGGGACTTAGGTGACTCTTACTTCCCAACTTTCAGCCTATTCCTTTTGCTACATTTAAAAGTGGTTTGCTCGCAGCTACTCCTTCAATCTCGCTCTCAGAAATACTTTTTTTCTTAGGGTTCTTTTTCGTCTATCTTTGCAAAATATGTGGAGAGAATTGTCTGGAAGATGCTTGGTGAACGGATATCTGTATGCTTTTATGGACAAACATGTCTCTTGCGGTCTACATGATTCGCGAATGAACCATCTAAAACAAGTTGAATGAAAAAGATGGTGGACGTTAATACAAAAACAAAGCAAAAGTTATTTAAAGTGGTCATCAGATAGTATCTGAAAAACATAAATAAATAAATTGGTATCACCATTTCAACGTTAAACACCAGTCAAGTCATACGCTCTGTGAAGATTCACAAAAATTAATCATGAGAATTTAGATACATGACAACAGGCAGCAGAGATGAAGGCTCAGAGATTCTCGAGCTTTTCCCTGGTTCTTAGCACCGATATCCTTCCTTCAACGTTTTCCGTGAACAAACATAACATAGCATGAGCAAATATTGGTAACTTCTATGCTCTTACGCTAGCATACTAGCTTTAGGACCATTCTTTTATTTCATACTACTTGATTCTTAAATGTAGAGATCTGCTCTGTTGTTGAACTCACAAGTAGTACAAGGAAGATTCCTTCAGTTGCTTAGACCGAAGTTAGAAGCCTTCTATATTCGAGGCGAGTTCACGACTAATTCTTCCAATCACAGGCTCTCACACGAGCCAGCCTACCGCTACGCGACCGCTCGCGCAGCCGTTTAAGTAGATTTAGATGGGCCTAGGGTGAATTGGTTCAATGGGCGGAGCCTTCCGCAGCCGGGTGTAAGTTTAGATACGAGTCTCCGGAATGATGAAAAACTTGACTGGTTCTAATGCAATTTCAAATCATCGACTGTGCAGTAGCAGAACCTTTCACCAACTGTACTACCATCCCAATTTAACCAATAAATTCACAGTTTCATTTCGCGCGAAAGAACGTCTACTAACCTTCTTCAGAAGTTTCCGTTCAACCTTTTCCATTCCTTTTCTAGCCCCGGTTCCTTCTTCTTCGTTGTCCTCTCCACTACTTGACTCTTCCGATTCTTCTTTTTCAATCACTGAAGACATATCTGGTATACTGAAAATAGTTGTGCAAATACATTAAAATCAATCAAAGATCAGACACTCACTTAAGTTTCGGCACTTCCGCGCCGTCTACCATGATCATTATTTGTCCGCCTTCAAAAACGTTCTCGTGATGGAAAGGTCTTCGAGAGTCCATGATGAATACTTTGCTTCCTTCGGGTACCTGCATGTCCTGCAGAGAACGATTGCCACCACAATTAATCAAAACTATGGTGGGACCTAAATAAAACAAGTGTGAAAGACTAAGAGGCATATCACCGTCTTCCAAAACATTGGAGACATTCGCTTGATGTCTCATATTGACCTCAATTTCACCTATAACAATGTTCAGCGATAAAACACATTAACGGCATGAATCTGCTATTGTAGCGTTTTCAAACAATATGGCTCATGCACATAGGTGTGAGAAGCCCTCCTCAGGTGAAGGAGGTTTAGCCCATGGGGTGCAGCTCAAGTGAAGGGGGTCCTTTCGCCGACCGTCCAAAAGTGAAGGGGGTAATTTCGCCAACCGTTTAAAAAGTGAAGGAGGTCCGAGCACCGGCTCCGATTATCGCATCTATGCTCATGTAGAACTTACTTTGGTCATAGTGCTCTCGTAACGTTCGATCCAACATCTCCCAGCCACTGACGGGAACCATGGAAAAGGAGATATCATCGCAGATAAATAATTGCTGGAAAAGTATAACCCGGTTGTTAAATCTCCATCAAGTTGTTTAGTGTAATTTTGAGGGGGTTCGATATCCACTGACTCCCAAGATCAAGTTATATTTGCAAAATTTCACCAGATTGTGCTCGGATATGCGAGTGTTGCAAAACGATATTCTTTTCATCTTTTCGAGTTAGTAAGGTGAGCTCTAGATAGTGAAAAGTGTTGAGAATCTCCAGCCACACCGCACGTAAAGAGCCGCACAGATGGAAAAAGAAACATTGTTACGTAACAGCAAGTTTGCACGTTAGAAGTCTTAAACTATTAGCAGATAATTTAGAAAATTAGGCTCTTCGAAATGTGTGCAACAATATTGGACACTTTGAGCGCATTTTGACGACTGGCCCGCCAAACTCCTCTATTTGTAAAATATCCAGCGAATAACACGAATCGCTGTATACCATGCACTTCCTTGTACCCATTTAATGCAAGGTTCCGCCCGATGCTGCTATGCTGTGATATGGGCATGCTATGATATGCTAGATGGGATGTTCAGGACAGACTTCACCACTCAGTAGCGAATTCCCTATACATTATGTTCAAAACGAATAACAAGCCCCAAGCATCTTCCTTGGGCGCGACACCGTCCGCCAAAGCTTAAAGCACGGTACACCGTAAGCGCGTCAGCAATTTGCCTTTGCGCATATTGCGACGGCGAGGGCGCATGCGCAGTGCCTTTTTCGTTCGTTTCACAGGTTTCCATGGACCAAGATGGCGGTGTTAACTGGGCACAAGTGCATTGCCCTATGGTTCATATTGCTGCTAACATTGATTTCTATAGTTATTTATCTGGTAGGTGAAGTATAAGAATCAATACGGTGGCAAGGGCACCGAAAACTGGAGATGTTGATGTTTCAGGACGGGGGGTTCGACAAGCAACCGTACCTCATGTTCGTTCTATTCGCCGTCACTGATATTCTATACATTTCATACATAGTATGGTCAATGATATCGTCGACGACAGCAACGCTCCCTTCACGTTATAGCCATTTATACAATTTCCTCAGTTTTCATCGTGATCAAGTAGCCCAATTAGGTGAGTTTCTTTTACACCCAGTCTTGCATCTTTATAGGAATTAACTTTCGGCTTTAGTTTGCTTCCTTCTGAAGATTGCGTTCGAATGTCTTCTCTTTGCAAGGATTGTGCTTCTAAGGGAGATACCCTTGTTTGTTCTTCTTTCTCCCGTGTGGCTTATACTATCTATCATTGTCATTGATCTCAGCAAACGGTTATATTCTATACAACAAAAGGTTTTATGATTATGTATATAGGTTATTGGTTTTTCCAACGAGCACTATAAAAAAAAACATATACGCTTTAATTCTGTGCATTAAAGTATTTAAAACTACAATTACAACTAAAATCCCAACAATTTTAAATGTCCACAAGTCAACTCACCGAAAGAATCGTGTAAGCGCATAGTGCATCGACGTCCTCTCCAACAATGACAAGAACATGCTGAAAAGAAAGTGAGAAAGATTAGAGATGAAGGAAGAGTAATACTGAGAAAAAAATGGAAAGTTTAAAAGCAGTCAACACTTTTGCTCCCTATATCTAGGCCATGTTGCAATACCGGATCTGACCTCACCATCTTGCTTCGGTGCCTTTTCTTATGTAATTCTCGTGCTTCTTAGCACGTAAGTGCAAATTCGAAGTCTATCTCTTAATGGATTACAATTTGCTCAAGAAAAGAGACCTGTTCAGTATCCATAATAATTGTGTGGTAAGTATTCGGCTCAGTTTCACTTATGCCTCTGACAGACACCGTAGAAAGTTTTTTGGCGGTCTACGGGGTGCTTTTTTTCCAAGAAAAAAAAATCTCCTTCGTTCGAATGGTAGTTCTTAGGATAAAATAACCCAGAGAAAGCATTGACGAGGAAGTCTTAACAAAGAAAGTGGATAACTCAGCTACATATTTGACAGAAAAATTGCAATGTCAAGCACAGGAGTCACCACTTGTCCGTTGCCTTCGGCACGGTCATTTTCGTTCGATAATAGGGTATTTAAACGTAAGTAACGGCGCGAGGTTGTGCGAATGCAGCACATATCTAAAACTTCTAACTCGACTGTAGTTGACGTGAGTTGGCCAAATCGACTATACCTACGGCTACGACAGAAGAAGCAGGAGGGAATTTAAGTGACTGGAAGGATTTTAATGTCTGTTGCGAACTGAATAATTAAAGGCTGTGAAAGCAAATCGATGCTGAGATAGATTTGGTGATTTGGACGATACTTATTACGCTGATGTCAAACAAGAAATCATTCTTTTCAACGCAAAATATAGCTATTAGACTTGCGAAGAAAAAACATTATGTTGCTGGAACTAATTATGTTCTTCAAGAACTAGGAAGTGAAGAGAAGAAGAGTTCAATGCATACAAACATTGGGGGTACAAATAAGTTCTGAGGGATCCACAAAAAATGGCGTCACTTGCTTCAAATCGCATCGAACCATCTTATAACTATATTCATGCTGAAGCTGCTAAATGATCTCCCTCTAAAAATCAGCATATGTCATTTCGCTGAAGTGTAAACGTTCAGAAACGAAGTGAAAGAATGCAATTTAACGATCGGCAGATATGGAGAATCGTGGTATCACTTTTTCGGTGTTTTAGAAGTACGAGTCACGGATATACTCGAAAACAGACGCAGAACACAGATAACAAAATTGCTGGGAATACTAACTCTGGGAATGAGTATGCAGTTGGACCGCAGAAATTTAGAAAGGAAAGGCCCGTAGACGAAAGATTTGCGTAAAAAGAGCAAAGCGCCCTCTGTCGGGGGTACCTTTGATGGATGTGGATGACTGGAATGTGAGTTTCTTAGTGATATTCCACAACTGCGGCAAGAAAGAAAAAAAAAACAGAAATGGAATCAGAATCGATATACATAAGTCTGCACGCTATCAAAATTCTTTTTTATTGAAGAAATAGATATGTCTGAGAGGACAATAGGAAAACATATTAGAAAATCAATGCCTTAAATCTTAAGTAAATTCGTGGGAAAAAGTTTTGGGAGGAAACCATGGCCAGCACCGTAGTTTTCATTAACAGTACTATCACTTACAGATTTCTTAACGATATCGTAGAACTGTGTTCGTAGATTATCCTGTATGAGCATTTGCAACTTCTACTTCTTCAGAGTCAGAAGTGAAGATCCGACCTTCGGCTCCTCTCTTTGCTGAAACTTCACTTTTATAACGGACGAAAAGCTAAGAAAAATAAATATGCCTGGTAATTCCACCACGTCGTAAATAATTCCTCATAGTTACCAACAGTACTCAACTTTCTATTACGATTAACGATTATGACGGTTGAAGAGGAGTAAGAATTGGTACTCATCCCTACTTATTCCCATCTATCCATTCAATAATCGTAAAAAGAAGAAAGCGTGCCGAAAAAAGGAAATAAAATGGTGTACACATGGATTTAAATAAATACATTCCCGCGACATACATTGTCCGCAGAGCGCGAAATTCGAAGGCTTTCGGAAAAATAAAGAAAGAAATCAATGGAGAACAAAGACTGAATTTGTTGTTCCATCGAGGTGTTGGGTTGATCATTAGAGATTAGTGTACAGATCATTAGAGGGTTATAGAATCCACTGTGTTGGTTGAGCGTCATCCACTGGCAACTTTACGCTCAAGCACAGTGGGATTTATCCACGAGCACTTATCGGTTGACCAGTGGTTTGTTTATGTTAGAGAGCAGGTCCTAGCTGAACACATGTGCTGAATAATGGGTCATATCAGTATTTCGAAGCAAATACGCACTGCTAGAGAATAGTTGCTCGGAAGTGTTTAAAGGCACCACCTCACGAATTTGGGGTGGTGTGGGTTTCAGGTGGATTATGCCTATACGGGGCTATCGTAGATTATGGGGAGGAGGGTGACTCCGTCCATTTCTTCCTAATTGCCGAAAAAACGGCCCGGCAGACTCGGCCTCGAGCGTCCCGGAGCGCTATTTTGTACATCGAGTCCGATTAGAGCGCGCCAGCCTTCTGCAACCTGGAAGCCGCACCACCCCAGATTCGAGGGGTGATCCCTTTAAATGGCACGAGCTTAAGTCCGAGCTTATTTCTTTTCACCTGCAGTTTCGGTGTTTTCGCATTGTTTACATTCTTGAAAGGCAAAACTATAAGAATTCATCCCTCCAAAAGTTTATTATCTTATCGGAAGCAGAGAAGACCTCATCGATTCTTCAGCCAATTGGTTCTGTCCTCGACCACAGATAGTAGGGGGTTCATTATGTGAAAACCTTTTTTTGTGCTTGATTATTTCTACGATGGTCATACAGGACATATAGGAGTTTCTGAAGGACTTCCGATTATTCAAACTTCCAAAATGTAAGGTATTCGTGAAATAAAATTTACAGCAAAATGAACGGAAATCAGGGTTCCTCTGAAGTTCAGTGTGGATCTACACATTAAATTGTTAGGAATACAATGGTTTTCTTACAACATGCATCTACTTTTGCACAAACCGATAGAGTCAAATTAGAAGACATCAATGAATCTGTGAGAAAGAAGAAAAATAGAGCGAAAACAGTTTTCATTTTCCACTATTTCAAGACTGACTATAAAAATCGGATGTACTATGCGGTTACGCTATTTGTTACATAAACATCTGATCATGTGATAAGATTGACTATCAGGAAGTAAAACTCCAAAAATACTTGAAAAACAAGAAGATACGTTGAAAAACATACAAAATCACTACTTCGAACAACAATTCCAAAAGAAATCGCTCTTCGTAAGTCGCAACATATGGAAAACAATCTCTAAATTAGTATCGAAGGTTTCCAACCCGGCGACCGCAATCCGCGTTCGATTAAGGAAAAAAGAAGTGTGTACAAAGAAGAAGCATGCGTTGCGAGAGATCGTTGAGGTCATTCGACTGAAAAAAAAACTGAGTCGACAGTGCAATGGCATAAACGGTATAAATTGTGCAAAATCACGCCAACGTATTACCGTGAATTGTAAAGTTCTGAATATCACCCATCATACAGCTGCACTCCACAGACAAACAAAGATCGGAATAGATGGAAAAAACTGTCCCTTTTGAACTCCTAACAAGTTTGGCAAGTTTTGTTTATTGCTTGTTTTGTTAGAAAAAAAATTACAGGAACGCAGAGATACAAAAATAGACAAAAGTGTGTCCAAATAGTGAATGTTACTGAAGTTACGAAAAATGACATTTTGAGGAATTTCTGTTACACTTTTTCTTACCTACTACTTGAACTTACCTGTTTTCTTTCCTCTTGTCCTTGAGGTGGTGCGTTGATGCCGACTCTATAGTAGGGTCAAAACGACATGAAGCAGGGTGCAACTGCGTACGCGGCTTCTCTCGAGGCGGTGCAGTGGAGCGTAGCGGTTAGGAGTGCACTGGAGCCTTTGATGGCACCACCCATCACTGCAGTTTGCGGCTGACTCAACTCGGTTCCAACTATTACTTCCACGGCGCCGTTTCGGGCGCGTACGCAAATGCACCGTGCTTCATGTCGCTTTGACCCGACTACACGTAAGCAGAACACAAGCTCCGAAAACGATAGAAAAACAAACTAAAATAGTTCAAATTCGTGCAGTATACGACTTGGCAGTGTTAAGATTAGATGCTCATAGAAAAGGGACTTTAATTCATCCTTTTCAATTCATCTGAAACTACAGCAACTTAATTTTGCTTATATTTCACCATGACAATAAAGTTTGACAAAATTGGTATTTTATGTGGTCTTTTTTATTCAGAGGCCAGCAAAAAGTACTAGAGTCGAAATTTCTCGGACAAATTGGCAATTTTTATTTATCTTACAATTTTACAATAACAATACAATAACTGTGAATCATTTGAAGTATGTCCCATTGGCATCGATGGTCTTTTGCTAACGTTTGGGCAGATCGTAGGTACCCTTGTTCCAGAACGCTGGGAACTGGTCCTTGTAGAACTGTTCGAGTGCCTTTTGGTGTTGTTGCGGCTTTGGAACTCTTGACCATCCAGATGACGTTGGAGATAGGAAAAAAGGTGGTAATCGGTGGGAATCAGGGCTGCGGAATACGGTGGGTGTGGTAAAATGGTCCAGCGGAACTCCATCAGCTTACCCTTGGTCGTTCTTGGAATGTGCGGCCCAACGTTGTCATGACTTGGAAGTAGACTTCGTGCTGCTGCGGGCGTGCATTTTCGAGATTTCCCTTTGAATTCCTCAGTTGCTCAATAGAAGACTGCGGTCACTGTACATCCCTCGGCGAACGGCTCCCAGTATTCGACACCGTGTACGCTCTACCAGATGCAGAGCATAACCTTTTTGGCGTGTAGGTTGAGGTTAGGGACGTCTTCTGCATCCGCACCTTTGTCAACCCATTGGGCACGCCGGTGAATGTTAGAATAGGGAATTCACTTCTCATTTCCGGTGCCTTTCTCTCTTCACGCTCAAGCGCAGACACACATGGTGCTGAAGAGCATACCTTGCCGATTGACTTCAATACGCGAACAGCTGTGGTTTGATTCATTCCTAGAGCGACTGTCAGTTCACAAATGGTTTGATGCGGATTGGCTTACATCTGTCTCCGCAGCAGATTCAAATTCAATTTCATCGGGCGTCCCGAACGGTCTCCATCTTCGAGGGAATAGTGGATAAATAGATGGAGAAAGAGTAAGATGTTGCGGAGGTGGAGTGACGACGGCTTGGAATTGCGTGGCATGGTGGCAGGAAGGGAACCAGCTGAGTGTAATTGTTAACCTACCTTACAAGAACCTTTTATACTCTATGAAACGGAAAAGAACCGAGAACATTCCACTCAATCTAATAATAAAACCACTTCATTTACTTTACACGTTATCCATTGAAAAATATTCATTTGCCGCCTACTTATTAATGTCATGTTTTTACTTTGCTTTCTTGATGTTTATCATAGGGAAACAATTGTGGCTAATTGGTCTTTAATTCTAAAGCTAATTCTAAGGCTAATTGGTCGAACAGCTTTTTTCTTGTAGAAACGAGTTTTAATAGAGAGCACATTTTTGTAAACACCTCCATGAGAACTATAGTAGGATCAAAACAACATGAAACAGGACGCAGTTGTGTATGCGGTAGCGCTCGAAGCGGTGCGGTGGAGCGTAGCGGTTAAGGTCGTGTGGGACCCATGCTAGCACCTCTCATCGCTGCGATTCACAGTGGTCCCAGCCCGATTCCACTGCCAGCTCCACCGCTTACGCAACTGCACCGTGCTTCATGTTGTTTTGACCCTACTATATGCGGTCGTATTTTTCCGTTTTCAAATAGTCATTGTTTAAATCCAGAGTTCGGGAAGTAAATTACGAGTGTGAGCGTAGCCTCCTCAGTCTCTCCTAATTGGTGTGAAAGACGGCGTGAGAAATGGCGTTTGTTCTTCAAAGTACGTGAAAATGCGTCACTCTTTTGCACGCACCTAACCCACCGGTGAGCGTTCGAAAATCAATGAGGTCTCCTCAGCTATGTACCTATCCAAGTGAAACCAATGAATAGGCTGCTGAGGAACTCGCATGTACCCGGGATGCGTTCTGACGTATAGGAACAAACGCCGTCTTTCAGGACGATTAGGAGTCTTAGCGCCTCGTTCAAACTCATAATCTGCACCTCGAATTTTAGAGATGCACAGAGACACCCCTACAGCCTAAGTTTACTGAAACGCTGTTGTGAGAAAACTCGAAAAAAAAAGAAAAACGCAAAGCTAGAGTGATATCGGCAGGTGTATTTCGTTTTTACAAAGTCCGTGCGCAGTACTGTAGCCCCTTAATGTTAGGAAATTTGGCGCGTCATCAGCAACCTTGAAGGTAATCACGTCCGCCCGGCCACACTCAAATTTTTGCAGCAGTGACTGTCTCTTTGCCCTTTTTCTAGCAAACTGATCCCAGACAAAATTCCCGACCTGTTGTCCACAACTCGTAATTGTCAAAATCCAGGTCGCCTTCGGTAGCGGCGATGGAATTTAGCGGTAGTTTCACTAATCACACCATTTATTTTTCCATTTGTAGTTTTTTGTTGTTTGGGGGAAAAGTACAATTGTACGCAATGTGCGTAGATTTTCAAGGATGCTGCCTTTGTCTTCTCTATGCTGCGAATAGTGTTCTAACGACCACATATTTCTACTCGTTCACCCATGCGCGTTACAGTTGCAGACTGTTGTCGACAACCTTGACGTAGAGTATTTTGCAAGCGTCACGAATAGGTGACCGACGGAGAAATTCGCTGCTTGACACACTTATTCAACGTTGAGGAACATCAGGTGCAATTAGGTGGCGTCGTTCATTCAATTCCCTCCCCTCCTGCTACTACTTCACCATAATCATTACTGGAAAGGTTCTGCTTCTGAGTACTCATGTGGTAAACACTCTAGAGGTCGTCATGGTGGTCTTTTGGGCAATGCCAATCATTTAACCACAGGCCAGTTTTTCCCCTTCTCTGCTGTGAAATTGCTCATTTGTTTTCTTTGAGCCGAACTTCTATGCGCTATAAGAAAAGATAACACAAAGAGAATCAAAGAAATTCGCTTTCTGGAAGAATAAGAACAACACCGAACAGGGCAAACTTTTGAAACTAAAATGAGGACTGAGGTTTGGCTGAGACAGAATGTTCCAGAAAGCCATGGAATGGGAGAGTTCCGCGATTTTTTTCCACCTATTTAAGATAGTATTGACTGCAGGACTACTGCCACGCTTGCTTCAATATGTAAAGTGATTTCTATATGTGAAATATGAAATGCTTCACATTTTTGTTTCAATATGAAGTGACAATCTAACTTTCATGGGTGGAAAACATTTAACCTAACGCTTGACTGAATTTTTCTTTTACAGTTCGCTTGTCATACATACTTTTCAAGAAACATTCTAGAGGATTTAAAAATTGCGGAAAAAGAGAACGCAGCTAATTTTTTGGAAAAACGTTGTAGTCCGGCTAATCTAAGTGAATCCGGCTTCGGCACCATTACCTATGCAGTGACATATGAATGGCCGAAACACATAATTTAATTCAGCTCATTAGTTCGTCTGATCCTAAATGCTCCCTTTTTGCTTATCGTCGGCCTTCTAGTAGCCCATGATCTCTCTCCATTAATGCTCCATTAGACTACCCAACGAAGTGACTCGGCCAGTCATTTCGCGATGCGTTCGCTGAGTCTATTACCGTACGTGAAACTGGTCAGGTCATCGCTCCATGGATAATTCTCCAAACACTATATCGCTGCGCTCTCACTTTTTGTATCGTCGAGTATTTGTTGCAGAGGTGGCTAGTCCCGAGCAATCATCATTTCTGGCTCCAGTTGAACGGGCGCTGGCCGACCAGCATACAAAAACGCAATTTTACGGTCTCACACATGGCCTTCAATGGCGCAGCAGCTGAACCGGGCTATTCAGAAGGCTCTCCGCCGATGTCCTTCGCGCCGATAAAATCCAGCGACGCTGATTTGCATATCCAACAGCCATTCGGTCGCACTGACGAACTGCGTGAATACGCTTGTTATTCTGAGCTTGTTCTGATTTCCATCTCCTCATACCTTTATTCTTTTATTATCCTTTATTGACAGCAAACCTATTTCGAACACTATCAGCGCATTTCTTCTTCTTCATCATTCCTAGATGTTGTCGTAAGTTTCCTTTGCTGTCTTGCTTAGACGAGTCTCTCTGGTCCTTTTCAAATAAACATATCTAACAAATATAAAATAAACGTATGAATGAAAAGATAGTCTATTCATGGTTGTTTCCAGCTCCTAATTCTTCCATTTTGAGTTTATCCTTAATTAGCAAATGCTCTTATTTATTAGGCTTGCTGGAGTTTTCTCGCCCCCGTAGAAGTTTTTTTGAACATTGTTTTTAGTCAGTGATGCATTAGCATTCACAATCAGTTGCCTTCTTTACCTGGGCAAATTTTCAATCCCGAATCTTCAGAAGGAAGACGGTTTTTGGTTAAAAAGGGCAGTAACAATTGTAGAAACGCCATTACTTCCTGGTACTCTAATACTTCTATAGCTGCAGGTGTTCCGTGCTGTACTTCGGCAAAGAGCGAAAGCATAATGTAGATGTAATTCAGTCATCACCGAAATTGTGCTGAAACAGCAAGTGTGGCTTATCTTAAAATCCATTTTATCTCTCACTTTTTACTTTCCTTTCTGACATTTAGGGTCTGTGCCTGATTGGATGTGCTAAACGCCTGGTGAGAACTCAATAAGAGAGGTTCCGAATGGGCGGAAAAAATGCATTAGGCGAGTTATTGCTAACTGACCTCATCAGGAGGAAGATCAGCAAATAAGATCAGACACAGGATTTACTAACTTGTATTTGATGAGACACTTCACAATCTGAGTCTTCTATTGCTCGATTATTAAGCTCTGAGAAGTATTCGAACTTAGTGAAGAAAATACCAGAACTAGACAACTAGGGTCGCAAGCTCCCTTGTGAACCAATGGGTTGGAATTCTTTTCACAAGCATTAATTCGAGATTTGCACAATCTTTCGGTTACATAAATCTTCAGCACACGATCCAAGTATTTGTAAACGATTGAGAGAGAAAACCAGATTCAAACAAGCTCTTCTTACAATACACACGAGATATTCGTGGTGGATTAGTTCTACCAAATCGTGACGTTGAATCTTTAATTTTCTCACCAGGAAAGTATGATTTGCCACTTTTACATGAGGATGATGCTTTTTTGTTCCATGAACAACAAGGAAATCTCTCCATCTCTCTCCGAAGGAATCCTGCTTAGATGAAAACTCCCAGGTCTCAATTTTAAAAATCAATACCGTTCCAGCGTGACTGGAAAATACGTTGACCTATAAGTTCTCATTTTTGGGTCAAAATGGTCTCGTTTTCGCTGGACTTGACCACTGCAACAGTTAATGTCCTATAGAAATGGTATTTCTTGATAAAACACTTGAAATTCTTCTCGACATGCATTGAAGAAGTTGAAAAAAACGAAGATGCTAATTGTAAACAAAAAGAAACTGTGGTCGAAGAAGAAGCGACGTGGATAGACATGGAGCAATTCAAAAAAGTAGTTTATGCGCTGTTTATATGCATTTTCTTCGCAATCGCAAGGAATTGATGTACGTCCGGTGTGTAATTCAATCATATTTGCTGCGCTGCTTCGCTGTTACTAACAATGTGAGTTTTGTTAGGGAACCAGTAGCGAGTCATGATGCTCTTCCGCGCACTTGCATCCCACAATCGCACTTTACGTTGCCGGAAAACGACGTCAACTGTTGTATGTAGTGACGGATGATTTGTTGGATGATTTGTTGCATTCCGCTCCTACAATTTCGTTCCTTCCGTCTCTCACATATTTCCAGCGGTGCGCTTCATTCATAATACTTTTCAGCGAAAAGAAGATGTTCAAAATTTTCGTCAATTCGAGGTTCTTTCTCTACCCACCTTTATCGCTGGAAAAATCTTCTTTTTTATTTATTTCTTTGATCATTCTATTATACGTATCCAAGCATGTCTTGTTACCCTTTATTGTACCTATTTCTTTATTCATTTATTTCTTTTTTAGAGTTTTATTTCTACGATGAGTCAAAAATAACATTCGTGTTTCCATCATGGATCCAATCTTTTACTATAACGTAAACAAACCAATCGAATATTCCAAGTGCTCGCCATTGCGACATGAGTCATTCTTTTCCCATTCTATTCTATTCTACTCTATTCTACTCTATTCTATTGGATCCTATTCCTGTACCGTTTCCTTGAGGTTTCACCCCTAACTTCGGCTATATCATATCATAAATCATATCATAAAGAGGCTGGTGTCTTAGATGAAAGACATAGAAGGCAGACCTACGATTAAACACTTCACTGACTCCTTTGATCTCCTGAATCTATAAATCTGAGCATTTTTCGAGTGATTCTTTTCTGGATATAATCCGGTTTTGAAATGGCCTTAGAATCTGCTATTTCAATCCAGTTTTATTGTGATAATTGCACTTGGACGAGAGGAAGGAAAAAGCTATGTTTACTTGGATACTAGGTTGACTTTCTACTTTGATAGGAGTCGTTTTCAGGAACTTTTCACGTAGAAATAACTAAAATTTCAGAGCATCAGCAGCAAATAGTGTCAGGCTGGCAAACTTGTTCTTTGACTTTTGAACAATTTTCCATGCAAACGAAAGGTTCCTTTTTTGAGTATTAACGATATTTGCGATATAATTGGCTTCTGGCACATCGCAATCACATATGTTTGAAGTTAAACGGTCTTTTGGAATTTTTCGAAAAACAATCTGGTGAGAAACACACTTGGTAGTGCTCAAAAAAAAATTCTGCGAGATTCTGCTTGAGCTTCTGAATCTTTGTGGAAAACTTGTGGAAAACTTGCTCAATTGCGCATTGAGCGCAGTGTTTCCTTTTCGTTCTTTTTCAAATAGGCAATTGTCTTCATTGTGTTTATAACGCAATTCAACTACTGCGAAAAACACGGCAGTGTTGAGAGATTAACTTCAATTAATCTTTATCTTGGATTGTGTGCACCTTGTAAAACGTGCCACACTATACAGACATGTCACTAGAAATGGAAATCATCGCACAGCAATTTCAAACCCGTATCATCAATGGTGGAAGAAGTGCTCACTTCATGAATAATTCATAAGACATTCCACATCAGTGTCTTTCACGTTGGCTGACGCCTTCCTTCATATTCTGTTCGTTATTTCTGAATTTTCTCGCTAAACGCGCCGATTCAGCCCGTTATTTCGTCTCACGTAGTCTACACGTCGAGTCTGTATGATATAGCGGTTAAATGTTTGAAATTGTATTTCTGGACGAAGCGAGAATAAACAAAATTGACGAGGCTTTCCGTTCGTGTTATCTGCCTCACCTCTCCTCCTCTTTGGAAATATTTTCTTCTAAAACAGTATATGGGAAGAATAACTCTGAATCAAGAAATTCACAGCTCTATATGTATCTTCACGTTTCTATACCCTCAAGCGGTGCCAATCAGAATGTGTTCAAACGGACAACCGCGACGCGTGTGACGCAAGACACGTCCTTTTCCCGCCTGTCATACAATTTCTCTTCTCTTTTTCTGCCCTAATCCAATAAAAGACAAATATTGCTTACTAGGTTGAAAATCTTCGACGTCGACTTCATTTCATTTTTGCAAACAGTAGGCTTTGGCACCAATCGTGGAAAAATGTGGAATCTATCCTTTTTTCTAAAATTTGATCTGTTTTGATTTGATACATTTGATCTGTTGTAATTTCTCTAGTTTTTCTTCGTTAGAACAAGTTTGAACTATCCACCATCACAGCTCGACAGCTGAACTGCAGTGATCAAGAATTTTTGGAAAAAAAAGTAGGGAAATTAAGAAGAAATGAGCCGGAAACGCATCTTCTCGAACTCACATTTTCGTTTGAGAAAAAAAAACCTGTTTAAGATCACACATCTGAAAATTAGCACCCGAAATCTTCAATAAAATCGTTAACAATTCGATATTCACATACAACGGTTGAATTTTGTTTAAAAAAAAAAAGAATTTTTTTTCTACGACAAGATGACAATCGCGCTAGCGTTCGCTAGAACTGAACATCATGTGGAGCTCAACTTTTATCGAGTTTCTCGACATCCCGAACTAGGTTTTGCAAAGCATGAAAAAGTTGATTCTAAAATGAATATGTTTGTTCTGATCTCGCAAAAGATTGTTGTGAATTCTCTCCACTCTGTGCTTCGTTTAGATCTCTGCCTTCAAGCTTGGAAAATCTCACTGTTGTATCTTTAGTTTACAAACAGAACGCTTTTACTGAGTACTTGAAACTTGATCAGTTGAAAAAGTAAAAGCGAATTCTTTTAAAGTTTTCGCTGTAGCAATTTTTCTTTTCCAGCACCTGAAATCATGAACAGAACTATGTCCGTTGACATTTCGCCGAAAATTTCAAGAGGAAGTTCAAAGTTACTTCAGCAAGCTGATTCAGATTATTGCATGAAGAAGTTCATTTCTGAGCTGATCTTGGTTTCTCTCTTTAGCTGCGGCCACGCCATACATATGCGTGGTGTGCTGAAGTCGTGCCAGTCACTTCTTAACGCTCAGTACATCTAATATCAGCTGACAGTCGTTAACTAGGCCTAATATAATTTAAAAAGTTCTGTAGGTTTAGGAGGTTTTAGAGTTCCAGAGGTTCTAGAGGCATTTTTATATACTGACCAGGATGCTACTGGTAACTGTTACTGTTGCACTTTTTGTGCTGTAATTTTAAAAGCATCAGGTCATTTGAAAATACTGAAACTTCTGGCACTTCACACAGGCGATCCACTTGCTAAGTTCCTAAACTTTTTCTTGGGTTTTTGCCGTTTCAACTTTGTAGGATCTATTGTGGATGCTACCCGTTGATTTGAAAAAAAATTAAAATTTGCCCAAAAGTTGTTCATTTCCGCATGCAAATTTTTGTTACTTACATATGTTTTTCTTTTTTAACATATTTTTTTGCTTGCAAATTATGTTGAGATTGAGTGATGTGAAGTAAACGTTGTTAAATCATGTCCCATGAAATTTCAGACACGTTTTCGAGTCTTATTATTATTATTCTTATATTATTATTATATTCGCGTGTTTTATTTCCTCTCCCCTTTTTTCTCAACCACACATCTGTACTTCTATAAAATCGTAGAGGACATTTCCATAGTTCGAATACCTGTTGTCTTTGTCTCCTGGCAACAGGTTACGTGAGTGGAATGCGAAAACACGCAACACTCACATTAACGACCTATTTAGGATCTCGACTGGAGTTGAATTCGACAAATTTGCTGCATCAAATTTTTAGTTCCTCTTTGTTGCGAATAAACGCCTATTGTTCTAGCTTCAAACAGAATCCTATGTAGCAGTATTTACATGGAAATGGCTTTGTTAGTGCAACGCTCAAACACCAAAAAAACACAGAGGTCACAAGAAAAACGTATCATGAAAAATCGAAAACGAATACACGGATTTTGGTCAGCTTTGTTTTTACTCTCGTTTTCGTTCATTAGATTGATTTCATTGACTGCTTGTCAGGGTACTTTTCCCAAACTCAACGAAGTCAGTTACAATGGGGTCACAGGAAGTAGCTCCCGTTCCCATTCTCAGAATAAGTCCTTTGAAGAAATGATGGATCTTTGTTTTCTTTCATAAATATATGCTCAGGTGTAGCGCAGTTAAGTAGTAAGAGGTTCGGTTGCGACTGCACGTTCGGTTGATGGTTCGGAACCGTCCTAGTGCAAACCAAGCCTTTCATCCCTCCTGTGTCGATAAATTTGCACCAGACCTGTCTGGAAGAATGAAAACGCTGACCTGATACACCGGCTAAGTCCCGCGAGTCACTGCATCTGCACACGCAGACCCAAAATTATTCTGGGTTGAAGTCAGACGCGTTCACGCATCCTGAGCGGATTCACCAACTGTAGACACTTTATCCACTTCATGTATATGCCCAACCATACGCTACTGTTCATGCTTTATGCTTCGATGCTTCACGCCCAAAAATTTCGAGCATAACATACTGGCTTTCTAATTTGTGAGTAATACTCAGCCAATCTTTGTATGTTCACATGCCCAATTTGACCTATACTTTATCTATCTATGCATATACTTGTACTTATTTACATATACTTTATATATTTGTGCATATTTACACGTTAGATTTGTGGCATTGAAGAGATCCCAAACGGAAAGAATCCAGGAATGAATTACCTCGATATTGTGCTGTTCTGCTACTTTGTGGTCGCTTCTATTGCCCTCTTGTAGCGGTAAATGAGAACTAACACCATCAAGGTTTATGCCGTTGTTGACTGCATAAGAATGCAGTGCCTAAATGGATTTTTTTTTGTTTCAATTGGCTCTCATTTTAATGTGCTCCTTGTTCCAGACGGACTTAATGAAACCATCGGTGTGGTTAATTTTTCAAAGCGTTCTTTTTTCACAGCCCTAGAATTCAAGTAGACTTCCTACCCAGCACTAAACCTGCAGTAATAGAACGTAATGAGCCAATTTTTGTTCACTGTAAGCGGAGAATAGTGGATTATTTTGCATAGGATTCCAATACCGTTCCCTAACATAGGAGCTCAAATGAACAGTTAGTACTTACGACGAACCACAGCGCGCACACCAATCGCATTGTGGTTTTTTCTGAGTGAGGTGCAACTTTATGGTGCATGTTAGAGTTTGTGGGTAACAAATAGTTTGTATAAACAGTCTGCAATCTTGGGTGAAGAAGTTCAATTCGTTGAACTCCTTCAAACTCCTTCCTCGAGATTGCTTTGAAATGCAACGGAAATTCTGGACAACCAATTCGTGCAAGTTTCTGGGTTAATCGATTGTTCTCTCTGCATATTGAAAAAGTTCTCGGTTGGCTCCAGCGATTTCTACCATGGACGTGAATCATTGCCAAATTTCTCTAATCCTGTGCTTATCTACTACTGGTTGCCTCATGCAAACAGAAACAGGATTCCTACGACTTCGGATCAAAAACTAGGCAAATGGAATTTTATTGCATTACTATTCTCATCCGTACTTCTCTCGTTTTTTGTGTGGTGGTGGTATTTGCCAGGTCGCACATGGTTGCTAGTTATCAGCCTACGCTTGTGTAGTAACGGGGTTTTCTAGAAAGATCTCCTTTCAGCCTACTATTGGAGCAGCCATATGACTGCAAAAGTTATCATTAGGAGAAAGAGCTGTTTATTTTCTGATTTTCCTTAATTCACACATTTGCTTGCCTTTCCAGTTCTATCTTGTGTATGTTCTGATTCTGATAAATCACGCGAATGCGTTAAAATTACTTGTTGAATGGTTGCTTGCGGCTATTTTATATACAAATAGCTTGCAACATTTCCAGACAAGGTAGGGCACTCCTCCTCTTGAAATCCTCTTCTGCCTGTTCTACACCCAGTTCTAACATTGCTGTTGTTCATTTGCAAAAAGTGCTATTACGACTTGAACGTGGGTGGCACGAAGAGGGAATTCTGGCCTTTTCCAATACATATGCAGCCAGTAAGAACGTGTGTGACGCCGTTGGGAAGGGGCTCCGCCGTGATTCCACGGTCGATTTTTCGAGGATGAAGACACCGACTTGATTCATCTGTTGGCCCTACTAGAGATGCTGTATGTACCAGAGGTAGTATTGGTGATGTTGTCCACATTAATTCACAATACAGTATTTTTCTGGTAATTACCTGTGATAGGAATGGATGGAATGTTTCTGAATAGATTACGATCTTCTAAAAAAAAACGTTAGAAAATTATTTCAATTTGAACTTTTTTGCTCAGAAGATATTAGAGAAGCGCTTTTACCTTCTTGCGTTCTTTCGTATATGATCTTATCTAATAATTTCTATTTCAATTGGTATTGCAATAAATCAATTAGCTAATTTAGTGATTGGTCATCATTAGCGTAAGGTGAAGAAAATTGTGTACTTTCCGTTCAATCATTTTCCATTGAAACACTAGCTGATTCCTTACAGATCCCCTTCTTAGGATTCCTTCTCTTCACTTTATTTATGTTGTGCGCACAATCCCAGGGGTGTGCTTTATATTTGCACCCCTAATGAGGGCTTCGTCCACCCCTTTCCAAATTTTTCCTCTGTTAGGGTTCACGCATATTTCGAATCATTACTCACAGAAGGGACCGCGTGCATGAGTCTGACTGCCACCTGCTCGCGATGGTCTTGGTTATACTAATTACTACAAGGCTTTTGCGCTTAAAAGCGCACTTGAACAGGACATTATCTGAGCTCAACGCAAACGAGTCATATACGTGGAGGGAGGCTGTATTCACTGGTAACAACTCTCCGTTTTGTCACGCTGCGTATCCTGCACTAATCAATTCCTGATATGTCCCATCACGTTCGCTTCAATTCAGAATTGTCTGGGGTTTGCGAACGTTTAACCATCCTTCACAGTGAAGTGCGGGGTGCTAACAGATGTCAAGTCGGTGGTTTTCCCCTCCCAGACAAGTCTGACACCAACTCAGAATCATTTTGGGCCAGTACCTGCGTGTGCAGCCAATATAGTGACCTGCGGGGCTTAGCTGGTGAATCAGGTCAGTGTTTTTATCCTCCCATAGAGGTCTGGTGCCAATTTATCGACACCGGAGGGATGAAAGGCTTGGTTGGCACTAGGGCGGTTTCGAACCATCGACCAAACGTGCAATCGCAGCGGAACCTCTTACCAATTGCCCTTCGCCATCCCTCTAATCCCTTTTAGTCCGTTTTATTGCATTTGCATACGTTTAGAGTTTTCTTTCCGCCTCATAAAGTATTCTTCGTATAATGCAGTGGAGTTGGGTAGACTTTTTTCTCTTTGCTCGGGAATATTTAATTAAGAGACACATCACTCTATAAATGTCTCTCACACGTGACGTGCACCTTCCGGAACATTTCAATGCCTATGTGGGTGGTTTCTTTTTTCTTCTAAAAGAAAAACTAACGAATGTGAATGGAAACTGCACGGCTGCAAAGAAAACGTGAGACGTTTCCACGAATGCAATTCATTATTGCAACGGGGTGAGAATTGCTGATTTAAAGGATGTTAGATGCACCAGAAATAGCACTGGAAATATGTTGTCTGGCGCATTTTGGTTGCTTATTATTCAATCTACAGCAATTGTCGCAAACCCTCACCTAACTGGTCTCATGAGGCGTTGTTGGTCTGTATATGCAGTATTCCTTCGACTTATGTCGAAGGTCTGTTATCTGCGTAAGCACCTACGCCAATCACATGAATCCAAAATTTAATAATCGCCTGTGTTCCATTACCTTTGGTACTGTTTCTGATTTGCGTACCGATGTCATAATAAGATAAAATTCTCTTGGTAAATATATGAAAGTCACGTCGTCACGATGAAATAACGCAATTTCAGTCTGGTAGAAGCGAAGGACTCTCCGTATATTCTTCTTTGAAATTGAAAAAATTAAATGGAATTCCAAAATTGTATTTTAGGTGAAAGAAACAAACAAACAAAAGAACGTGAGGTTATCTCGGCTATGACACATCGAAAGGAATTGTTTAAGAAGTTAAGGACAAACCCAGCACATTCCACTTCTTTTTGATCAGAGCAGTATCAAGCTAATTCTTCTTTCGTGGTACAGAAACCTCCCCATATTTGAACGGATATGGTCCAACTCGCGAGACGCTTCCAATGATAGCCTTTTTATTCCCCCTTTTTTAAGGGTGGAAAGTGTTGGGTGGGTGATTAAAGTGAAGATTGTCCTTCGAATTCCACAAGAAAAAACAACCGGAAGCAAATTGAAGGAAAACTGATTCATGTGGAACGATACAGTGATTAATTTTCTTGTAGTGGCTTGATGGCGAATTGAGCCTGCTGTCCCAGGTTCACCAAAGGGATATGAATACTAGTTTGAGTTTTTCATAAAAATCCGTGTTCATAAAAATAAACAACAAGAACAAGAGTAAGTGACTGGTTTAATAAAGTTCCTGGTAAGTTTCCTGATCCACCTCAACGGTGCCCAGACAAATCGAGTCCGAATCTTCCGAAGCTTCTGTTTAAAAAAGGACGGACTCAGGACATATTGCCTAACAGTCGCTCTGGAGATTTAGCTGAGGAACATGTTGCTGAGCTATCTTTGAATGTGGATAGTGTATGTAGCAAATATGGCTATATGTAGGTTAATTTCTGAGGTAAGATAGCTGGGTCATCCCACAAATAGTGGTTAGGATTCCATGTGAGCTTCTATCCTTCACTTTTCAAAATTAGATAAGTAAAGCTCTTTAGACTTAGAATTGAAAAAATTGAATGTATTCTCCTTGATTTTTTAAAATCCTCTTCCATACTTCCAGTAGACATTGAATCCCTCTATTCCAAAGATTTTAATCCTTCTCCCACAGACTTCAATTTGTGCAGCTGAAAAAAATCACAATGTTTATGTAGTAGTAGTGTATTAGTAAGATAAAGTGGTAGCTGCACTATGAGGGAACACAGCCAATCGCTCAGCAATGAAAAAGTTACCGTTTTTCGCATTTCGAATGGTTTTTTTGGCGTTCTTACATCATGGATATGTTAACCGAGAACCAATGAGCTCTGGATTATTCTATGCTCACGAACTTTTTGAAACAGGTGGCGTCAAACATTAGCTGAGGAAGTTGTGAATAAAAATCGCATTGCTTATGAATTACTTCCGTACTTCCACGGTGCTTTAATGACCCAGATTGCTAATCACATGAAGCAGAATGAACAAGAAACACCGCAATGCCGCAGAAATTATTAGGATTTAGCTCCACTCAATGCGGGTTTAGCATAGTCGGTAGGAGGTTTCGCTGTGTCTGCACGAGCGAAGGTTCGAATCCGATATGCACCAAGACTTTCATTCCTCCGGGGTCGATAAATTGGGTGCAGACGATAAATGGTAAACTGTCCGTGAAAAAAAAACACTGGCTTAATACATCGGCTGGCAAGTGGGTTGCGCGTTCGCAAACCTCAAACGATACGGAATTGAGGTGAACACATCCCAAGCGGATTGATTAACGCCAAGCACCTTATTTTACACCTTAGCTCCAATCGAGATTTTGCCGGACTCGGAACCTGACTAGCGAATTCTACGCCACATACGCTTGTCACATCTTTGTAAATTGGACACATCGGACAAACAAATGATCCAAGTAAAGCGCTATTCAGTTTTCCTCTATCTTCCAAAATAAGGCTGAGAGGGGAATTCCTTTGGGCATAAAACATATTCTCCTTCCCTTCTGCAATTTTTTCCTCTTTCTAGTAGATTTTCAATGTCCGTCTTCGAAAATTCACTTGTCCATGATGAAAAATACTCTTCAGTGTACTTTCATTACATAGGGGATAATCCAGTACGTTCTTCTGCAATGGCACCAATAATTTTACGGAAATTTTCAAACAGGAAGAAATTTGAGCGTTCTTTTAAAAAATAGCGGTCCCAATATTTTCGTGACACGCAAAATTGTGAATATGTAGGTGATGGTTGTTTGTTTATTTGCATAGAAACTTGCGAATCTCGACCAACCCAGTTCCGTGGATGACCCTTTCATGTGTCCTTCCCTCCAAAAGAGTGGCGCTCTGAAGAGGATCGTATGTCCCCGTTACCCCAAATATTTTCTTGCAGGTCCACTGCAGCTGCGCCATCTCATGTTGTCGTTATGACTCAGGCTATCCGCCCACATTAATGATATTCTCACCCAACCGCACGTCAACAAGAACTTTCATTAGATTTAGATTAGCGTTGTCATGTTGTGTAGGGATTATAAGGCGGATGCCTGTCGGAAGAAGACTAACACCCAGGGAAACTCCGCGGACGATGGTGATGAGGCCGTTTAATGTGCTGCGCTGCGATCTACGGTCTTAAGAGGGTTTTAGTCGCGGTCAAGGATCACCTCTCCATCTCAAGCCCTTCCTTTTCGAGAATATCCTGCAAACTAAGTGGTTTTTCGGGATGGATTTCGTCGTCTTCTCCATAAAAACTGTCAAGTCTAGGTTCCTCTCGATATATTTGGTTCCCTGCACAGGAATTTCACAACAAGTGACAGTTCGATTTAGTTCGAAAAATGCTGTATTTTAATGCTCTTCAGGACACTTTTCACTTCTTTCTAACTACTTCCTCAAAATTTTCCCTTGCTATGTTGTTATTGTTGTGCTCATGAGTTTCATTTATTCAAGATAATTTTTTCGCTGCATTTCTTATTTTCTCCAATTTATTTATTCGTTTTCAAATTCGCAAGCAGTCATTTCGCGCCTCTTTGTAATGAGATTTTGGTGTGAATGAAACACACAAATGACTATCCACTGACAAATTTCTTCGCTGTGTTATTTAAACCACTCCTCAAACTTCGAATCGGAGAAGTTTTTTCTGGTTTGTCATAAACATTAGAGGAATTTTGAATACCTGTCAGGAATCCAACCTTGAGATGAGTGCGTATTGATTAGTGATCCCTCTATGCCGTTCCTAACACTCTGTGAGCTAAGATTGTTACAGCTCACAGTGTTAGGATTCAGCTCCTTAACTATATCCAGACACCAATACTTAGGGATATTGCACAGTGTAGAGGTCATTCGCCATGAGTTACTATCTGTGGTTCTTCGGCACCGCTCGCCGGTAAGACTGGTCAGTTTGTTCTCCTGTTTGGAGTTTATGTTTGATTTAGTAGGAACGATATCCGAGCCTAGTAAGGAGAGAGGAAGAGTTTCATGGATATGCATAGCATCAATGACCTCGAACAGTTTTCAGACTTTGATAAAGATGAGGTTCTTGAAACGTCAGACCACTAGTGAAGTTTCACCAAAACCTCGTTGAGATAACAGAAGAACAGTTATTAGTGCCGACGTTTCAAGAAGAGACAACTTGGAGAATAATGGAAATAACTTATATTTATATCTGCATTCTCACTCTGAGAAAAAAAAAACGCCCGCAAAGTTCTCAAACCGAACTCACAACTGCCACCAACAGTAAATGCCGGCTCATATCCAAGTCCTTTTAAGAGTGTCCTGGGTTGCCTTTCAAATTCCGTCACTGGAACAAGAAAATTCCATTATGTTAAAAAAATAAGCCAGCATTCGTGAGTGTACCAGCAATTTTTTTCTGTCCCTTGATCAAAATCAGTAGAAAGAACTCAACTTTTTTTCAAAATTATTCATTAATATTCACTGGCTCGCTCCATGTAAAAGTCAGTTTTTTTCGAGACTTACGTATGAATTTCTTTTGAATGCTCTTACTGATCAAATAATTTAATTGTGTATTTGTATTGTTTTCTCCTTCCGTCTCTTGTTACCACTGGACGTCGATGTAATTCGATGCTTATGAGAATTCTTCGGTTTCTTTCTCTCGACAGAAAACATGGTTCTGGCGAAGAAGAGCATCGAAGAGAGACGATTCAAAGGTTTGAACAGATTGTTAGTTTCGTGTACGGTATGAGAAAATATTATACGATTTCTCCCACTTGAAAAAGTATTCTCCGAAGAATTCGAAGAAGTGTAAGCATTAAGTAATCGTTTTCAGTTCCAGAGCTTGAAAAATCATGTGAGTAAGGAAATCCCCCACTTTTGATCTCAGTAGAAGAATGGTCTGATTAATCAGATGTTATGGAATAGAACCACCGAAGTGAGAAAACGATTGGATTTAGGTGGCCGTATGATGAAATTCGAGGTGAACTTGAGGTTTTTTGGTGCATCGTAGATATGTGTGTGTTAAATTAATAAGTTACAGGATAAGTAAATAAACAAACAAATAACTAAACAAGAAATGGATTTTTTCCCTCCCTTGCTAATTCCTCCACAATGTGTCTTCGAAATTTCTTTAATTTTTTCCCGCTTTATTAATTTATTATTCATGTTGGATAGTTTCATGTTGACTTAAGGGAATACTTTCCGTAAAGAAATAATTGTTGCATTTTTTTTCAAGGTCACAACGCATTCCATGTTAGAGATTTACTGCGATATTAAAATGTTAATCTTTATTGCTACTACTGAATAATAATAATGTATACTAATACTAATATAATGATATACGATGCGGTATAATGGAAAATGTGATTCATATAATAGTGGTATGTTAAGATTGATTTCAAAAAAGGAAATAAAACGGCGGAGGACTTCCAACAATCATAACTGTGTTGATTAAAAGTTAATTAGTTAATTCGTGACCAGTTAGTAGGTATAGGCAACAACCTGTTTCTGAAGTGTGGACAGCAAATCCTTGATCCCTTGCTCTGATTAGAAATGAAATCTTTGCCTACGCCACTGCTGTCCAATGAACAGATGTGGTTAATTAACCCCGACGGCTAATTACGTTTAGTACTGTAAGCGTTACCCTCAAGTCGTACGCCTTTATATAGTACCGTATCCAAATTCGGCTCGGAGCAATTTTCATCCACAGCAACCTACAAAATCGCCACCATGACCTTCCATTCTTCTATCGCTTCTTTCAATGTCACATTTACACTGTTCGGGAGTTCGTAAACTTAAGGCCAAAGAATTTTTAATTGCTTGCATGACTTCTGACCTGTCCCACTTCTTCCGACTAAATCGCAAGGGAAATGTGTGACTTTCACCTTGGACCAGGCCATAATTAACCGATGAACTCAACGGAGGAAGGAGTTTGGAAAAGGCGGTTGAGAGAAAAAATGGATAGGAAGTTGGGAAAGTTTGTGAAAGTAATAAATTACAATGAAAAATAGAATGAAAATTAACGAAAGGAAAATTTGCACAGAGAAAGGTTAAACTGTACCACAAATTAGTACACGTACGTGGTAGTCGGCCAATTATCTCCGTTCGAACTTGGAAAAACGATTTCTCGCTCTTTGTGTTGGAAGAATGGCCTGGTAGTCCGCCATACGAATGTGCAAAAACAGTGCCCAACGTTGCTTCAGATGTCGTAAACAGAATAGTAGCCGGTTTTACTTTCTTTTTTTTAAATGAATGACGCAGTTTTCGATATGTTCAAGTAAATATGTAATAAGCGAATAAATGAGCCATTTTCTTGCAACGCTATGACATTCTTCTCCCTTTTCAGTAATTAAATACTGCGTAGTTCTTATGATTCCTCATTTCCAACAAAAGGCGGGTATGTTATTAACCTGAAACACCACTCTTCTTTTCCGCTTTTCTTCCTTTGAGCTGCTGCGTTGCTGATAATTAGGATAATTTGGGCCGTGAACAAGAACTGTAGTAATTATTTTGCGCATTCTATAATTAATTACTTGATTGTAGAATTAAAGACAAACATACAGCTGATTTTAGCACCGGAAAGAACAACGACGACAGTTAGCACCCTTGATAAATTTTCTTGAAGAGTACGGAGAAAAAGAAAGAAAAAAATCGAACGGAGTGAATTAAGATTAAAAAAACGGTAAAATATTGAGAAACCTTCAATCAACCTTTCGTTTTTCTCATCGCACGCGCAAATGAAGTTAGTCGCTGTTCAGATCCATCGAATGCAGTGATTCTAATTCACTCCTTGAATGCATATGGACGGTGACAACGATGGGTCCCTGTGGAACAACAAGGTGTTCGTGTTCTAGATTACGAGCCACAATTAATTCCTCCTAATCGTCCTGAAAAACGGCGTAAGAACTAAGGCGGTTCCCAGGATTTCTCAGAATTAGAAGGAACTAGGCGTGACTAGTGCTCATACTCGTAGAACTCGAACTCCTTATTGTCCCATAGACTCATCAGCAGCGTCAACTTCATTATATGCTGCTCTCAACAGTACATCTCTTCGTCTTCGCTCGTTCTTGTAATGCATCAAAAACGGAAACAGCCTGGAAAGGTGCTAACCTATTTGAAATTGGCTGTTTCGCATGAACGTAAAAAAAACTCAAGTTCCAATATCATTTGTTTAGAAAGTGCAGACAAATAAAGTTTGAAACGAAAATTGACACTTCATTGCTAACCTAGCTCCATCTTTGTTTGAGATCTCGACCTCACGCTTATGCTTTGTTCAGCTTCTGCTCAACGTCGTGACGGCAACTAATGAGAACGCGCAAGAGAGCATCTACGGGATGACCTCACGCCTTCATTTACAAAACACCGTAGTTCCAGCATATATTCCAGTTCCAACCCTCGAATTCGAGGACTTTCGCTACTGAATGAATGCCGTCATGTTATAGGCTTGATCAGTGGTCATCTACTAGTGGTAACACGATGGCCTGATGTCATAACATTCACAGCTTGACATCATCTGGGCATCGTGTTGCAGCGCTTGCAGCGCAGGTTCTTACGGGGGTGGTGAACGGTTCGATCTTCGCACATGTAGACACCCTTTATTTGGCATTTTCAGCAGTGCGTGATAATTAACTGACAATTATCTCGTCATTCGAAATATGAAGCCTTCATTAAAAGGTCACCTATTAAGAGGCTATTAATATCGGCGCTAAACAGCCACTTTCGATCTCATCCATACCGCTCCAGTTCTTATTTCTTTATTTTAAAACATCCACAGATGTGCCATAAAACAGAAACAAAAAGGAACGAGCTCTTTAGAATTCCTAATAAGTTCTATACAACGAAGAGTAGGCCCTTCGTGGCACGTGTGGCGGGTGGCAGGCCATTTTCCTGCTACAGAAGGTGAGGAATCCTCACGCGAGATTTTTTTCGCAAACCGAGAACGCTGCAGTGGATAAGCGGTTACCAGGGTTTGGGTGACCGACTAAACGCAGACTTGCAGCTAGCTTATCCACTTTTCAAAAGGGTATTTATTCTGTTATAGCCAAAATTAAGGAGAATTATCAAAGAGGTTCTTGCTTCGGAGTGCGCACTTTGAACTGCCACCGAACGCGCTCTGCCTTTGCGCTACCTGGTTGTGGTTGTGGTTCGAAAGTTGTGGTAGTGTTGAGCGGTTGGTAGATGGCTGGAAGTGACATGCTTCAGTATCCAACTACTTGCCATTTAGTAATCATGAAACAGTGGATCGTTTCACAACGTGCATTTGCTTCGAAGTCATTTCACAAAGGTGGTGGTAGTGAGACTGCTGCTCAACGGGAATTCCGATCTCCTTACAATTTAGAAGGTGAGGACCGCGCTCCAACTTGCAACGCCATCAGTACATGGGCTAATATTTTCGAGAAAACGGGTTCATCTTTAAAAAGCCACCACCAGAGTACCTAAACTGTAGTGACGTCGAGATTCCCGTTGAGCAGCAGTCGCACCATCACCACCTTTGTGAAATCACATTACAGCAAATGCAGGTTGTGAGCCGATTCAGTGGTTAATGATTACTAAACGGCAACTAGCAACTAGTTTAAGACCGAAGGATGCCACTCCCAGCTGTCTACCAACTTTTCAGGGCTTGGCTGACTGCTGCTACATTCAACATTTCGCTGTCCCACCCTGTACTTTAGTGGAAGGCAGCATGAGAGTTCAGGGAGAACTTGCGATCACAAAGAAGACTCAGTTTGAATGTTTTGAAGGAACACTTCCGTGTACGGATTTAATGTTAGCTTTGGGGTCCACATCCCTTCTTAAATATTTCATAAACATGTTATAATCCTCAAATCCTGAAAAAATTACGTTTATAACAGCCCTCTCTAACACAATCGCCTATACGCCTTCCGCATACTCTTAGGCGTAAGCGTGTTTGTTTCTATTTCAGTGTCAAGTTGAGTAGTTAATTAATGTGTTAATTGTTTCCGCTCCAGAATTGTTTTTCATTTTCTCTAATGTTTAAGAATCAAATACGGATGTGCTCAATTTGCTGCAGGTAGCTACATGACTTGTTTTCCGGGCTCAGAGCGGAAGTGCTACATTCTTTTTCAAGGGAGTTTGTCACATTTTCACTAATGTTGCACTTTGTTATCGATGAGTGCACTTAATTAAGGGCGCTATAAAGTGACCCATAGGCTTATGAAAACAAGAATTCCAAACAAGGATCAAAAGCTCTTATTTCCCATTACTCACTTCTGTACTCCTACAATTTTTTCTCCTCATTTTTCAATAATGGAAAGCGCAAACAGAGAAGCCTTCAAGTGGCTATAATTCCGTTTTCTTTCAGCAAGAATCTTGTATCTCTTTTCAGCAAAACTACGTCGGTGACTTTTTCACGTAACAACACTCTTTTTCCTTCTTTCTTTCTTCTACACACTGTGAACTACCCGTCAAAAGTCATTTCTATGGTTACATATAGCGCAGTGGTGAAATACTAGTTCTGTTTGACTTGTTCAGAAAAATGTCCACCACGAAATGTTGTTTATACGACTATATTTATTCATTTACTTATCTATTGTCAGTGTTAACGTCTTTCCATAAAAATGCTGTACTTTCCTTCCTTCAAAATTGTGATGGACAAAACTTCTTTCATTCTAAAGTATGATCTCCTTAATTTTTTTTTGGTCCATCTTCCATTTACATCCGGTAGACTTTCAAGGCCTCTTTTCCAAAATTTAGTTGTCCTTGACGAAAACTTCTGTTCCAGTGCAGTTGCAAAACCAAATTGTTTGTGTGATGATCCAATACTAATAATAATTGGCACAATAACTTTATGTAGAAGAAAAAACGAATTGACATGAATATTTATGGAAGGAACATGAGGATGTAAATGGATAAAGTGCACAGCGCTGGCCAATCCCTTCGGGGCGCGCCCACGTGGCTTCGATTCAGAGTCGTTTGCGGTCTATGGACTCGTGTGCAGCTTAAGAGTGCGGGGCCAGCTGATGTGTCAAGTCGGTGTTTTTATCCTCCCATAGGGAGTCTTGCACCAATTCATCGATCCCGGAGGGATCGAAAGGCCTGGTCGGTGAGTTTGGTTAGGACGCCATCGAACCACAATCGACAGTAAAGTCGCCGTTGAGCCCATACTGGTACTGCTACATCATACTGGCTGCACAAAACCCTGCAGGTTTCCAAAAGGTTGTTGCTAAAGCGGAGGTATAGACGCCAACTTTCATTATATTCGTTGAACTGGAAGAAAAGACAAAAGGAGTAGGGAAAAAAACCATATCAAAAAAGAAACCTATCAAACGAAACACATGAAAAAGAAGCCTAAGTAAAATCGCTTCTGCCATGTTGTGGGCTCATTTCTCCGTCCTTCTAAGATTGGCCTTTCACTCGAAGCGTCTGTGACAAGCAGAAATCTTCCCAGACCTTTTTCCTGCCGAAACCTCAGCTTAGCGTGAACACCTATTCAAATGTTTTATCAGGTTATGCAAAGCATTTGCAAAATTCTTTAATTTTTGCTCCGTTAAGAAGAAAAATACGGCAAAACGTAACACACACTCAGCTTGTTTTAAGAATCTAATCGCAGAATTATTGCCGCAAGTTTGCAACCAAATGATTAGCAGCACTCGACGGGAAAACGCGGAAGTAACAACCTTCAGATCAAAATTACTTTTTAGTCTAACTCCTCAAATTATTAGAATACTTCCCAAAAATACAGAAGAGAGTTCCCCTAATTCTATAAAGTCCTGTCGACATCACGTTATACGATTTTTCACATTCATTCATTTATTTTTCATTTTCATTCTCATTGTTTACGTCTGCGATTGGCAAAGATTCTAAGCTTGTGCAGCGTCCTTAACACATCGGGATCTCTATCATTTTTCTTTCTTTTCACCAAACGTGTTGTTGTTCAGAAAATCTGTTCATGTGCACAATATGCAGCAGCGTATAAACCAGGGAAGTATCAAAAAACAGCGCTAGGAAAAAATACGAACGCGTGTAATTGCGACTAATAATGAGGTGATGCTGAGCATGCTAAGTGTATAGATGAAAAACAAACTAGGTGGTTGATTTCGCTAACTTTTCGAGTTGACCATTTCTTCAACAACTCACGAACTTCCTCCCTTTGCCGGTGATAAAACTGTCAACCTTCCTTTCGGCAAACTTCTCATGTGATCGATTTTCCCTTCCTCTATCTCTTACTCAATCACGTCCTCGAAACTCTTCCCTTATGGAAGTAAGGTTCGTTGCAAGAATCCTCAAAAGCCGTTGTTCGCTTGATATTGCAAATTATCATCCAATTAGACACAATCTCAAATATCCCTGTTTGACTTTCGGGAAGATTCTCGAGAATTGCAACACGAGACAGGGTTTTTCCTGAATCTGAAAAGATCCTAAGAGGGATCTGGAAAGATTCTTCCCCAACGATTCCATCAGCCGCCTCTTAACATCAGTTCTCGGGCTTTGATTTCTGGGACACATTTACTGAGAACAGACATAACGAATCTCAGTGTTGTTAAGAATTAGAAGTGGTTTCCGCTATTTGCGACATATTCTGTTGATGTTACATGAATCCATCGCATGAAGTGTCCATACATTACTAGATGTGTCTTAGGCGAAAACAACCAAGAATTATCTCGGTACGAATGACTGAAGACCAATAAAGAGTTCCGCTTATGTAGTTAGTTTTTTTTTCTTCACTAAAAAGACGGAGAAGCTCAAGTTTTTCCGAGGACAATTAAATCCATTTTTTGGCATTAAGCAAGTACCAGTGTTTGGTAGAATTTTAAGAAAAACTTCGGGTAATCACATATTTTTAAACAACATTACGGTGCAAAGGAATTTTCATATGAGAAAAAAAAACGAAACTATGCTTATTAACTTCTTCTGAAACTCCTCACTTCTTCGCATGTAGTAGTCACAGATTTGAGAAAAGGAGACGATGATTTCGAGAAAAAAATCTTTTTGGCTTCTGAAATTATGCTAGTATTAACTTCTGCACCAAGAGTAATGTATAATGAGTTGAGCCGCCAGCTGTTGCCCGATTCGGACGTAACCGCATCGTTAAAATCCTTGAAGAAGATACAAAATGTCGGCAGAAGAACGTATGTCGCCATGCACTGGGAAACGCAATGCATTTCGTATTCTTACTCACCGTATTTAAATTTCCATAAGTTCTTCATCAAACTCAAGGAAAAACTATCAGCTGATACTAGAATTGACGGTGCTGTTCTTTTTTACTATTTCAACCTAAAATTTATCATCCTTCCCTCACAATCTGCAAGCTCTTCTTTCTTTGAGAAATCTTAATTACGACTAAACTGTAATGAAGGCGTCATGGAAGGTTTTTTTTGAAGTAGAACTGTAGTTCCAAGAAGTATCAGCATGTTTGCCCCACAGGACGTATAAATCCTCTTTTTTCTACTGTGCTGGTAAAGGCTACAACAAATGCTTTGCAGATGATAATGATAAACTGAAAAGCAGAACATGATCCTGCCACCATCCTGTTATTAGATTGCTCCACAAAAAAAATTTCCAACTAAATTCTTCTGCCTGGAAGATACATTTCGCTCTCATGGAAAAAGACACCATAATGTTGCAGGTAATAACCTTTTCTTGTAAATGTAACACCTGAGAAAAAAAACGTAGCAACAGCAGTTGAACAAGTTTTCTAAGGGAACACGTTGTGCAAATTAAAAAGTTGTAAGTGGGAAATCAATGGCTGGGAAAATCTGAGTCTTTCTTCTGCTCAATCCACAGAACCCGCATCCGCGGTTCATTCAGTTGGATAAAAATGATTTGGCGGACATGTGGTCGTGGCTTCCATACGTTGCTATTCAAGGACTAAGGATGAAACAAGAACGAAAAAAAGAAGAAATGAGAAAAAGAAGGAAAATAAGAATCTATATCAGCATACTGGATATATCCGTTTATCTATAGAAACTATCTGATGGACGGTTAGAATCCGCAAGAGCCACTAGTGTGCTGCGTTTGGTCTCAGGAAATCAATCAGTTCGTTGAACGGTTCGAAAAAAATAGATCCGGGCGGCTTCACTTTCACCGTCTTTATCCTCCCAGAAGGAAGCCCACTAGATGGGTTCGACGTTTTTCGCCACGAATACTGGACCTATAGAATTCGCAACAAACTCCGCCATCGCGTATCATTGGCAGCGTTCTGGTTCCCGAAGCGTCCACTCGTTCGAAAGCATTCAAGCGAGACGTCACCGACCGACGATGCGCGCCAGCTGCTGCACGGCTCTCCATGCTAATGTGATTTATTGGAGCAACAATCCATAGCGTCTTTTGATGATCGACTGTGACAACCTCTTTAAAGTTTCATTTCGCGCTACCTTCTATCACTGCCGAAAACTAATTGCCTCATATCAAGATTCAGAGAAGATTTTCTTCCCGAACATCGAGCGGATTTGTCCAGAAACCAGTAATAAGAGTAGAATCCAAGAGAAATTCTATCCCATTGACAGCTACTAGGATTTCACGATTTTAGAATGAGAAGAAAATGATCGGGATTTTTTTGAAAGATGATTTTGTTGGAGCGCAAAAAATCACTATCAAGGCTTCCTACGGGTTTCCTCCTTAATTCTTCTTTTCTTGTAGACTTCCATGTAGAATTGTAGAAGTGTAGAATTGGTTTGCTTGCGTTTATGTAGTTATCTCATTCATCTTCTTATCTGTTTTATAACATTTATGACACTACTTTCTATCTCGCTCATTCACTTTTGTCCTACATATCCTATACTTTTGGCGTCAAATTCTAGAAAAGTGTATGCAGGAAACATACAATGTTCCCAACTGCTTCCATATGTAGTTCGAACACCTTGTACCCGTGGAAAACAGAAACTCTTTTTATCAGTTCAAAAACCTTCGGCTTCCTATCTTTATTTTTCCCTAATCTGGTGTTTTCCAAGGATAAACAAGACAAAGATCGAAATTGACGCTACTGAATCCCCGATATGAAAGCGTTCTCCTGTTTTTCTGCTTTTTTTGTTGTTAGTGGAGTTTTCGTGGTGCGCCAATCAGCACTTCCCATCTTTCGTTAGACTTCAATTTTTTTGAACTCCGACTAAAACGACCACTATTTCGTCGTTTTTCTTAAATCTCCACTTTATCCTAGTCTATTTTTATTCATTACTACTACTTTGTAATTAGTACCTTCTACTTTGTAGCGGAGACTCCTTTTCAAATTTTTAATTTTCTAATTTTCCTGGGAAGTCGGTTTGTCCTTATTCGACTCCTTAATTCTTTAGGTAAAAGTACCGAGAATTCTCACCACTACGCAGAAATGACGTACGTGCACTCGTCGAAAACCTCATTATTCTGTGAATGTTGTAGTTCTTATTCTTACGCGTCATTTTGGATGGACACCACAGTTGGTAATCAAGACCTTTGCTTTCTGATTGCAAGACCAGCTGAAAGCTCTGTATTTGCATTCGAGATCTCATCTATCAAAACAAAATACTTGCAGTACTTCTCATTTTCTTGTTGTTAATAAAAGTGCAGGACCCTCCTAACAAAAACAACAATGAACATCTTTCTATATATTCCACCTCGCCTTGCAGAAAACGAGATGTCATAGCGTCGAAAAACTTATCAATCGCCTTTTCGTCGACTTTATAACTGTAAACACGAAGAAAGAGAGAAACCTCGAACAAGAGAGCGTAGAAACCTGAATACGATTTGATGAAATGTCATGTAACCATGGAGAAATCCATTACTTTGCTTTTTATTAACGAGCACAAAGCTGCAACGAAACCGGTGAAGAGTCAACAACTTGCCATCAAATTGATTTGATTTCGAACTCAAATTGCAGCTAATCCGCAATTTACCACCGTCATCCCCTCCCCCCTCCCCCCAAAAAAAATTGCTGCAGATTTGATTGAGAGAAGATGACAATTTCCTCTTTTTCAACAGAGCGGATGAGAGTCGCTCCGTTTTCTAAAAAATCTGGAAGATATTTTGCGAAAGCAAGAAATTTTATCGAAAGTAGTGATTTTCTTTTCATTTTAAAGGTAACGATACACTAATGCATATAGTAGGATTCAATCAAGTTGAACAAATGAAGTTCGTTCCAACAAAACAAAGTCTCGGTTCGAGTTTGCTAATTAATGGCCTCAATTCCCTATTGTTAGGGAAAATGTTTAGTTTATCTGTTGTTTTGCTGTAGAATTACGTCTATTAGAGATGTGCACGAAAAGTTTCTTATCTTTTGGAACCAACGCACAATTCGTTCCTACTCTTCCTCTCGGAGCAATAGATTCAAAACCAAGTTTCAATCTGAGCAAAACCCTGTTCACCAGATTTCTTTCGTTACCCGCTCCAATCAAGATTTTCGTCTTCCATTCCTCTAAGTAGTCGTTTTCGCATCGAAATTTGTCCGCATACTTGTGAGATTGTGGAGCACGATATCCGTTGCAGTATTTACAGAGATTTTTCAGAAACATCATACACTGTCCACCTGACCCCAACCCACTTGATGCTCTCTGGACATCCGCAGTGTAGCGCGACTGACACCACCGTCTTCTGAGAAGGGAACTACTTCGCTGTCATCGTCGTCTGGTCGTCGAGCTCAAGCTCCGCCCAAGACAGCTGATACACGGCAGATCGATCTGCGCCAGAGCTGGCATGCCGCGAACGGCGCTCCGCTCGGGAACCTCCTGCTCCATCACCATGCTCATACTGGTACAACTCTCGGAATTTGAGCTTCTTCATCTGATATTCGCTCTACTACTGCTTATTCAACTGCCTGTATCTAGTGCGGCTACGCCGGTGAGTCCTTTCGCGTCGTATTTTGCGATAGACGGGTCGAAGTACGCACTCAGCCTTCTATTTCCCTCCTAGCTTCTTCGGGTTTTGCGCGAGAAGCAATCCAGGAAGTGCCAGAAACTATTTGCGCGCGCCACGCACCACCGAGTCAACATCTAATCAAATGTTGAAATGCGGTTTCCATAGTGAACGAGTTGTGCGGCGTTTTTCATCCGATGACTGGCGACTATAGATCTTTGCGGAAAAAAGTCCTAGTAGCCGGTAGAGCGTCGTCTATCAATAAAAAATCCTTACGTATTTAAATCAGGCAAACACTCCGAATTTGCGCTAATCTCGGAAAGTTGTAACAAATATGAGAATGTTCAAAACCAGTCAAAGACGAACACACATCTTTCTTAAAATCCATAGAAATGTTTGACAAGCAATTGTACAACAGTATTGTAGTAGTATACAACAAGTGGAATACTCTTGGAATTGAAAACTTCTGCGTATAAAACCAGGCGATGTTTGAGAGATCGTTTTAATTATGAAGTGTAACTTTCCTCATAAATTCACCACTCCTCGGAATCGTGTAATACTCAAGACTCATTTAAGAGCGTTGCTTTACACGTCGAGAGTACTTCCGTTGCTGCCCCATCCTTCGTAGGCGGTAGAGTTTCTGTTCTGATGTACATGACGATGCACTTGTCAGCATATAATTGAACAAATAAATAAAATTACCTGCTTCTTTGTCTTATTATTATTCTTATGTCTTCTTATTCTGATTCTTATGATCTATCTTCCAACCTCATCTGGGTTCCCTCTTCTTTTGAATCTCAATACATCAACGAAGTTCGCAACTTTTCAGTGTGCTGCAAAAAGTGCACAAATGCTCCAATCTGTCGCGTTTGCTGGATCCGCTATTCGCGGAATAAAATCCAGGAAAATGTTTCACAATCTGCAGGATTTTGCGTTTGCACCATTGCAAAAAAACTGTTTCAAAATTTTTCAATAAAGAGAATTCGACTTTTGCGGCTTGTCACAATGTTCGAACTGCCCTAACATCTTTTAAACGTCTTTTAAACGTAATGATAATACATATCGGCGAAAAGACATACACTCCTAATATGTATGCCAAAAACCGCGCAGCACATTTGAGTAACAATTGGAAATTCCTTTCGATGTTGAATTAATGATTATTAAAGCCAATTATTCGATCAATTTTCCTTTCTTGAGCAAATTCTACTATTTGGTTTCAGTTCAATCCAAATAATAAAGTTGTGGAACGTGTTCTGAAAGAAGGATATAGGTTAAAGTATGTATGTATATGTATGTAATCTAATTATGTATTAATAATTGTAAGTACATATGCATCTCTAATTATGTATTAATAATTCTAAGATAATCATATTTTGACTATAGAATGCACAATGTGTCAGAATTGCACTACATTATCGTTATAATGTGTTGTAATTGAATATAATAAGAAAAATAATAATTTTGGTCTTAGTTTCTCCATAGGAAGGAACTATTTTGTTTGAATCACTTACTATAGATCGAAAAAGGAGGACAAAAAGAGGTTAAGATCTTGAATGGAGGTGGTCTATAGCCATAAGAGGCTATCCGATCGTGTATGCCACTTCACAGAGGAAAATTCGTAAAATGCTTCTTTGGGTTTCTTTCATTTTCTTTTATCCATCGGCTCTTGTTATTGACCGTGATTTTACCATAATTTTAAAAAATGACCTTGGAGATTGCAGGACGTCGAAGAAACTAACATTCATTTTTGGTGAGAAATTCGAAGTAATTCAATCTAATCATTCATTTATTCGAAGAGAATGAAATTCGCATAAGTTCAGGAAGTTAATCACGAGGATGTTTGGAGCTTTTTTGTGCTCCATTTCTCCTTAATTACATTATAGGATACATTATATTTCATTCATTACAGTTCTATAAACAGATGGTCCTTTGGCAAAGACTTTCTCAGACATTTTATGAATTAGTGAAACACTCCTACTGAGGAACTCATTAATTAGTTCTTAAGGAATGTTGGAATCTTATACTTAGCGAAATGGATAAATTTAGGTCAGACATATCGTAGCTCATTTGATCTAGCTCCGTCTATCCATGCATACACAAATTAATAACCTTATCAAACAAATTATTAATAACCTTATCAAACACAAATGTGTGGTAGCATTTGTTTGATAAGGTTATTAATTTGGACATTTTAGAAAAAGAATCATTCATTTAACTCACGTTCTTTCCTGCTATCTTAATCCGTCACACTCCCAATTTCATTTATGGCGAAATGACGTTATTTACGTGACTTCTATTATACCATACCTCAATGAACGATATTTTGGACCTCTAGAAATGAATACTTCCCGATTTCCTCTTAGGATTTTTTTTTTCGCATGCACTATGCTCACATAGATTCACGCCTATCATTTTCTCACATTGAGACGTCTCCAACGTAATAAATTCATGAAGGTTTCTGAAAACGAAAGAAAAAGCTGTCATTTCCGGAGATTAGGAACTCATTCAGTAATGAAAACTCCATTTTAATTATCTACACATTTAACGATGATGAAAATTTTGGAATACTAGATGAGCTCACATTTCTTTCATAATTAAGAATGCAGAAAAAAATTTGGTCCACTGAAAACCGTGAATAAAAGAGTTTCGTAGTGGGAAACATAAGCATTTCAGCGACGAGAACTTGAAATCATGAAAATATGGAAGCGTTGGTAATTTTACGTCAGCATATGACTATAGAAGATAGTATTACTTTGCTACATTACAGAAAAAGAAGTGGTCCTTGTGCCAGTTGTTACAAGAGAAACATTTATTTTTTATTATTACAAAAATCCTCTCTTCAATTTATGCCTCCCTCCAGAACAATCTATTGTTCATCTGGGTTATCATGCGAAAAAAAAACAATGAATTGTTGCGTTTATCCGCATTAACCCTTTTTTTCAAAGATTCGTCTCGAATTATGTTTTGAATGGAAGAATACCTCTCTAATTGCATACATCAGAAACACAGTGGAAGATTAAGCTGAGTTGCTGCTTCTAATTAGTTCAGAAAGTTGGCTACAAATGATGTTCGTCTGTTCCGAGAACACAGCATAACATAAGAAAATAATGGATGTCTAGCACTGAACCAGCCACGAGTTTTTTGTTCCCGGCTCCCCTGCTTTCTATTGCTCTTCAATTAATATAATCGACCGTTTCTAGTCATACGTTTCATATAGAGTTGTTTCTTGGGTCCTATTCAAATGAATTCTGTAGTCAGAGTAGAAATGCCGTCATACTTGATCGTCATCAGTTAACGTTGATAGTTAACATTGCCGATCACGACTTCACATCTGATAGGTATTGATTGCGAGCGGGCACATAGTAGGGATCGTCATGAAATAAATCTCTGACTTCGTACTGAAACTTTTTTTTACTTCTTTAACAATATCATCGAATTCAGCACCTATTAGTTATTAAACGGAATTACAAACGAGTGTTCTCATTTTCACTTTCCCAAGAAAAAATTTTCCAGAAAAAGGTCAGAAAAAATTACACTAATCTTCCCTGCTATCCAGTTTCACTGTTCTTCCCCCATGATTATGAGAAAAGAGAGCGACAAAACCATCATTGTACCGTACCCATTTTAATTTAATTTTCATTCTTTACGTTTACTGGATTTCTGCGTTCCTCTAGAGCATCTCTGCTTTCTTATTTTTTGTTTACGCGTATCTCAAATCATATTGAATAGAAAAAAATTGTTTTTCATGAAAATGATTGCTAATCGGCGCCTCACGTTTTGCTACTATCAAAATCTAAGACTTTCAGTTTCAGTAGAGGTTAGTAGTCGAGGAAAGTCAGGAAAAAGATGTCCGCAACGGAGTAATCCTCGTGTTAAATTTTCAACAAAGGAAAATCTTTCGATTCTCCAGCGTTTTTGTTTTGTTTATCAGATAGGCATCATGGAAAACCTGCCTAATCTACGTGATGGGAATCCCTCTATATCTAACTCGAATTTGCAGCCGAGAACCAATAACAACCTGCTTTTCGGAGATCCACAGCACCATCCGCATTGTCAGATGAGATGAGTGCCCTTTGTGAAGAATTTTAATCGAAATTTTTTCCTCAATCAAGAAACCAAGTAGACTCGTCTGAGCTCGCTAACTGTGCAAAACGAGCAGTAGATTCAAAAGAAGACCATTCCGAATTAGTGGAGGGATTAAGAAGCCAGGATTCCCTTACTTGACATGATCGAATGTTTTCTTTTCAGTGGAAAATGGTATGTAATAATGAGCAAATCATTGGAAATTCGAATGCTCAGGTTGCTCCTGGGACAACGTTTACGCCATGGGGAGAGGATTTCTGTACCGGAGGTACGTATCCAGGTTTCCTCTACTCAACGTTTTCCCTTACTTCAGACTACTGCTCTTCTAAAACTCTCCTCCATTGTCTTCGCTTCGAATTCTGCATATTTTCGCCTCCTCTTCACTCTGAAACTTTTTGCACGTCAAAGTAGGTCCTCCGTCCATTTCACAGACAACCAATTCGGCGAAAAGGGGCTTAGCGCCCGCGTTCAAAGTCTTAGATTCATCTTTCAAATCCAGGATAAGAACGGATTCGTGACTGAGATGATGGCTGATGTTGTTCACTACGAAAATCTCGGGAGTCTGACAGCATAGATCTTTGAAGGGGTTAACAGAAGTTCCAAATGTGTGGGTGGATGTGAAGGAATTCGTGAGAATGAAATTAATGAATGGATGGATCGCACAACTGCTGTCAAGTGATTGGCCGTTGAAGTCTTAGCGGATATTACAAACACTCCTGTGCCGATGTGTCTAAGAACGATGATCTTTGTGGAGTCAGCTGAACTATACTTGAAAAATAAGCTTCTAAGGGTTTACTTCGAGTGTCCCCAAATTCAAGTATTCGGTTAATTTTGATTGATTTTCATATCTGGTTCAGCTAATTAGCTTAGCTGAACATTAAATCATTACAACAATCATTACAACATTAATTAAATTAAATCTCTGACTTCCTCTCATATGTCCCAGGATGCACTAGCTGAAAACAACTGGGTAACGTTACCCACCTTGCTTTTTGTTTTGACTGAATTTTGTTTCTTTATTGTTTGGCGACTCTTTTTTTCAAAATTTCCAAGTCGGTCGTGTTTTTTTTTCTTCGTTAACCACCAATAATGTCTATTGTTTTAGTATGTACTAAGATACTAAGATAAGATATACACATTAGTAAACCTCTGGGATTCTGAATTGAGGGAACTGGAACGTGTCCAGAAGAGATTAACTAACTCGACGCACTTGTGTTCTTCTTTAAGCATTCTTATAATTCTGAATATTAGTAAGTACGCAATACTACTGATGTCATTCACCATTCAATTCTCCCTGTGAAGAGATTGCAGAATGTGCCCTGATCACATTTAAAGCCCTCTTCCTTCCTTGAGCGAAAGATGCAGTCAGTTGCGCCTGAAACGTCCTCACAACGTTGCAAGCGTGACCACACATCAACTGCTAACCACAGTGAAATAATTAGGATTTCAGGTACATGTTTTGGTACGAAGACATTTAAAAGTCCGCCTTATCCCAAGTTTTCGATGGTTAGAGAAATTCATAAATGACTGAAGTCAATCGAAATACGCATATGGTTATCTCAGAAACAAGCATACTTTCACAAATGAGCATTCGTCGAAATGAAGGGCTGTTTATCTATTCTTTTTCACTTTTCTCCAGAAAAAAAGAAGAATTTTAACGGGAATGCAGAGATGATACCATATCTTTTAACAATAAAAAGCGCTTCCCATTAGTGCTTGGTGGGGCGTGGGAAAAACGACGTGGGAACCGCATTAGTTTCTACGAGGTGTGTTAGAACCCCACACTCTTGCACACGCTCCAGTTCCCTCACTAGCCTATTCGTTGGTTTCACTTGAATAGTCTGTTGAGGAGACCTCATCGATTTTCGACCCAGGTTCTCACATACCTCGCAGGAACAGATGCCGTTTTTCAGGACGATCAGGGGGGAATTGAGCGCCCCTACTAGTAACCTGCACAGCGAACTCTGCATTCACCCACAGAGACCCCTAGATCGCCAGTTTCGTGATGCGCTGCCTTTAAAGGGGACTGATTATTACTATTATGTAATACGACTCCTGTATCTGAATCGCTCCAGTTCGTTTGCTACTATCCCACGTCACCACTCAACGGATATCCATCTCCGAGACCTTGATTCAGTTCCTGACTTTCCTGTTATTTTCTTTCACATTGTTTTCTGTTTTTGCTCGATCATCCAGAAAACCAGCAGAGCTCAGCACAGCACACAGGAGACTCACGACAAAGTACTTACTTTTCAGGAACACCCCTCGCCAACACTTATTTCCTATGCAATGAATGCCGAAAGTGCCTGTCAAAGCTGCAAAGTCTGCCGAATAATGTTCTAGTGATATCGAGGGACCAACCACCACCTGGATTAGCGGCAATATGGTTCCAGAGCAGCACTACAGCCGTTCAAGGGACATGTACACTTACAGATGCGGTTCGTTGACGTAATTCTCGAAAAAAATTCATTTTAATATTCTCCTGCGGTTCCTATTTTCCTATTTTTCAGTAGTATTACTTTGACACTGACAATTTTCCAACATTATAATAGATATTATATCATGCTCGCTTCCAATAAGAGAGTGCTTCACAACAAATTTTCAAAAGGAGAAATCGTCGAAAGTGTAAGAAACAACATTTGATAAAGAACGATACTGATTTAGAATCTCATAATATTATTTGGTTTAAAAATGGCGTTCTTCAGATGATTAGTTGGAAAAAAATATAAAATTCAATCCTCATCTAAAAAATAGATGAGGATTTAACGATTTCTTTCGGCTTCAAATAGTGAGGAAAAGCATTGTCTGAATGCTGGAGTAAATCTCTAATTTCTTCATCCATTTTCTCACGGGAGTGCTTCTGAGACTGCCAGTACACTTTTCCAGGTTGTATTCAATATAAACATGAATGCGAAAAGAAATAGATGATTTACAGCGAAATTCCAGTTCTCATGATCGAAGTAAGAAATATTGCGAATTGTTTTATAGCGATTCATCGTTTAATATTTATTTATAGCTAATTTCCATGTCGGAACGTATTATTGCAAGCAATGATGTTAATCGTGGTACATCTGTAATTGCGGACAAGGAACTTGTCATCGGCGACTACAGTTAGGTCAAAAGGACGTGAAGCTCAGTGCAGTTGCGTAAGCGGTTGCGCTCGCAACGGTCCGGCGAGCATAGCGGTTAGGATCGATGGAGTACCCTTCTTAGCAACAAATCCCAACCGCTGGCCTCACCGCGTCGCCCGGAGCGCAGCCATTTACCCAACTGCGCCGAATTTCATGTGGTTTTGACTCAAATATACTTAGCCCGTTGATAGTGTAAAAATCCTGATATTGATCTTTTTCCTGAAAAACACTCCCGATCTGTTTTTTTTTCACCAGGCCACCAGAACATAAGTGTTCTCTTCTCATCTAATTAATATCGTCCGTTCTGGATGCCTAGTGGTAATTTTTTTTTACTTTCTACACCGTTCTACCGTATACTAACAACAACGTAATACCAACAACCATTGGAAAAACCAACATCTCTCTTGATTGTTTCGCTGTGCGGTCTCCTAGAAACGCTGCAGTGATGACATATTGCACTGGAGGCTCGAAAAGCACGTTCTCGTGCTGTTCGGTGAAATTTCATGGCTCATTTCAGGTAGCAACAATCGACGCTGGTGATGGTTCAACGGATGCGTTACGAAGCTTCTCGAAAACGTCCGTATTGTTCGTATCAATCAGTTTCATCATTCTTATGGTGATCTCGTTGGCATGGCTGGTTTTCTACTACGTACAACGTTTCCGCTATGCGCACGCAAAGGATCGACTGCAAAGGAGGTTTGTCACGTCAACATACGCGTCTCTAATGTACATATTGAAATTTTCGCTTGAATAGAGTGATTATTAATGGAAGAGCGGAAATGTGCACTTTGAGAAAACGCACGCAAAAACAACGCGGAATGTGAGAGAGGAGGGACAACGGAGACCTCCACGTAATTTGACGGGAGCTCATCCCAGGCGATCGTAATTGCTTTTTCGTTGTGATTACAATATCAAAATCACATGTTTGTAGATATGGGTATCTGTAAGCTCAGTTAGCGACGGGTGGGAACCTAGGAGAAATATGTTTGCTTTGGTCGACTTTGACTGAATGACGTGGGATTGCTAATCTCAACGGTCTCTGCTATAATTGCTATGTATTCCCGAGTAACTGGTTTTTAATCATTCCAGGAAAGAGAATCCATAAGATGTTATTATTGAGGTTCTATACGATTTGTTCCCTTCTCCGCACCTCGCGCATCTTCAGTTATATCTACCTGAGGGTTCCAAGCATAACTTAATGCGAACCACAAAACAGCGTTTATTTTCCAAACCAGAGCTTTTCTAGAAATCCAAAGATCAGTCGAACTCTTCCATTAAGATTATTTTTCAACAAATTAACTTTAATTCTTATGTATTGGTGAATTATATTACAAAATGGCCACGAAATCTCAGTTGGAAACCTGCCTAGTAGAACGATTGCGATAAACGGAAGGAACAAAAATCCTAAAGATTTGGTTTCTAATTTTTCTTTTCTTTTATTTTTTTCTTATTTTTTATCACATACAGCTTCCATCCTTCCTTATTCTCCGGCAAAAAATCCGGAGTGCACAGCGTCTCGCTCGTCTGAGAGATAAACTGCCGACTTATGAGCGCATCTTATCTCACCCTTGCACTAAGAGCTAGCCGCTGGCAGCGCCACTGTGCGGTGCTCGCGACAACAAATAAATAGAGAAATTTGACTTTGCAACCTGATAAAACCGATAAGTAGGCAAAAGACCTTAGGGCTTCAGTTCACATTCCGTGAATTGACTAGAGACGCATATTAGTATACGACAGCTTTTTATCTATATGTCGGATTTCATCTCTGTGTGATCCTTGCCCCTTTTTTCATAACTGCATCCCATATGATTGCGACTGTTAGGTAAAGATGTTTCCAATAAAAATGAGGATATACATTTTTTTCAAACATAAAAAAAATATTGGATGATTACTTAGAATAATTATACTCAGTACTGTTATACTAAACTTGAATTAATCGCATTCGAATGCAAAAAAAAACAGGTGTCGTTATTTTTAGTATGTTAATAAAAGAAAACAATGGCTATTCGCACAAGAAAGAACTAATCCCCTAGAACAACTTTTGCGTCGGCACTTCCATATTCTTGGCACATCGACTTGACAGCACGTACGTATTCGCAGGAACGTAGGATTATCCCTGTACTTTCAGAGCTCGGTTTCAGAAAATAGGGGAACTTTTTCCATACAAAACTCTTGCAAACATATGCATTTGTACAGCACGGCTGTTACAGAACTTTGGCCTTCTTCCGCAGGATTTATAGATTTTTTTTATATTTGTAGGAACTTTTAGGAAAAAAAGCATTTAGTTATCGGACCCTTCCTTGTGTACATAACTTTGACCATTATAATACAAGAGCAAAAGTAGTCCTTTTAGACTATTCAACGCTGCACGCAAGGCGTTGATGCGAATTCCGACGCGATGTCTCAAAGTTGGCGATCCAGAGTTAGATATTGACTGTGCCGTATGTATCGATCCCTATCAAATAGGAGACGTTGTTCGAACGTTACCGTGCAGGTGAGACCATCAGAGTTCTATGCGATTAATGTGCGAGGCTGCACGAGGAAGCAGTGGCGCTTCTTGCACGCATCATTCGCTCAATTCACGTGAGAAGACGAGACCATGACAGGGAAATGAAATGAGTGCCGACGAGCTCCCTGAATGCAAGCTGTCCACGTCTAACATCACTGAAGAAAGCAAGCTTTTACCTCTCCCTCCCTAACGATAAATTGCTGTATGAGAAGTTCAGTAGAAAAGACGCAACGGCTGCTCTCATGAAAACAGTTTGGACACGTGAAATCACTGCTTCCGGTAGTTTCAGTTAGCCAGGTTCACGAATTTGGTGGTTTGTTTTCGCACAACCAACTCTCATGGGTGCATTTCGTGTAGGATAGTCAGACGATCGTCTTAACAGAGCAGTTACATGTAGTTCCAAGAGCTAAAACCGGCTTAAAATCAGGGAAGAATCAAGCCAAACCTTAATTTTTTTGTCGTCCTAAAATAATAAAGAAAAAGCTTCGTATTGGATTTGGATTTGAGTTATCTTCGGATTATTTGGACTTTCGGTCATCTAAGTTTGGAGCACCAGAAAAATAATAGCGCCTCTCCATCTGTGCGTCCAGAAATAATGTCCTCTTCTCAATGCTAAGATCATCTGCTCTCTGACCGTCCTTTATATAGATTGTTAGTGATGCAAAGGTACACTTTTTGGAGACATTGAAAATGTATTTGCACGTCCTGCTCTTTCCCATTGCCAGGGAATAACGTTCCAGTCCCGTTCGAATGAGAAATATTGAAAAAATGTCGTGGACATCACATACTGAACACTTTCGTCCTTCGTGACACACATACCCGATTTTCACTGTTTAACACAAACTGCCTTCTTTATGGTCCCACTGTTCTTGTGTTATTTTCGCACCTGAGTATCTTGCTATTTTTCTAACAGCAACACTTCTTCATCGTAAAAAAAATCGGAGAGAAGATGAGAGAAAATAGCAGCAACAACAAAAAGGCCAAAAAGAAAGAGTGCAACGCTGCCACAGTTGTGAATGAGACAAGGGTTCAAGGTGAGAATAAACCTCCTACGTACTCCCTATTATTTTATCTTCATGTCTTTATCTTCCAACTTTTCAAACACGTTTGGTTATGGTTACAAAACTAAGTGATAAGGTGGCAACAAATACATAATACAAATTTCAGTTCTTAAAAATGAAAGAGAAATATAAAGTCCTTTTCTACAGGAGGCCAGACGTTTGCACAGTTGATAACAGGTCCGAACGATTGATGGTTCGAACCCGCCACACCAATCAAGCCTCTCATCCCTCCGGGGTCATTAAAGTGGTATCTGACTTGTCTCGGAGGATAAAAACATTGATCTGATTATCGGCAGTCCCTCGCACGTCATTGTGTAGGCCAGCAATCGTTCCGACACCTCTACGATTACTGATTACAGTAGAACGCGTTGGCGCATCCCAAGCGGATTGATACACCAGAGACTTTTTTAGGGAAATCCGTAGCAGTTATTATCCGAAACTTAATTCAAACTTCCTTTTTCCTGCTACATTCTCTGTAATGAGATAAATTCTATCGTACAAAAACTAATGTTTAATTGTGTTTCTTTGGAAAGGGAATAAATACACATCCAGCATTTTTTTTTCTCACAACATAACAATAATTTCCAATAGTTCTACCACCCTATATCTATGTCTTTCACTCCTTCTGGAAGAAATCCAGGTTCCAATATCTTTCTACTACCTTCCTAATTTGGTCCTGCTTTTTCATCCTGGAAGCACATTAATGAACGCAACAGCGATGAAATCGAAGCATTCACTGCGAACGCGGAAGGAAAAGCAGTTGTGTAAAATTGGTAGCGATCTCAAAAAAAAAACAACCAGTTTTCTCGCTCATGACCAAATCAAAAGAAGAAAAAAGGATGTGCGACGTGCGCCTGGATCTGGTAGAGCCTACTCAAGAAATTAGATTGAAATCGGGCCATTGCCATTAAAAACGCGGAAACCGCCTTCATTTCAGCAAGAATAAGTAACTGCCCAATCATAACATCCTTCATCTCACGTCCTCTTAGAATCTACGTAGCCTATTCGATTCTTTCCCTCCGAATATCATTCTTTGAATTTCTGAATGTCCGCAATTGGTCGAATATCACTCACGACATGGAAATATGACCTTTATGCTCTGCTTCATAAAGCGACTTCATGCGTATTCAAACGAGCTGAACTGGACAGCTCCTAACGCTGAATGAATTTCTCGTCTGTTGTTCGGTTTGTTGATAGTTGAGTTGAGTAGAATTCTTTCTCGACTTGTTTTGCTTCTCATTCAATTCGATCTGGAGAGTATGCACACGTGCAGATGTGAGATACGTAAGACAGTGGAAGCAAAAAAAGGATCATTTTTTGAGTTCCCTCAGAATAATGGGGTGAGCATGACAGAAAGGAGAAATTCCTACGCTTCTCATTTGTACAAGTACACGTTGTTAATGTTATCTCACATCAACATCTCGCGTCCCTAATTGTGGCATTCCACTTTTTACGCGGCATTGAGCCGTTGACAAAAAAACAAGCGTGTTTGCCGCAGCTCGTTTGTGCTGCGTAGTTCCGCGGCGACTATTCTGCTTAAACGAACGAGAGTATACACAGATACACATACACACCCGCATGAACAACAAAGTCGGCACTAGCAGGGAGCTTATGTGAAAATTCGCCATACTTCTCATTAACGAAGATAACGACAAGCATACGGCCTAAGAGGTTTAATTGCTCAATTTACAGAAATTTCTCGTATTTAGCGGACTGATCCAACTCCAGTTTGAAAGAAATTATGCCAGGTCAAAAAATTACTTTATTTTCCTCTACCTTAGTACGTGAGAATTGTAACATTTATGTATGGGCGCTTATCTGGCTAGAATTTTACGAAATGCCGAACGTAATGTATTGCTTAGAGAACTCGGCTACCCACGCTGAACCTCCGTTCTCCTGATTGGCATGTAAATTGCTTTTGCACATGGTTGAACGATGTTATTTTATATTCGCATTCCGAAAACACAACAGATTGATTTCACCTGTCGTCTGGGATGCGATGTAAAATATTTTCAGAATGTCTGATATCCATAGTCAGTCAAAAAAAGATTATCTATTGTGCAATAAATAGTTAGTTTTTTGATGTATGAATGAGGTCAAAGACACTTATTAATTGGATGAGTCTCGGATCATGCGGCAATATTAATCGGAGCTCCCCGCTGCGTAAATGTTCACTGTAAATCGTCTAAAGCAGACACACGACAACAGGATCTCGAAGACTGCGGATCTCGGACTATAGCGTAATTATGATAACAGTGATGATCGTGGACGCGGCGCCTGTGCAACCGTGGCGCCTTACTTACCTTATACTAGCAACCTCATATTCCTATACTCAACCCTATATTATCCCTGGAACGAACCCAACAATTTTGTGGTACGCCGTCTTCAAAAGTTGAGGATTTTAAAACAAGTCTTAATTGCTAGTAGTAATTCTGGATACATATGCACTCTCTTCTTATTTTCATCCACTTCGATACTCAGAAAAAAGTGAGTGACGGCCTTCCATATAACAACAACAATTAACACAATCTCTTTCAGAAAGTTTCGGGCATTTAAAATCCAAGAAAATTTACGCCAAAAATAAAATATCTTCATGGAGTTGGAAGAATTCTTGAGAAAGCTATATATATATATATATATATATATATATATATATATATATATATTTGATTAGACCTTAAGAGGCACTGCAAAAGTCATTCACATAAGTCCCCAAGGAAACACGACACTAAGGAAGACATAGCTAATTTTTGTAATTTCCCGCTAATTAGCTTTAATTGCACATTTTCATCCCTATTCGTCCCAATTATTTCCATAGTGATAACATAAATGATGCTACATTCTTCAAAAGATACAACGGTACTGAAAAAATATTTTTACTCACAAACAAGTATTTCTTGGAGAAAGGGTATTCAAGGTCTACTAGGAAAATAGAAGGTAGAATTTTGTATGGAATAAAGGAGAGTATATCTTTGATTCAAGAAAGTTTTGTTTATCCTAATTTTAAAAACTGAAAGAAATATAGATTGACACATGATTTGGTATTATACCCAATACTATCACAAGGAGAAGCTGAATTCTACTGAACAGTCAAATTAAATTATTACATGTTTAATTACGTCTATGTTATAGTATTGCAGAACTCAAGCGATGCATTTTACTTGAAAATCAGCTGACTGAAGTATTAATACGTTTAGGCACGTCTACCACAAATCCTGTATAGATCCATGGTTACTAGAACATCGAACGTGTGCCCAATGTGCAAAGCGGACATCTTGAAGTACTTCGGTTATCAGGTAGGATGAAATTTTCAGGCGTCGAAGCTCTCTGTGTTTTTTGCGGAATTTGCGGAAACTTCGCGGATACTCTAAAAGCCTACAAAGAAAGTTAAGAGCGGATATATATATATATATATATATACGGTATATCACAAAAAGATTTCATCGAAAAAAAAACTTCACCTCTGTTGTATTGTTCTAATATGGATGCTTGATCTCCTTTTTAGTGACTTTCCAACTAATCACATTTTGCCGAAGTTTAGAAACAAGCTTAAATAGAATAAAAGTCAGAATTAGTCGAAAATAAAACCATCTCTTTCCAAGCAAATTAAAACTTTCATTGCGACCCTTTTGAATCTTCATAGCTGCAACTTCTGTACTTCTAATTTTGTCTCCATGTTTCATTCCCCACAACAACCCAAGAAAAAAATGTATCCACGCTATTTCTCAGAAATAAAACGATTCGTTTCTTTTTCCCCCACAAACATCTCACCGCACAACTTTATTCAGTTTGATTGCGAACACTCGATTATATGTTTTTAATTACTTTGGATGTGGAAGCCAATTGGAAATGGTAACGAGCGGACAATTCCCTACCTACATTGTTCCCATGACTACTGTACTTGTTCTCCGTTATTGTCGCTACGTCTTATTACAAAACAAGGTCCCAAGGGATCAAAAAGGCAAAGTGAAGACATTCTTCTCGATAATTTTGCGTTTGCTTGGAAGTATGAAGTGTGGAAAGTCACAGCTTTGGAAATCTCATTACAATCCAATTCTTTTTCTGACTGCTATCAAAACCTAAGTTTTTCGAGAAGACCGCGACGCGTCTGCGACAATTTTTGCACTTTCTCTGCACAAAGTGCATTATCACTTCCTTTCATTTCATTCCAGTCGACAACGACGGCAGCTACGTGCATATGTGCTCTTGCATGCACACTGCTGTGTTTGCAGAACCATTCACAGTGCTGAAAAACCGACAGATCGACAGAACCTTCTTCGTTTCTGTGGCATAGATCCAAGTCCGCTGACTGAGCTCATAAATTGATTCCCGACACCTTATAATAAATGCGTGAATGCGCTCCTACTAGAAATAACAATCGACACCACGTCAAAAACCACACTTCGCCGCAAGCTCACAGCAAAAACAAGCAATTGAAAATTAATACACTCTCCTCGCGTTGTCAATAAGTTAGTGAAGGTTTGCTGAATCTGCTTTTTGCTGTCGTAAGCGTCCTGAAAAAACGGACATCCTCAGGAAAGGAGTTATCTCTCTAACAACCTCTATTGTGATGATTTTTCTTGTCTTAATACAACAATGGGCTGATTAGTCGACGGAAGCAGAAGGTCCAGGAAAACTTGTCTGGACGTCTCCTAGCTCACTTGATTCACTTCCCGTTTTTCAAACAATTATACTACCCATTAACTTTCATCAAACTAACGGCCGCCGCAATTGCTTCAGCGAATTAACTCATGATTAGTTACTACTACTTGATCTTATTATTTACGATTTAGTGTCTCCGTTATTGTGAAATTGCACAACAGAATCTCTGAAGTAAATAGCGAACATTTCACTTGAAGACGCATTTGAAGAACCGAAGTTTCGTACAAATGTAGCCCTCTGCATTTGCAGGAAGCACTGCTCTTTCCAACACTCACTAAAGAATTCACCACTTTGTTCATTGTTGTGAAGAAATTTGGTGTTTTTCTTTCTCACAGAGAAGTGGTTCACTACGACGTGTTCGACGAAAGTAAATCTTTAGCATATATTTCAATTTTGATTTCGTCTGTTTTGTTGGAACGAACGCATCTCTATTTTTCTTATGCTGAAAACTATCAAAAACATAAACATCCATACATATCAGATTTAAGCATTACTACATTTCTACATTTCAGCTTTTAAACCTAGCAATCTAATCGTGTCTTTTTATAAGTTGTAACCACGAAAAAAAGTAAATTCAGTTCCTTTTTCTGATATGGGCCTAGACATGATTCATACGCTACTGTGAGATAATTTTTCGGGACATCGTCCTCGTTACAACTCAGAAAGGTCAAATCGAGAATCATCTACGCAATGAAATGTTTAAACTTCCTTTTGCTTACTGAAATGGAAAACACACCATCATCGCCTGGGGAAATATTTTTTACCCTAACTGACAAACCACAACAATTTATCTCACTGAAAATCCTTAGGTGCTTCTAGGTCAATGAGTCAAAGGATAGTATAAAGCAAAATTTAAGCAGTGCCCTTTTTCAGGTTTCCACTTCTGGCGGCGCCGATGCTTCTAGGATGGAAGCTGACCGTGACCGAGAAGAGTCACCTGAACCACCGAGTTCCTCAGAAAGTAACGCCGCCTATAACTTCCCACCGACACATGATCTTCAAGATGCCTTTCACTTCACGCCGAACACTTCACCTCAATTGGTACGAATTATAATGGTCAGGCCCCGACTTTTAGAGGAAGGAACTTGTTTAAGAGATAAATTCATGAAAAAGACAAAACGAAAACGCACGCAGCGTTCTGCCCTTAGGATTTTGATTAACGAGCTCAATATTTGAAGGATGAGTGTACTGGAGAATGTTAGGAAGTGCCGTTCGCTCACGCGATCGCGCTTGTTGCTATGCTGGAAACGCTATCACGCAACGGTTCTAATGTATGAGGAAGAAGAATCATTACTATTAGGATGTATACTATCAATCCAAATCATGTGTAGTCTCAAAAGCGATGAAAACTTGTTGTAGGTCCCCTAATGGTTAATAATGAGAGGAGAAGGGGAACAGCGTTGTTATCTACGCATTCACATCTTTACTGAACCTCATGCATCTTTCCACTGTAGTCACATTAGAAGATATATGATCTTATTTGAATTTCCAAATTTAATTAATTTTCCAATGACTAAACAGATGTGATTTTCATTAGGTGTCGCTGCCTTTGGGAAGAGGATGTAGGTTGGGGTTGCAATCACACGTTTGAGAGTATCTTGAAGTGTAGGTTAGTTGAAGTGCAAACAGCAAGCATCAACCCACATGCTTTTTTTTATTTTTTCCGATTCCAAAACCTGTGAAATGTAATATTATGCCACTAATCCGTTGAGACCTATACATGACCTTCTGCCAGTGATTTTTTCCCGTTCTGTCTTCTTGATACTCACGATCACATAATGGTCTCATTTTTCTTGAAAGAAGCGATTACCTAAAGCTAATCGATTGGATTCCACGGAAATATCCACAAAATTCTTCAAACCTACATGCAAGCTCTCCTAAGTACTATTTCCCTCTCAAAAACTTTTTTGACTGATTGGTCCTTCAAGCTGTGCACTCAAACAAAAGCAAGTATTCGAATTGATCTATTATCTCGCCCTTTTCGACAACATTCGAAGAAAAACCTTACACATTACAAATTTTCATGAATTACAGAATCAAAAATCACCATATAATGGTTGCTATGTACGGTATGCAGCAACAACGAAATAAAAGTAGGTGCAGGGGAATGCTAGAAAAGGAACACAACGGTCAAACCGCTGTTCTCCGGAACTGTTGTTTTTTACTCAAGAGAATGTCATCACTTGGAAAAAAACGCCATCCAATAAAATAAAGTATGATCCCTTAAAAACAGCTTTTGTCATACTTGGCTTTTCAACAAAAAAAAATGCTTCTGAATGAACATTCGAGGAAATATTTACAAAACACCGTTTTAGACTATTTGCATTCAATAAATTTTTCTTAGTAGCGGATTTAATGCAGTCAGCAAGAGGTCCGCTGTGTCTACACGGTCGACGCTGGTTTGAAACCGCCCTAGTGCCAGCCAAGCCTTTCATTACTCCCGAGTCGATGAAGTGGTACCAAACTTGTAACTCACTGTATAGGCGCGTTCCAAATCCTCAACGATTACGAATAGCAGTAAAACCCGTAGGTGATTACCCTGAGCATTGATACGCCAGAGACTTTATCCTGTTGATTTTTCTTAGACTCAGTCAAAAACTTCTCTTGCTGCATTTAATTCAGAGTTTTTGTCTATAAAAAAAAATGTCTATAAAATTATAAGTTGATCTGTTTCAGGTTATGAGTGCAAGTAGTGCAAAAGCGTTCACAATTGTACCATTGACCGTTCATTCAAAAACGCTTCCACCGATTACTAATGACGAACAGGGCACTAGCCGAGGTAGGTTATACACATTGTCTTATTTCTTAAGGTTATTCAGGAGGGTCGCTAGGAACCACTACAACCTAGAGACAAATAAAATTCTAACATTTTTAGTGTAAGCGAAGAAGAGCAGTTTAAAAAATCGGGTAAAAAGTGTACGAAGCGGATTGCACACACATCTTTCTGCTTAGAGAGCAGATGTAGTGCAGTGGAAAAGGTCACCACGACGTCCTCCCTCCAGATGGTTCAAGACTAGCCACACTCGGCCTTCCGACATTAACATTAATAAAAGCCGGTCCCCTAACTTTCTAGTCAGGCTTGACTAGAAAGGTAGTGGCACGGCTCCATACATCATGCTCTCGCAAGTGATTTTGTATGTCATATACCCCCTCAAATTTGTTCTGTACTGCAAGGCTGCAGTTTTGAATTTTGAAAGAACTCCACCTAATGCCTTCAACTTCCTTTCTCGTTTGGCTTTATTTCTAGCATCTTTAAAATGACTTTCGACCATGACATTGGAAGTAACGTTCACAAAACAAAATGCGCAGTTTACTTTAAGCCAGATAAAACACTAATCTTGCTAATCTTTCTTGTTAAGGTACCAGTTACGAAGGACTTCTCAGGGCTTTTCGTACATTGTTCCTCTGTTGCTGGAATCTAATTATTACGTTTGTAGTTATTAAGTGGGAAATTCCTTGCAAACACTTCAATCAGTCTTAAAACAACAGGAAATCGCTAGAATTAACACAGCTAGCACGCAGCACACTTATGTGTGAAAGGCAAACCGAGAAGGCAACTCATTATTTATAGAATAAAAAAAACTTAATGAAAAAATTTAAAAGTAAAACTATGAAGAATACCAAATATTCCTAGATAGCAGACCAATCACCTCTGTCCTTTCAGGTGATAGAGCCTCCTCAGCTGGGTTAGTGGAAGGGCGAGTTGCACCAGTTCGCGTTATGAATCAAGGCCAGGTTGTGAATTTGGTGCAGGTCAGAGATTCTTCCTTTGCAGCCGTTTCCTTTTTATTTTATTTTGTTAACCTTGCAGTTAACTCAAACAATACGTACGAAGTGGATAAAAACAACTTGGGTACCTTTTTGATGTTGTTTTTTTTTTGCTAATGTTACGCGGTTTTCGTATTTCAGTTAATTTATCTGGCCACCTCTCATGTGAACAATTAATCTTATGACTGATTTTCAACTTGCAAGTGTTCTTATTATAATGTCTGCTTATGCAATGTAGCAATATAAGTATGCAAAACAAATTGAAAAAAAGAATTTGTAAGGTGAAACCAGTGCAAAGCAAATTTCAACAGAACATAAAAAAGTGTACTTCTTTTCGTCTGTCTACCCAATAGCAGATCCAAGCTTGAGCAGCGACCAACTTCTAAATACACAACAAACAAAAACTTTTTAGTTCGTTTATTTCTTTTCTGCAACATATCCAGTAATCTATGTACTAAGCACATCTTCCTAACCAGTACAATGCAAAACAAAATGAGTAGAAATAACCAGTAATCTCCTTGAGTAACTCTCGCACAACTACAGATTTCTACGTCCCACTAGTTGTGCATATACTCAACCTTGATAAATACTGCAAGGTACACTTACTTGACTTAATCGGCGGGCGGGCCTAACGCGGCTATCCGCATCTTCGCCGGGATGTGCTACCCTTAGACATATACGATCCTAACATGTTCGATCTTCAGCTAGAACTCGCATAGTATCCATCCGTCGCTATTCGGCGAGACTTTACCTCTACAGTGAACTGCCTGTCAATGTCAAGTGTCCTCAGAACTTCCCTTACCACCTTCGTCCAAAACCTTTTTTACGACGAGGAGGCATTTTCCAGTCCGGGTCTGGGAGCATCCTCAGTACAACTTGTACAAGACGACCAGGTGATGACCAAAGAAACGAAGACGGTTTTCTGTGATTAATTCGAATGGCTGGGCAAGATGCTGTTTTTTCTGCCTGTACTTGTTCGTTATAGCACATCTAAAAGTAGCCTAGCAGTCGTCTGAACAGTGTTCTCTCCATGCAGTCAAGCTTATCTATCGCCGTCGACAGCGCTGCCCAAGTCTGATTCGCACATCATGATGAAACGAATTGCGGATAGGTAAACTCGCAGCTTGATTTCGTTGGCGATGGAGGTCGAAGACAGGCACTTCGTCAAGGATCTGAATGCCGAATTGGCTTTAGTATTTCTGCTAAATATTTCTCACGTAGCTGTCACTGTTTTTTTTTTACCACACAGCCCAAATAACAGAATTCATGCACAAGTCCAATAAGTTGTCCGTCCTCCCTGATCTCCACTGAGCGTTCCGCAGCAGTTGTTCTTCTATTCATGTCGCTTATTAGGCATACGAATTTTCCTGTAACTCCAACGGCGCGAAGCGCGTTGTGGAGACGGCTTCGCTGAGGAGAGTCAAAAGAGGCTTCGAAGTCCAGAAAAAAACTGTAGAGGCTTCGAATAGCGCTGGCACACTTCAACCACTCTTCTCGCAATAAACGTCTGATGAATCTTCGACCAGGGCGAAAGCCGGCTTATTAGTCGCGACTGGTTTCTTCGCGATGTTTGATTAGCTGTCTGATCCAGGATCGTTCGCGCCGAAAAATTGTACATTACATTCACCATTGACATTCATCGGTAATTCCTGGGCTCTGTGACAGATAGCTTCTTGTGGAGAGGAATCATGATAGCGTATCTCCACAATTCAGGTATTCTTTCGTCAATTCATATTGCACGGATGATCTTTGTCATCTCACGAATACCAGGAGGGAAAGATTTCAGCATTTCTGCGCTAATTCCATCATTCCTCCAGATTTTCCTTTTTTTGGAAACACACCAGAACCTCCAACTCGGTGGTTCTTCGCTGATCGCGGTGTATCTTGGTCGTCGGGCGTGCACAAGTTCAAGGACAACAGCTTTTGCTAGTTGCCACTTGTTAAAATGTTCCTTCCAGAGAGACAGGATTGAATCCCTGATAGCGACTCTGTTGCCCATGTCTAATACAAGGGAACACCTCTTCATCTTCCCGCTATACTGCCTTTGTAGAGTATAAGCTTTTCTTGTCCTCCCATTGTCTTTTCAAACTCCTTCGCTCTTGACGTCAATTTGTTCTCACGATTACGTTTCAGCTGATGACGTATCCTCCTCAGACGCTTCTCCTGGTTGAAGTCACCAGTAGTGCGGACTAAACACAAAATTATCATGCCTCCGCAGATGCAAAGGCCAACTTCTTTCTCCGTGCTAAAACCGGGAGCATTTTCCTTGCAGCGTCCTGAATCATTTAGTGAAACAGTCAGTGAGATCCACCCTCTTCTTGACCCGTAATCCAATATTGATCGATGGCTGTTGGCAACTTCTTTCTGCATTCATCGTCTTTCAAACCTGCCAAGTCGAGAGTCCTTTGAGGTTGAACTCCGCGACTCCTTTTCTGGAACCGTAACATCAAACTGAAGAGAAATGGGCGGTAGTTGGAATGCGACGTCCCAGACAGCTCTACTACTTACGAGCACTTACGATGCGTACTAGCACTTACGATCTAAAGTTTGAGTTGTGTTATAGTCCGTACTGATGATGGCGCGTTTCCCGGTGCGTGTTTCCTGGAATGCGGCAAACGGTACAGATATCGTAGTAGTATGGACGCAAGGTACATAATAAAAAGTCAAAAGTCAAAGTCACTAGCGTATCAATCCACTTGGGATGCGCCAACGCGTTTTACTGGAATTCGTAATCGTTGAGGTTTTTTGGAACGCGTGTTGGCCTATACAAAGTCTTGCGGGGGCCAGCCGGTGATCAAGTCAGTTTTTTTATCCTCCCAGACAAATCTGGCACCAATTTATCCCTCCGATCGATCGTGCAGGAAGCGGAACCTCTAACCGCTACACCACACCCGCCCACATAACAAAAATAATAATAAAAAATTAAGGCGAATGAAAAAAACTGATCTATTCAAAAAAGAACGAATGTGAGCAAAAATAACAAATCTGCTTTTAAAAAATACAAATAGAAAGCATCGCAAGTCACTTTTTTTATTTTCCGCTGTTCCATCACTCTAATCATTGCAGGTACGCACCCGAGCGATGAGCACTACCGGCACCAGAGCAGCCACTCTTCGCAAAGCAGAACGGCCACCAAGTCAACCGACCCCAATTGAAGGTGCCACCGGTGGCAGTGATGTCGTTTAAGCAAAGGATGACTACAACAACCTCCCACACCATGTGTTCTCTTACGCTTCTTCATACTTCTCCTAACAACGAATTTCTCGCTATATAATCTCCATATGCTTTCGATGTTACGATCTCAGATTAAATTCAGGGTTACCCTTCTTAGGTATAGCCGTATCCCAGCGCACGATATGATCAGCCGTGACAAATGCGTGAATGTTTCTTTCTCCTCTTCTTTGTGGACGGGTATATGAATTTCTAAATTCTGAATCTGTATAAATTCTAGCAATGCACGATAGGTCCCACCACAACTCGTTGTGTTATTCCATGTACATGTCTGCTGATTTAGTCTGCTTAATTCCAAAGGATTTCGATTTCTATCGTTCTGATGTTAGAAACGCAACATTGATGCGGTTCCGTGTGGTTCCCGGTTGTGCCTCAAAGATTAAAAAAAGTAATGATTATGGCGTTGTTCACAACACTTTATACTTTCACATACACATTGCTGCAAGTAACATGAAAAATAAGGGATCAACTTAGCAGCGGCAGCAGGTGAACGCTACTTCCCAGTGCTAGACATGTGATTTACATGTTTAAGAATGTGAGGAGTAACTCCTCTGATTCAAAGAGAAAATAGAAATGAGCTGAAATGTTTGTATCAAAGCGGACGGCTAGAACAGACTTTCAAGATTTTTATCGACAGACACTCCGCGTAAGCGTTTCAAAAATATTCGCCAACGTCCGCAAAATGAAGAGAGATTACAACAATTTTATCCTTACTGGTCCCCTGCGAATAAAAGGGCGACAGACATTCCGATATTTTGTTACAATTATCTGTTGAAGTATGTTTATAAGAAAACGCCAACTGAACAAAGTTGAAATAAAACATGTGAGTTGGAAAAAATTCAAAGTGAAAGTATATGTACATCTACAACATACACGCACGCAAGGCAAGTTTAAGAAACTGTAATAAATGTCCCAGAAACCTACTCAGGGAACTCTCTGGTCAGTATGTCAGGTATTGATCCAGGAATGAGGTCATGACATGTCAAAACTCGCGTGCTGGGTGCATGCAAAGCGGGGATGCCAACTGCCCAGATCAGGTTTGAATGAGAGAGAAAGGTGCTAGAAGTGACCCAAACTATATGGGCAAATTAATGAACTTTGCGATATAACATCGAAGGATATATATATAATATATATAGAGAGAATAGAACTGAAATATGTCTTACTAGTAGTGCTACATCAACTACGTCAGTAACACATATCTGCATATCTGGAATTGAAGGAAGCACACCACAAATCTGCGGAAAAGCTCCGTTCATCTTCCCCTAAAAGTGGGAAACGCGTCGCATCAGAAATCGTCATGAAACGCCATCTTCCACACCTGTCGCGACGCGTGGCGCCTCTTACCCTATTTGAACCTCATTTGAGTTAGCTCCCACTCCATGTTTGTACCTTGCACCTAAGTTTTGACATGCTCATGGCTTCGTGTCTCGATGAGATACTGACCTGACAGAGTTCCCATGCATGCTCTTTTTCGTCAACATCCCAACACATTTCCATACACAGATCAGATCAGCTTAAAACACAGATCTTGAATTGGAGGAAACATTCACTTTGGATCGGGAAAACTGTGTCACGTGTAGAGGTACAATCGCACGGAAGCATACTTGGATGTATGTCAGCCATAAAGGATAGTTTAAAATGTCTAGTCACTCACAGAAGTCAGAGCGGCAGCTTCTACTAAAAGCTTTTGTAAGCCATCTGCTTCGTTCCAGTTCTCCAAGACATGAAAGATGCTTCTATACGCGGCATGTGAAGATCTTTCGTGTTCTGTTGTCCCTTAAATAGGACTTAATAACTACAAACCAACTTGCAAGAAGATGGCGACAATAATCATGGGTGTGATAGGAATTAGCCGTACCCTTTCAAAACACTTTCACTTTCTCCGAGTGAAGGGGGTTACTGGGGTTACTTTCCACCCTAGGCATGTTCAAGTGAAGGGAGTCGCGCACACTGAAGGACTATGAAGAGAGGATGCTCCGCTTTCTTTCTTGATAGAAATGAAGGGGTGGATGCGAATCATCCTCCCCTTCACGTCCATTAAAAAGAAAAACTTATCTCTTTCATGTCATACACTTCTTGATAGAGTACATCTCAACATTCTTTTAATACGAAATCATATGTTGACTTCAAACAGGCGGAAAACGTCAACTTCGACTTAACGGATGCTCTACATTTCCTCTTCAGAGCCTTCAGTGTGCCCGACTCCCTTCACTTGAATGTGCCTGAAATGCAAAGTAACCTCAGTAACCCCTTTCACACGGAGATGTTTGAGATGTTTTCGGTATCCTCTTTCAACTTTACTTATTTCACATTAAAGAGTGCAAAATAAAAACAGTGGTGGTGCAGCTGAAAGAGCCATTTCCCAAACCCTCCAAAGTGAAGAGGGTCGGAGCTCCGTCTCCGATTACAGCATATATGAATATAAGTGCAAACCACAAGCTTACCAGCATAAATTTGATGAACCCGTGAACACAGTTGAAGATTATCTTCTTCATTTGAAATGGCCATTTTTTGAAGTTTCTTGTCAACCCGCCAGTTTATGAACACCGTTCCATTGTAGATGGACTCTACCGTTGAACAAGAAGGAACTTCAAAGCCAGTAGAATCTGTGAGACAGACAACTTCGAAGCGATTCTCTTTTTTAAAATGAGGAAGCTGAAACAAAAACGCACAATTTCGGGTAAAAAACGTTAAACATGAGAAGATGATAATATCAGAGGGAAAAATAAAGTAAGCACTCACAGACTTTGCAATGTCCGAACCTCCACGACTGTGCGCAACAACGAAAAATCTCTGGACATTGGTATCTCTCAGGAGTTGTTCATACACAGAACACAAGTGAAGACGAGGATAGTCAGAAAACTGAAATACGAATACATATGAAGTATTCGGATCATGTAGTCCAAAAAGAAAAAAAAACAAGCAGTAGCAGCAATCAGTTAAAGGCATCAGCTCACGAATCTGAGATGATACGGATTTCAGGTGGAGTATTCATATAAGGGATGGAAGACTATGGAGAGAGGGGTGATACCGTCCATTTCTTCCTAATTGCCGTAAAAACGGCCCCTGAAGACACGGTTTAGGGCGTTCCGGCGCGCTATTTTCCACAAGGAGTTCGATTGGAGCGCGCCAGCCTTGAGCACGCGCCGCATCTCTCGGGCCGTTTTTTACGGCAATCAGGAAGAAATGGACGGAATCACCCCCCCCCCCCTCCATAATCTACTATCCCGTATACGAATACTCCACCTGAAATCCGCACCACCTCAGATTCGTGGGGTGATGCCTTTAAGCTCAATTCATGTGATTGTAATTCTAAATAAGGAAACCATAAGATTATCATCAACACTCCAGCCACTAAAGAAATACAGCAGTGTCTACTCAGGGAACAAGCACAAAAAGGCGACTACCAAAATGTCGTGACTATGTAGAATGCTTGCTTTCACAACAGAACAGAAAAATTGAAATAGATTGAATGAACAATTACTAGCAATACGCAATCAACACAAAATAAACTAAAAGATCATATGGCGCATTTCAACTCCTCAGGAGCAAAATAGATCCTCTGGTGAGGAACCGTTTCATGGTTTTTCATGCGGAAGACCTAGACTTTTCGGTAGTGTACTTATACCATATATTATTCCAACATTGTAAGTTAATAAATGAAAGAAGGTGAAGAGCTGGGAGGGCAGACCAAAACACGACAGACGTATAGTAGGATGATACCAAAACGACATGGGTGCAGTTGCGTAAGCGGCTCCGCTTGAAGTGGTGCGGTGAAGCGTAGCTATCAAGATCGAGGTTGGAACCTTGCTTACACCACCCACGCTTACGCAACTGCAACGTGCTTCATGTCGTCTTGATCCGACTATGAAATCTAGACAAAATTATTTCGATTTAATCAATAGATAGTCTTGATTTTCAAATATAACGTTTGTCTCCATATAGTTTCAAAAACTGCTCCATCACAGTTCTTCAATTTTGAAAAGAAATGGAAAATTAAATGTTGGAAGTACACACCTCTTCATCAGTGTTTGTGCTACACACAATGACTCCCCAATTATTTGCGAGTGCACGACGTATATAAGGGAACTGAGAGCCAACTTCTAAGTTTTCGTTCATGATCAACCTAAAAACGTAAAAGGCTAGCTGTAAGTGACTGCGAAAGGTTCAACTTCTTGCAAAAAAAAAAGGATCAAGCGATTTCTCCATCTCTCTTTCTATTGTGGATTCGCTGGAAACAAACACACTGCAAAGGTGCGCATTACGTAAATAGTGAATTTTCAAGAATGTACGGCATCGAATTCTATCCTTTTTACTTAGACGGCCGTAGCCAGCTCATCATATGTTCACTCTTACTGTTCACATCCTGAAAAGAAGACTTAGCAGCACTTCCCCCACCGCTACTATGTTCGTCTTGAACATGGCTTAGCGTTACTAAACTGTAATGATAAGCCAACAAAGTGAACTGAATCCTCCCTAACCTAAGAACATGGAATGAAAAAGAATGCGTGAATATGGGATATACGTTGTGACCACCCGCAACTACCGAGGACTACGGGGGGTGAAATGTAGTTGAGGGAAAGGGGGGCACCCAGTGACTCGCCCTTATTACTCGAAGTAAATAATCAGATCAATCGGGGCCCTAAGGCCTAAGCATTAGTCTTAGAGGATCTATGACATGTAAACTAAAGTTTCTGAGAGAAAAAAAGTAAGTTAGACCGTCGAGAAATAGGGGCGCCACTGAGTGCCACCCCCCCCCCCTCCCTTCCCCCCCACCCAACTACATTTTTCCCGACTATGCATACCTTCTAGACCACTGTCCTGGACGTACTGCTCCGCTGCCATGAATAATAAGCAGAACTGTAGATTTTTGTTGAAATCCTGGAGAAGCATATACGAAACCAAGGAAATTTATCACGATTCCACACTTGTCTTCGACTTCAGCCTAAGCAGAATTTTTCAAAATGTCTCAAAGTAATACTTGAAGGAAAATTAAAGCAAAATAAATAAATTGAAAAACTGTTTTTAAAAAAAGCATGCTCGGAGACTCACAGGGACTTCGATCTTTGTTAGACCGTATGACGATTCCAGTATTCCGTACAACTCCGTAGTCATCGCGTCACCAATACGTTCATAATCAGCTTGATTGGTAAAAACAAACGGAGTATTTCCCTGAAGGACAAGTTTCTTCTTGAATTTAACGGTTCTTTTCAAATCAGAAGGTGTAAAAGGTAAGAGTTGGGAGGAGGGTGCCCACTCGAACGGTGGCCGGTGGTCATGTTTTTAAAAAAAATTTCGTTGGGTTAAGTGAGTGCAGCCTTGATATAGGCTGTTGAGTCATGAAATCTCTCAAGAAGTAGGACACTTTCAGCGATCTGATTCCAGAGCTCGTAGAGGAAATGCTGAACCGCCACTTCCGAAGAATTTTGTAGAAACGGTCCCACAGGTCGCCTTTTACCCTGTGACGGGACAAATTTTAGGTTTTAGAAGAGACCAGGTCCCCTCCAAGAGTTGCATGTCCACTCCTGTGATTGGATCCACAAATTTTGCAGGGTGTTGTTCGTCTCGTGAATGTAGTCCAGGTTCGTCAGATCGTTGTAACCCTTTCAGATGCCGGTGCGGACACCATCCGCTAGTATATATTTCTGGACAATACCATCGAGGGTTGAAGCGACCGAAATCGATCTGTAACCACCCTAAAAACAAGCTTCGTTCTGTCCTGAATACCTCGAGTGAGCTTATTCTTGCGGACGATGCGACCTAGATTGATTATGAGAATTGCAATGCCTGATTTTTCGATGATTTCATCGACCTAGACTACCCTCTCACGTTCTCCTATTTGGTTACGTTAGTGGTTTACTAATCAATAAGTACATCGTGCAACTATTGAGTCCACTGGACGATGCCCTTTTCAACGCTCTGCAATTTTCGCACCATCTCTGCAAGATCATTAGGTTGTAGACAAATGGTAGCTGGCTAGCAAGATCTCCTTGCGTTGTTGTGAATGTTTCGGAAAGGGTTTCCTTTAGGTATACAATCTTCTGCGGAATTCCAGGTTGATGACACTGGCATTTCTGGCATTCGAACTTCCAGCGCGTATCTTTACTGTTCGCGTTCCCTTGCTTTTTGACTTTACAGGGATTTCCACAGTTGGGGCACAGCCGCTCCATCCATAGCAATCCACGATCGCAAGCCATTCGTCAAATTATTTCGTGGACTTCGATGCAAGCTCTGGCCATATAGTAATCAGAATGAAAAGGTCATATAGTAATCAGAGTGAAGAGTCTGCGATTTAGCAGTAGCCTTTTTTCCGCTATGCAAATGAATGGCTTGTTCTTTTTGATTTGGCCTTATGTACGATGATTTTCGAAAATATTACCCAACCTCTAGCCAAGGTATGCTTATTAACGCACATACTAAATCAGCCGACACTGTTTAATAGTAGTGACCTCAAGAAACCTGCTTAGTTTGCTATTACGACCACTCTTTGGGTGCTCCTTTTTACCCGATCAGAAGTATTGGTCATAAAATATCATACCTACATTAATGGTTCGTAGTTCGCCATTTTCGTTAAAGCGATACCCCATATTTTGCAGTGTCTGCTCATATGACATTTCTGGAACCTGTGTCATGAGAATAAGTCTCTCTCCTAAAGGCAAATAATAGTTGCGATAATGAGAGTGAATATGAAAAAAACAATATAACGTGCTTAAATACCGAAGTGGTGTTGCGACCTAAGGCGCTGCGCCAGACGTAGGTTCCCAGGTTCGATCCCAGTTAGGTCTAACTGAGCTTTTCATCCTCTGGGAATGATTAATTGGAACAGGCGACAGACCTGCGTGTCAGGTCGGCAGGGGAAATGGCCTGTCACATCCATAAAGGTGAAGAAGTCAAAAGAAAATAGGGTAAAACTGGGGCGTCCGCGTCGCATGGGCCTTGATGAGTGTGAAAAATAAGCGCGAACCCACGTCTACTAAGGGCGGCCACGGGGCAACTAGGCGTCCCAACAATCTTACAACATTGCCAAGATCAGCATACCAATTTGAAACGTTGGCACGTTGTTGGAACGCTGGCAGCTGCACTAAGACGATACAGATTTGACGCCTTCGCAGTGAGGGAGACAAGATTGTCTGGTACCAAAGCATGACGGAAACGAAGTAGGCATAATTCTCTCATAGCACGTCAGGGACCTAATCACAATGATGAAACACTTCATACTTCGCTTCTTCTCGGCGTGAGCCCCTCGGGCGAGCTGCTCGAGTCAAATTAAGTACGAGTTCTCCGAGTTACTCAATAAGAAAACCGCCTGAAGTTCTGATACGAACACGTTGGACCAATGAAGAATGCCATGGTGGTCTCGACTACGGAGAGCGGAGGCAGGTGGCGAGCGCATTCTGGCGTTCACCGATTCGCATAACCTCGTCATTGCAAACACGAAAATGTCAAAGCAGCCACGCCACTTCGTCACCTTCAATGGCAGGGCTAGGACGCAAATTGACTTCATGTTGATAGAAACTCGCGATCAAAAGTTTGTCACCAATGTGAATGTCATTCCTTTACGAAACTGATGGAGCGCGGCATCGTCCGCTTATCGTTACAATAAAAATCGCACATCTGAAGCAGAACCTAGATGATCAATGCAGACCCACTCGTGGCAAGTGGCAGCGACTGAAGGGGTAAAAACCAAAGTCTCCTCCCGCATCCCGCTTCCACCCATCAAGAATTTCGAAGATAGTATACATGACGGCTCGCAAGTAGTATGATAGTCGAAGAAATCCGCACAGTGCTCACTATAACACGACCTCATAGTCAAGAGATAAAGAAACAGGCCATGGATTTAGGAAATAAAACGAAGACCCGTGAGAAGAAGCATTTCCATGAAACCTTTCTCAACAGTATGACACAGAAAAGCTGGCAAAATTATGGAAGGGAGAAAAGAGCACAAACGGTGGTCGTAGCGAAAGCCCCACACCACCGTGACATTATAAGAGGCTTGATACATGTTGCGGCGAACACCTCATCTGCCAACAGGCACGATCCGCCAGACCGAAGACGTCAAAAAATTCAGCAGCATTAATGACAAGAATGGAAGACTTCGGATGGACCGGAAAAAGGTGCCGAAGCACTGGCGTAACCACATCTCATGAACCGAAGAGTCCCCTATTTACCAACTTATCCGCTACACTTCCACCAATTCAGCAGATAAGCGCTGACGAAATTCCATCGCCCCTAAAACGAATGAAGACAGGGAAGACCAGTCGTCTTCCCTGTCTGGCGGCAGAACCGTGTAAGTCACCCGGTTCGAATCATGTGAACTGTGGTTAACACAGTTTCTGAACAGAATTGTTGAACAAGAGGAGACACCCTGGACTGACAACGAAACAGATACCACCTATCTTGAACCTTGCTTGAAGAAGGGCAAGAAGGGCAATCCAGCCTATAACTCGAATTACAAGCCGACTTGACTGTTGTTTCACAGTACGAAGATCTTTTAACACATCATCGGTTGCATCATTTTCCATCTGCTCACTAACCAGAGCAGTTTCATCACAAACTCCAGCATCACCGATGCCATCCACGCTACACGACTCCTGATTGAGAAGCAAAAGCCTCTGCATCTCGCCTCCCTCGACTTGGCGAAAGCAATTGATCGCGTTTCGCATGAAGACATGACAGGTACCTTTTACAACATGTTGTTCCAGAGGAGCTAATCAGATAGGTTCAGGTACGCTGTACGTAGTGCGCTGGCCCACAATCGTCATGAGTAATATGACAGCAGACCTTCCGAAGCATGCACTATGGACGTTCTGTACGTCGATTTCGTGCTAGCATCATAAGATAAAACTGGAGCACCGACACAAGTATGGCACAACAGACTGGCAAGGTTTGAGCTACATCTCAACGTCAAAAAGGCGAGTGAAGGAGGCTGGAGAATTCCTCACCTCCATCGTCCTGCACCAAGATCATCATCATGAGCCCTCTCTCCACTGTTCTTCACAATCGTCATGGATATTATTAAGGCAGACCTTCTGAAGCCTGCACCATGGATGTTTCTCTACGCTGGTGGTCATGCTGCAGTCTCAAGAAAAAGAACTGGAACAGAAAGAAGAAGAACTGAAAACAAATATGGCGCAACAAGCTAACAAGGTTTGGGCTACACCGAGCCAGAGGGACCGAGTACACGACGACTTAACTAAACAAGACTAACAGCGCAGACCTTCCAAGGACCGCTACTTTAAAATATCTTGCCCTGAAGATTGTATCCGACAGGAGCTTTGTTTGTGAAGTTACCGCTCGTGTGGACGCTGCATGGCTGATGTGGCGGACAACCACTAACCTGCTCTATGACAAGAGCATGTCATCTTAAGCCAAGGGGATGTAAAACCGTTATTCGACTAGTAGCGCTCTAAGGCCTGCGGCCAAAGAAGTATAACGTCGTTTCGAAAGTGGTAAAAATTAAGACGCTGTGATGAACGATTTGTCTCCTTCGACCCCAAGACCACATTCGCGATGAAGATATCGGCAGAGACTAGGCGTGAAGATATGCTTCTGATAGTTGTTACTGTCACATCTTATGGAGCGATAGCTACACTTTCCGTAATATAGGTATAGACCTCGATGTACATGGAACAGGCCGAAACAGCGCTGGGTAGAATTCACACTGACATTTTAAGTGTATTTTTCATACATTCGCGCTGCAGCAATGTACGATCTTCCTGATCGCTTCTTCGAGAACGGTCCCAAGGGAACGATTACATTTCAAAAGTGCTCTCTTCTAGACTAAGTAAAACCGATTCGCTTGTATTTCATATTATGATGTTTGCACTAGTTTGGGCCTTGTCTACGAGGGTCATCTAATTCTTGGAAAATCAAATGGTTGCCGATTTTTACCCTTCTAATTATCAAAGCTTGCAGAAATGGTACTACACTACTAAAAGGATGTTGCTCGACGCAGAAAAATACAGCACATGATTAGGGTTTCAAAAATAGGTTAAGTCTCAAAAAAGAGTAACATATTAGATCTACTACAAAACCTAACTACAACGAATGACGATCTCACTAGGGCGAAAGCTGATGAGAGTCTCAAAGCATAGAGAAAAGATGTCATTATGTGACTCAGGAATACGCGACGAAAAAAACTATCTTAAAAATTAACCTTTCCAGCTCGAAATGCGAGCTATCAATGACAAAACATGAATTGCTACAAATGGCGCTCTAATTAAACAGAAGAGAGTTGGCTTCTATCCAAGTTATTCTCTTCCGCCTCGGAGGTAAGTTATGCCGAGGTTTTGTATGTTTTCGGCTTGCCAATTAACACAGCAGCATGGCTAAGCATTAATTTGCATGGAATTTGTATTGGCAACATTCATTTGTTCCGAACTTTCAGCGCGTTGTTACCAAGCTGCGTCCATTATCTCTGAAGCAGTCTTTATGTTGATGCGAGATACTTATACACATGTGCTGCCGATTCATAACCCTTCCCTGCATTGTACCTCTTCGAGCATAACAGATTTGTGTGCAGCGGATATACTATTGTCATACTATGCCTGAGATCTTTTGCAAACTTACATATGTACTTTGTCATTTCTGTTAGGAATTAGCTGCAAGAATGGTGAACGAGAATGGCTCCGCACAACATGGACTGGAGGGCAATGGTTACCACGGAGGAAGTTTTGAGGCACATAACGGAGAAACAACAAACGGCCATACAGAACCTGGATCAGTACGTTCTATCAAACTTTATGCTCTCATTTTGACTGTTTTTATTCTAAGCATTCCAAACATTCAGGACACTCCTACTGAGTGTGGTTCTGAAACTGATGACAACAACATGGAGAACACAGCTGAGTCTGAGGTAGCTGGTGACGCTGAGTACGAGCTCAACAGAGAGGAGCCCCCTTCTGCTTCTGCGCACGAATGGAAATTCATACTCCTGAAAGCTGAATATGCGGAGGTAGCTTTTCAAATCCTTTGTCTCTTTATTTTATGAGTAAATATGAGCTTTCTCAGGAGCTATGTGAACAAATTCGGAAAATGAAGCCTTATGACAGGTGTCAAAGTTCTGGCAGCATCGTTCCTACCAAGTCTTTGCGAGACTTGGTTGAGGTTATTTTAAGAGATCGTTATCTAAGTGAAAGTGGTTGAAAACTAGTAGTTCCAGGGATTCTGCTTGTTTTTGGATTGTGGCACGAAAATTCCTGTGAAGGTTATGAAGAACTTAACTAGGAAGGTTTTCGCTCGTTGTGACCTTCTTTTCGAAATAACCCGGATACTACCGGATTGCTTGCAAGTAAGCCACTTCATCAACTAGCGGTTAAACTTTGCAACCCCCTTGGAGCACTTCTTTGTTTCCCCAGAAACCCTGCGGGAATCTAAAACCTTGCATTCATTTCCTCAGCTGATTTGCTTTATTTCTTCCTGGAGCAAGGCTGAGGTTCGAGTACTAAGCACGCTAACAAAGGCACCTTTCACACTGCCGAATATCCATTGACACTTGTTCATTCATTTTTCCCCTTTTCCCCGATTCCCTGATTTATTGTATTTCCGTGGGAAAGTTATATAAGACCTTGTTCGATAGAAAGAGTAAGCAATTGTCTTCCAGTGAGGAATTTTCGAATCGAGTCCTTTTGGTTCGCTAATGAATGCTTTTTCTTCCTTATTAATGCCCCGATACTCGGATTTGTTCCTTCCAGAGACTCAACCAAAGCACAGTTTCAACTTGGTTCAATGTGTTCCATTTCTTAAAATCTGTACCCGATCCCCGTGTTTCAGTCACGCCAAGAATTTTCAGTGTCATTCGTAAGTTATAGAGATTGGCAGCATTCTGGGTTTTCGACCCAGTCAATTTCTTCCATTTCAAACGTTTTATCTTTCAGATCATCCGCTGAAAGCGCACAAGAAGAAGAAATTGGTAAGAATGTTTCAAGAAAACTGGATTAGCTTGATGATGCAATCAGTGAGTTTTTTGTCTCAACAGTCTTTCCAACAAACATTCTGACACTTAAGAATGCATTGAGTACATCAATTAAAGTACAGTATTGCCAAAACGAGCTGAAGCTCTGTGCAGTAGCGCAAACAACTGCGATCAAAGCGGTGCGTCGGAACTAGTGGTTGGGATCGAGACGGGATCATTGTTAGCTTCACTCGGTCTGTAGTGATAAGTATTGCAACTGAGAATCGCATTGTGTCCACTTGCAGGGCAGACGCTTACGCAACTGCAACGAGCTTCGGAAATGTTACTCTGGAATGTTAGTTTAGAGGGTTGTTTTTGAAAAAAATTGTTGAAAGTTTTATGCGTTGGTTGCTCTCGGTTCCAAATATAGGGGAGGGATGGGACAAATTGTACGGCCTTACTTATTCATACGTTTCCTTGTTTTGAGTATTTGTTTATCTATTGGTTTAGGTACCAAGCAAAGTTCTCGCAGTCATGATACCCTACATCACGGAAAATATCTTAGACAAATTAGATGAACCCCACAGAACGGCTGACTTCTTTTTTAAGGTACCTTTGCACTTCCTTTAAAACATTAGATTCGTTACACTTTGAATCACGTCTATTATTAAGGCGTTTGACAGGGGGGATATGTTCGCTATTCTCTCTTTAGGAGCCATATTCAAGTTAATCGTTGTGCATAACTTGTGAGTTCCAACTTTTTCAAGATTTCTCGGCCATTTATATAAGTATAGCTGCTTTAGTGAGTATCCTAATTTCTATGATCATGTTTACTCGTTAACGAAGCCATCAGTGTTGTACTTGGACCAGAAAGAAAAATTCATTACTCTTCTTGATAAATTTTTATCTTCCACGTGAGTTCCCTCTTTCTATGAAAAAAAAAACTTGTTTAGTGGGTGATTGACGCTTTCAGCCCGTCTTCCCTTTTTTCCTTACTTTTTTGGCATATCACTTTGTTGTTTATCTTTTGAATATTTGTGAATACATAATATATATACATATGTCTATATATATACATATATATACATATATATATATATATATATATATATATATATATACATATATATATATACATATATATATATACATATATATATATAGTCAGATCAAAACGGCACGAACCATGGTGGAGTTGTGTAAGCGGCTGAGCGCAGCTGAAAACGCAACTTCACCCTGGTTCACGTCGTTTTGACTCGACCATATAAATCACTGAAATAAAATTAGCTTTGGCTTGTGGGACTAATTTCATTATTGAACTTGAGCATATAACTTCAAGGAAAATCATCTATAAAATCTCCGGACATCATAGGGACCTAAAATTGTTAATACAATAGATGGTGATGTATGTCATATTCGTGATAAGCACTCCCAAGTAACCCTTAAAAAAAGTTTGAACGAGAATGTTTTAGAGTAGTCGCTATGAAAAAAGGTCCACATATTTGCGTTTTAATTGAACAATGTTTTTCGGCTTGAATGCTATCACGTTCTCAAATGTTCGTTCTTGCAGACATATTCCCAATTATATAGTTGCAAGCTTTGCCAAGCGACTCTCTCGAATGCTTCTCTTGGCTCCAGTGGACGCTCAAGAACCAGTGTTAGGGCTCATCCGGAATTTGTTAACACGCTACCCGAACGTCTCCTGTCTTATTCATCGTGAGGTCTCAGGTAGAGGTATTTATTAAAAGATTTTTTTTTTAATTTCCCAGTTCACATTTCTGTGTTTTAGAAACGCTTTCTTCGGATCCTTATAACGAGAATGAGCCTAGTCTGAGCAAGTGTGGAGCTCTAAATAGCTCTCTTTGGGAGGCCAGAGTAATAATTATTCATTTTATTGTGAAAACATCTTATATGATTTTCATCTTCTCTGCTTTTAGACTTTGCTTCTTCTACTCATTTTATTTTACTAATATGGACTCACGTACGTTTAGTGCTAATGAATTTAGAGTTTGCAAAAACATTGGCATCCGAACGTTGCAAAGAGAGCTAGCTTTGTTGACGGAAAACTTCAACAGGTTCGTCACTTACATACGTTCCTTTCTTGTCATCTATTCTTGTAACAGTAAGGTGATCGAATGTTTTAACTGAATATTGATAACAGTTGATTCTACTAGATATTTATAAGTGATGTGAGCTGTATGTCGTGTGCAAGATTAAACAACTCGAAACTTTCTACATTTCTATTGTAGCGACTTCTGAAGCATCAAATACCACGATTTTAGCTATACTACACTTTTTGGTGCTTCTTGCGACTGCACATTATTTGTAGTATCAATGAGCTTACCAAGATTCATGAGGAGTTCAATTATGGTTGTTTTAAAATTGTTTTTTTTTTTGCCTCTTTGATTTTAAGATGGAATCCTTTGTTCGATTTCGATGTCAAGATGAACTGTTTTCGAATATGATGGCGAAGACGTTTGGTAGCGGAGAAGGCTCAATAGAAGATAAATATAGCAAAGCACAGGTTGTCAAACTTTCCATTTTTTGGTTACAGTGTCTTATGTGGGGTAACGCACGATTCCTCGGCTTTGCTCTACATTTTAATTTTGATAGTAGTTGCGCATTGCCAGTAACTGCTACAATTTTCGTTGGAGCAGTCGGTTAGAGGTCCGTTGCAGTCACACGGTCGAGGGTTTGAAACCGCCCTAGTGCAAACAAAACCTTTCATCCCTCCGGGGTCGATAAATTGGTACCAAGCTTGTCTGAGAGGGTAAAAACACTGACTTGACACATCGGCTAGCCTCTGCAAGTCATTGTATAGGCCAATACGCGTTCCAAAAACCTCAGCGATTACGAATTCCAGTAAAATGCGTTGGCGCATCCCAAGTTGATTGATACGCCAGTGACCCTTTACTTTATTGCCGGAAATGACGAGCGAAGGCTGGGATGCTCTATGAAGGAACTGTGTGCATCTTGAAACAACATCACACTTGCTGTGGAATCCTCGCTATAGTCGTGTCAAGACGATCAGAAGGCTCAACCACGCCGCTTCGAGCTCAGGCGCTGGCGCAACTGCACCTTCAAATCTTTTTGATCCGATGGGGAAAAGGAAGTTGTGGGGGGTCACAAAAAGTGGTCGTAATAGCTGCCTAAGCAGGTTTCCTGAGGTCTGAGCCACTAAACAGGGTTGGTTAATTTAGTAATTATTTCCTTTGACTTCGATGCAAGCCCCGACCACATAGTAATCGGAGTGAAATTACGAAGTCTCCATGTTGGCAGTGGTCCTTTTTGCCTTTTTGCAAATGAATGACGGATTTCCTTAGATTTGGCCTTATATACGGTGATTTTCGAAAATGTTTCGCAATCTCCATAGCTACTATTCTTACTAGCCCACATACTAGATCACCATCCCTGTTTGATACCAGATACATCAAGAAACCTGCTCAGGTAGCCATTACGACCAAATTTTGTATTATCTCAAATTCCTTTTCCCGATTCAACTGTAGCTCAAATGAGGTGCGCAGCTGAGCGAGGTGTGCCACAGCACCACTCCAAGGATAACTGCTTACACAATTGCACTACAAGTTAGGTCGTTTTGATCCAAGAGTGGGAGTGCTCAGTACTCCGGGTGGAAGGAATTCCATGGATCCTCTCAAAATTGTTTTCCTTTAGGATGGCTCAGAAGATGAAGAAGTTTCAGCAGAGAAGAAGAGAAAACCGAAGGGGAAATTTGCTAGAAAACGCGAGGTGTGCTGAATGAAGCAGAGATTATGACGTGTTTTGAATCACAGTCCATATTTTTCTCTAGGACCGCAAGGAACATGCCATTCCAATCAACTTCACTGCTCCAAGAGGCCATTTATTCCCCGAAAATTCGTTCAATTTGATGTATAAAAAATTTTGGTGTACTTAGAACTTTCCATACTGTTCAAAACGTTTGTGTTTTTTTTTGTGTTCTTGTTGATTCTATTGTTTCCTTGTTACTTGTTCATGTTTTTTTTTCTTTAGATAATTATTGATGTCTGATTGCAGACATGATTAAACCCCGCTCGATTTCTTTGAACTTTGTAATTTGGTTTGCTCCAATCGAATACATCATTTTTGTGTTAACGCTTACTGTTTGTAACTGTTCTGGAAACATTTAAGGGACCCCAAGGGTGCTTATCTGATTAAGATGAATATGAACAGTCCTCATCCGTCGGTTTTGGGTGGTCTCGGAGGTGACACTCCAGCCCATGGGCCGGCTTCTGTTCTAGGTTCGTGGACAATTTTAATTGTCTTAAATGCACTTTTTCCTAGATTCCTTAATGGACATGAAGTTTCAGCCTCACTGAAATTTCGTAGAAAAGAAAGTTCAGAATCACATACTGATGTTTTGTTTGGATATCCTAGTTACATTACCTTCATTAAGGACATGGGGGACCTGGATCAGTACTCGGGCAGCATGGAGGACCGGGGTCAGTCCTTGGACCCGGCTCTATCATAGGTCCTTCCAGTATCGTGGGACCAAACAGTTTGCTCGGACCCTCTTCTATGATTGGTGGATCTCACCAAGCGCAGAGTAAACAGCGAAAATTCCTGAAATTCCAAGGAGTGATCTGATATGTTTTTCTTCAGGTATGATGCATAGTAACCATGGCGGCCCTGGTTCCATGGTTGGATTCGCTTCTCAGGATCGCGGTAGTAATATGAACTTAAATCTGAATATCAACCCATCGTCAGTTGTAAATGTTGGTGGGAATCCTGGATCAGTGTTTCAGGTTGGCTTCTTCAAATAGTAAGTGGATACAAGTTGTGGCTAGTGAATCTGTTAAAATAAGCAAGTTTTTGTTTCGCTTGATAATGCTTATCTATGCTTTTGGATTTTCTTTTTTCACTTTATAAGTTGGTGGAGTTTTCTTAGTTGTGCTCGTTTATTAAGTATTCCGACGAGGTTCTACTTTTTTTTCTCCGAGTTTAATTGAGCTGGCCTACTTTTACTTTGATGATGTTTCTGTGAAATATCACAGATTTCTGCGGTTTGAACCAATGGTAAAAAGATAGGAACTTAGGTTCGGAAACAGTAATGAGTTCACTACGTTAGATTTTTGGAATCAATTCAGGTTTTTAACATTCCTGTTCCATACAGGTACGCTTGAAATCGAAAAAAGTTACAATTTCACTTGATTGGCTGTCTTTGGAATGAGCTTTAGTGGTCAACGTTCAACTCAAAATGCTGGTTGTGTTGTCAGAAAGCTCACTGCAATAGTTTTTGAACATGAATTTCAAAGTATTACAAGACGTCATTAGTATCGGAATTGCATGACACTAATAACGAAGATAATTTATGAGATCTATTTCGACCGATTTCTTATTTTTAATTTTTTCGTAGCGGTGTCAAGAAATTATTCTTTGTTCTTTTGTGGTATTTTTTTAGGACATGAATCCAGGATCTGTCGGGCCTAACCTTGCTGTTCCAATGACGCCTTTGAATTTTGAACAGGTTGCACATCTTTTTTGCATGTTCTTTTTTTCTTGTAATTGAGCAATATTGAACTTTCAACTTTTGTATTGAATATCTCCCCTGTTCTGCAAAATTTCTGAGATTTGAGGAGATTTCGGGTAGGCAGTGGAGGAAATATCTGGGTTCGTTGATGGTGGTTTGCTCGCAAATTACGTATTTGTGTTAAGTTCTCCCACACATCTTCTAGAAATACATGTGGCTACCTTGAGCTGAAAGCCCCAGTATCAGTTCCTTTCAAGTTCGATTTTTGGACAATGATGAGGATTTATAATTTCGCGAAGAATAATTCCCAAATTTGCGTTGAATCGCCCTGCAAATTCCATTCGCAAATTAACGGGAAGGGCAGCTCTTGCTCTTTAGCTCTAATCTCAAAAATCACTTTTGTAAGTATTTCATCCTCTATTTTTGCTTCTCATTCATTTTTTTAAATTGGTCGACAAGTTTGCATCCTTTCTGAGTGATTCTTTCAGTCTCCTTCACATTATGAGAAGCCTCTCTACCTGTGTCTTTGTTGTAAGTAATTATCTTTTATTTTTGATCTTTTTTTCAGCAAAGTTATCGAGATGCAAACCACATGCCAGCGTCGAATCTTCCCGCGGCTATGATGCCAGCTACACCTGTCAGTGCCATTGACATTCCTATGCCAACACTACAGAATATTGTATCCACAGTCAATCTAGGTTTGTCCCATCTTCAAATATTTTTCTAGTGGTCTAGTGTAACGCTGGTTGCTCAGGGGTACCTTTGGACTTAAAGAAGATTGCATTGCATGCACGTAACGCGGAGTACAATCCGAAACGTTTTGCCGCTGTTATTATGCGCATTCGTGAGCCACGAACAACTGCTCTCATCTTCTCCAGCGGTAAAATGGTTTGCACTGGAGCAAAATCGGAAGATGCTAGCCGGTTGGTATTTTCGAAATAAGGAACTCCTATTGAAGTATTGGAATGTGCAGGTTCCTTCTAGGTTGGCTGCTCGAAAATACGCTAGGATTGTGCAAAAGTTAGGATTTGATGCCAAATTCACGGAGTTTAAAGTAGGTTTCAGCAAAACTTATTCTTTTTTTTTTACCTTATCCTCAAAGTCCAGTGATTGAATCTTGTACGCAATCTCAACGATGGTATGAAGGTTCTTCTATAGGTCCAAAACATGGTTGGTTCCTGCGATGTTCGCTTTCCCATCCAGTTGGAAGGGTTGTGTGTTACGCACACTCAATTTAGTACCTACGAACCGGAATTGTTCCCTGGGTTGATCTATCGCATGGTTAAACCGCGTGTTGTGTTGCTGATCTTCGTTTCCGGAAAGGTGAACTCCAGCTCTTGATAGGTGTTAGTTGGCTAGAGTGAAAACTTAAAATGAATACTTTTGAAATTGTCAAATTGCGGTGTTGGATTTCAAGAGGCAATATATCACGAAATTGACAATGTTGAGATCGATCTACGAAAAGATAGGGTCAAGCGCGTAGGTCACGAGTCACATGAGCAGGGTCACGTTGAGTTCCTCCTTTTCGAATTTCCCTACGAGGCTTCAGACAATATGTCAAGCATGTGAATCCAAGCATATACGTCGCACGTGCAAGGACAATCAAGGCGCTGCTGATCGTGTCCCTCCCGGTCAGACGACGCAGACGCAGCGCGTATGTCTGCTGTCGCATAACTTGACACGTTTTACGAGCCTCGTAGATAGTGCATTCTTTAAGGCCGTTTTTCACAACAATTAGGGAAGATTTAAAAATTAGATTTAGGAAGAATTAGAGAATTAGGGAAGGGAGTGATTGCACCTACACTCATGCTCTACACCCTTATAGACATCATCCCACGAATCTGGCGTGGTATGTATTTTCGCTGGAGCATAAGTATATCGGATCGTAGATTATGAATACAGGAGTGATTCCGTTCATCTCTCCCTGCATCACTGTAAACAGACGGCTTCGGAATGCGGTCCCTTACGAATGGGTTTTCGAGGAATCGCTGGCGCGGCAGGGCAAAGGTGTCGCATTGCAATAGAGGACTCCAAATTCCGAAGTCGTCTGTTTACAGTGATGCAGGGAGAGATTAGCGGAACCACCCCTGTATTCATAATCTGCTACCAGATATAGGTATACTCCAAGGAGAATCCATACCACGCTAGATTCGTGGGGTAATGCCTTTAGCGCTATCTCTTCGTGAAGAGATCTTAGATCGCCATTTTTGTGAAATGCTGCCTTTGGGTTCGTTATCCAGATTTTGACAGATCCATTGCTGGTAATGTTTGTCGGTTCATGGTTCCCTTAAAGGCATCATCCCACGAATCTGAGGTGGTACGGATTTCAAGTGGAGTATTCGTATACAGGATCATAGATTAAGGAGAAGAGGATGATTCCGTCCATTTCTTCCTAATAGCCGTAAAAAACAGCCCAGAAGATACGGCTTCGAGCGTTCCGGCGCGCTTTTTTCTACAACGGGTTCGATTGGAGCGCCCCAGCCTTGTGTACGCGCCGCAGCTTCCGGGCCGTTTTTTACGCCAATTAGCAAGAAATGGACGGAATCACCCACCTCTCCATAATCTACGATCCCGTATACGAATACTCCACCTGAAATCTGTGCCATCTCAGATTCGTGGAGTGATGCCTTTAAAAGTATATTTGCATTTAACTGTCGTTAAAAAAGTTTATTAAAGGCATCACCCCACGAATCTGGGGTGGTATGGATTTCAGGTGGGTTATGCCTACAGGGGAGTCGTAGATTGTCGAGAAGAGGGTGATACTGTTCATCTATCTTTGTATCAGTGTAAACGGACGACCCTGCAACGCTGTTTCTTACGACGGCCTCTGTTGCAATGCACAACCTTTGCGCCCCACCCGCGTGCGATGCTTCCGAATGGGTTTTTGAAGAATCCGCAGACGAGGCAGGGGTCGTCCGTTCACACTGATACAGGGAGAGATGAACGGAATCATCCTCTTCCCCACATTCTACGACCTAAAATTCGTATTCTTATTCTTCTTTCATATTCTCATTCTTAACCCACCTGAAATCCATACCACCCCAGACTCGTGGGGTGATCCTTTTAATCGTTAGCATCCTTTCGCTTTCGATGGCACGAAACTGCCTGTGTTGATTTTCTGGTATGTTATCGCTTTCTTTATAAATTCAACCAACGCTGAAAATCCCAGCTATAAAAAAGCACTGTCACCGTTTCAACCAAATATTGTTTTGAAGATCTGATTGCAAATTCGGTTCAGCCATTTTCTTTAGTTTTAAAGGACGGTCAACGAAATGTTCAAAACGAATTAAAGTAGTACTACACTTCCCTAGAATTGATCAGTTCCATTTCGTTTTGGTGAGAAAGAAAAGCACATCGTTGTTCAGGTTGTTATCACAGGAGCTAAGTTTAAAAAGGATATCGATGACGCGTTTAGTCAAATTTATCCGATTCTCAAAGGATTCAAGAAGTGACACCTGATGTCAAGGATGTTGTTATGGTTGCCTTGATATATTTGCTATTCTCATGAGAGGTGTACTCATTGTTCGCATAAGTTTGCTACGCAAAGTTGTACTTGCAATCGGAGGACTATTTGTACAGCATGGTAAAAGTCCTGATGGAATGATTGATGAAGATAGAGCGATTTCTTTTCCATAACTCCATTATTTGCTGCTAAGGTGACTAAATATTTTTATATATGTTTTGGATGTTGTGTGAATATGATGCTCATTTAGATTTTGTCTCCCGATAGTACGTTAGAAACTGTACATATTTGTTGCGTTATTATTCACGTGATAATGAAAATGATTTTCACTGGTACGATCATTTTTCAGCAGAGGCTATGGTCCTCTTGTTTGCCTACCACTTTTACTGCCTGTCTGCAGTTAGTGATTACGTATATCGACTCCGAGACAATAGTTATGAAAAACCTCATCAGATTTTCCATTCACCATTTAGTCTCCACTATTCATTTGTTCCCTTGGCAACATGTTTAATTCTCTTCGTCAGTACATTAATTTTATAGTTTAATTAAAGTATAATGACATGGGATTTCAAACACATTTTGCTGTAGCATATTTAATTTTGATTAATAGCAGTCTATAGATCAGAATTGGAATATTATATATAGAACTCTTCAACGCTAAATTTTTAAGAAATCATGAATGTGAACAGATACCATCATACATTTTTCGACATTTTATGAAATTGTCAGGCTTTCATCTTCATGAAATCTCCTTGAAACCTCTCTATTCACTTACAGTGTTGTAAGTCAGAATGCTTGGCTTGTTTTCTCTTCCTTTTTTTCTTTCTTCTTGCCTCTTACTTTTTCTTTCGTCTTCTCATTCTGACTTATTTCTTCTTTCTTCTTCGATATCTGCTTCTCAGGATGTCCAACGGATATGACGAAAGGCCAAGACGGACCACAGTGCCCACAGCTTGAGTTGAGTGCCTTGACGGATGCATCCCGTGCCCCCATTGTCATAACAGAATATTCTATCGGTTCTCATCTGCAGTTACTTCCGAAACGCAGCAAGAGTTGTCCAGTCTGGTCTTGCATCCAACTATTTTTTCCAGATAGTAAATGCCGTTTTCGTTAATTTATTGGTTTAAAGCAACTGTTTACACTTTTGATGTTGTTGTTCACCATAAGAACTACTTTCGCTTTTCGCTCCAATACACGTTTCTAAATTTAAGCAGATAAATGACGGAGGAACCCTGGCTAACTATCGTCTCCGCACAGAATCTAGCAGAACTTCAACTTCTGCTTCATGATATGCCTTATGAGTCAATGTTGTCACTTGGTGAAAAGGCATTTCGTGAATTTGTCGGTGCTAACTTCACAGGCTGTAACGGTACGTTTCTAATCGAACTTTTTTTCTTCTCGTGTTTACAGCAGATATTTCATCTGCGTGTTCTTAGGAGTACGTTTGCCACTTCCTAATAGCCACATTTTGGTTTGTTTTATGTAATTTAGCAGTATAACTCCCTATCCTAGCAATAATTCCACAACTTGGGTGGGGTACGCTGCCGAATAGCTTTTGCTCACGGTACTAAGCTGTGGGGGGTGGGTGTAGCACAGTCGGTAAACGGTGCGCTTGCGGTTGCACGGTCGGTAGATCGAAACAGCCCATAAGCCAGCGAAGCCTTTCGTCCTTCCGGGGTTGAAAAATTGGTGCCACATATGATGAGATAGATAAAAACACCAATCTGATACATCGGGTCAGCCAGCTATGCGTTCGTAAACCGAAGGGATTATGAATTTCTGCCAAATGCGTAGGCGGGTTACAAGCGATTGATTTGCGCTGATTCAAGTGATCAACGCCATGTACTTTCTCCTTCTTATCCAATAAGCTGTTGGCTGACCAAATGGCAACTGACGTAACTTGTATTCTTCGATACCACCACTGAAGCAGCTTTTTGGTTAACAAAAACATTAACAGTGCAGGCATAAGGGGTTATATTCGACGACGCTTGTCTTTGTCTTTTTCGTTTAGTATTGGAATAAATGATTGATGAAGCCTCGCGATTCTTGTATGGCGAAAGTAGTTTAGCTGAAATGGAGAAGACACAAGCTGCGTAATGATAAAAAAATTCTTATTGTTCACACTTCTGGTAGTGGAATTAAGATGCTACTTGAGTCAGTGTTGACGATAGATGACTTAGCATTTTCTTGCTTTTCTAAACTATGCTTGATGAGGTCGTGATCACTCCGCCGACCAAAGCCGTGCAAGATCGCGTTCCGTATTTACAGTCAGCTATCAGTATGAGGACAAACTATCGAATACTTGAATGAATACGATGCATTTTAATGACTTATTAAAAGTTGCGAAGGTATTGAGATGGAAATTAAGTCGTTCAAAATGCACGTAACTACCCAAAATTTTTTAAATCCTTTGAAGAATTAGCTTACTATTACAACTGTCAAGTTTAAGTATTCAACACTTTTGTGGATTGATTTTATATAAGAGAAATGGAAATGGGAGTAGATGTGACTTTATATTGAGTATTACGAGACTGTATGAGCCCAACTTCATTTCCATCATAGCTTACACATTGCTTCGGCATTCCTCCATTACAGACAATTCAATATATTGAAGATCTGCCTATTTGTTAAGATACCTAATGCGTACTCTGATAAAAGATGACCGCCTGATGATTGAGTGGCGCAGAGCAGTGTAGCTCCATTTTTATTGAAACGATCAGGAATCAATCCCTGACAGAAGTGAGATTTTTGCATTCAGCGAAGAAAAAAGTTAGATGAACATATTCTTATGTAGCGATGATGATTTTTTTTTATCACTCAAAAAAAGAAATTCAACTCATTGCTATGCGAAGAAAGACGTGTACATCTGGAAATAGGGGTAAAATTAGTGCAAAGTAGGGCGCCGAATAACGATGTTCAGAGTGGGTTTCATGCAGTACAACTTTGCAAGTTTGTAGAGACAGGTTTTGTGTATATTTGTGCAGAGTTTGGTTTTTCCAACTTCCCTAGACTTTTGGAACCTCGCTGAGAAATGTAGTGATTTTTTTTCTAATTTTGGTTACCTCAACTAGTTTCAGAGAATAGAAGCGACTAACCGGCTGCGATTCCCTCTAGGGGGGAACCACGGATCTCCCTCACTGGAGGAATCACAGCTGGTTAGTCGCAAGGCTACGTGGCGCGTCTCCAGGTGGCGGAAAGGGAAAAAACGACTTTTTGACTCTGGTGAACTTAGGGGACGGACTTCCTGTTTCTGCTGCTAAAGACTCATTCATTACGCGTTTGTATTCCGCACGCCAGTTCGGCCAAAAGCCTGATCAAGTAACTGGAAGCTGCAAGGGAGAAAGTTTTGAGTCGTCACCAAGAAATAAGCACCAATTGTCCACAATGTGTGTATGTGACTTGTTGACTTCGAACAAAGCCCAGTAACTCAACTCATATCTTACAAACGTTTTCTCAGATTGAAACACATGATAAGGAAGATTTTTTCTACTACCTTGTTCTTTTACTTTTTCATATTCCTTCTCGCTCTCTCAATCATTGAGGAAAGTTTTGGAAATTTGTTAAAATTCCTAACTTTACTCAACTGTCTTCCAGGAAAACCAAGATTCCCTCTGAGAATTGTTTTGCAACCCAGACCTTCTTACATAAGTCCACCCACTTCCCCTTCTAAGTTTTTTTTGCCCCACGTTATAAATGCTTATTTCCTGCTTATAAAGCCTAACAAAATCCGGGGAAAAATGTAGTAGGGGGGGAGAGGGGGGAGGGAGCACCCATTGGCGCCCTTATTTCCCGACGCTCTAACTTACTTTTTTCTCTTAGTAACTTTAGCTTAAATGTCATAGATCCTCTAAGACTAATGTTTAGGCTTTAGGGCCCCGATTGATATGATTATTTACTTCGAGAAATACCCAACTACATTTTACCCCAAAATCCGCACCACTCCTGCAGTCATTCCCAATCAACGTCAGTTTCCTGCGCTAGAATCACCTCCAAATCGCGCGTAAGTGCTGTGAACTTCATTTTTATAATCTATATTTTTCTTATGGTTCATCATATTATATCATATTGTTTTTGCTTTTGCTTATATTTATTTATCAATTTTTTTCGAAATTATCTCCTAGAACTTCGATTTATTCATGCTTTGGAATAATGGGTTTATTCTGCCACATGTGTTTGGGTGTAACGAAATTAAGAAAGCGGTAAGACAGGTCCAACGGCATTAGATAGGCATGCTGGCGCTTCAAAATGGGGAGGGACGGTCCCACGGGGTCGGATTGGTGCGCCGCAGCAGAGTAGTGCATTGTAATAACCGAGAATTTGTCATGAAGTGAGACGTTGTGCACCGTTTTTTGGTTGTCAAAACTGTACGTATTACGTTTCACCTCTATGTATTCTCCGCATTTCTATTCATCTGCACGTTTTTCCCATCAGTTTGGTAACTGGTCCTTTCTCCAAAAATTAGAAACACGCATGCAAACGGCTGTCTACGTAGTAGCTAACAGTTTACATGATCTGACGTGGAATCTTACCTTCATCAGCATGATGATGGCGTTTATGTTAGCACATTATCCTGCCCTAATTGTTTTAGAGGAAAAAGAAACAAAGTTCCTGCTTCGAATTATGTTTCCAAATCGTGAAGATATCCCAGGAGTATAGGTGAAAAATCAAGTTCTCTTGATATTCTCTAGATGCAGTAGTGACGCATTTAGGAAGAAGAGTCTCGAATCGGCATTTCATTACCATTTCATCAATGCTTTATAATGAAAAAAAAAACACGAAGGAAGCGTCGTTAGAAAAAATGCAAATTTATTTTCACAGAAAATGCCACTGCTTTTAATTTCTATTCATCATTGAATTTGAGCGGAGGGACACCACAAGAAGTGTGATATCCGGCGTCAGCCGGACGTTCAGTCCTGTATATTTAATTTTTGATTGTTACAGCCGTTATACTAAAAAGGATGTGAGAAAGTAGGTCGTTTCTTTTTGGAGGATCATGTCCCAACTACACACTTGACCCTGAGCATTAATATATGTGAAGAATGTGAGGCGCATTCTTCTTACAATTATTTTTCAGCTCGTTGTTCTCTTCCGTCTTTTCTTTCGCATGACCTTGCAGCCTCCGAATTAAAGTTCGATTTCAACGAACCTTTCCCTAAAGTCAGGCATGTTTTTTTTTTGTATTTCCTTCTGTTCTAGTTCTAAAACGTCGAGAGAGAAGATTATTCTGTATGAAATGCCGAGAGAAATAGTACCGACTGATAGATCACTCGGTTACCAAAGATCAAATTTGTCTTCAAATTACTACACATACGTAACGAAATCATATAACCGGTTGTTTGCAGATCACTGCCACTGCTCTTGCTTGCTAAGATGGTGATCCTTGATCAGAGTCAGCTCACGATGGTGTGCGCACCTGCTAGGCTACTCGCTTTTAGGTAAACCACGCGTAATTTGACAGGCAAACATATCTACATTACTTACCTGCAAATTGTTCAGAATTGCATTACTATGGCAAAAGGTTCTAAAAGAACCATGCACAACTCTTAAAAATTTAATGGATGAATATGTGAGTCGCGTTATTGGATTTGCTACTGTATTCGATGTTTTTTTCTGCGGTTCAGGCTGAGAAAATAGAAGTTGATCAACTGAAAGAGGAGGAGAAGATTCAGTATTGTCTTGAAAGAGCCAACTCTCACTTGATCTACTATGATTATGAGAAATGTTCGCAATATATCCAGTTGGTTGATGCCCTCTCTTTATGTGTTTCTTTTTTTCATTAATCGTTCATTTACTCACTTAACTGTGTGCAGTCTGCGTTGAGTAGCTTCAACCAACAGAGCGCGATGCGTCTATTGCAGCAGACGTCCTTTCTTTGCCCGCCAAATATATTGGGTTCTCCGTGCTCCGGGAGAGACCTGGAGGCGAGCGAGCTTTCTCAAACAGAAATCATTGGATGAGTGATCGCTGCCAATCACTATGAAGGATTGACTGCTTTGAAACAAATTTGTTGCGACACCATATCAATCGATATCTCCATCGTTGATCCAGAATACAGCGAACAGGATACAGGATGCAGAATATAGGAGAACATTAAGGCGACTGGAACTGGAACACAGAAGATGAACCTGAAACGCAAAATACCATTCAATCGGCTATTATGCAAGTAGAGAGATGGGTGTGACACTGAAACGACATCGATGGGTTCCAGAAGGATATGGTCAGTGTTCGGGGATATGGCCGAACCTGGGCTTAACGATGAACGAACGAAGATTGTTCCAAAAGTAGGACACTCGAGTGCAACGCCGATATCTCCCCGATACTCCCGATAATCACAGAGATTTCATAGATATCCAGCATACGTATACAACACACCATTCCCTTTTCCCTTGTTACAATCGAAAGATAATCTTGTTCACACTGTTTAACACTTTCGGCGCCGTCTGTAATTTTCGACCAAGAAAACAAGACAAATTTGATAGCCCGGTGAAAGAGCGATCAACAAATTGAAAGATTGCCACAATTTATTTAGAAATGCTCTGGAGTCTTCTGGTCTCAATATAGAATTATCAGGGAAGATGGGAAAACGAACTCGTTTTCAACAACGAAACATTGCTCAGCTAGTTCTAACTGCGGTAAGCGGGTTTTGCAGGGTTCTCCAGTTCAATGCTTTTTGATAGGAAACTCTAATAGACCATAGTTTCTCTGAAACTCAACAGTAGCAAAATCAGGAATCCTCGACAGCCACAGAGAATGACGAAGATACGGATGTCCCGATAGATTGTGTACTAAATGACGACACACTTTTAGAAAAGGTAGCTGAATCTTCGTTTTCTCCTAGTTATAAAAGTTGGGTCTACATCCAACTAGATCATAGGTAATGACTTCTATAGATTTCGTTAGTGGATGGTAATGTGGGAACCACCACCTTGTCTTCAATACAGTTGGCGGCTGTGTTGACTGTATTTCGGCTTGAAAGACGAAGTGAACACTGTGACGAACTATTTGTGGAAAAGGCAAATGCATATTTAGAAGCGGTGAGTGTTGCGAGCACTTTATCTTTGCTATTTTTTCATCTTGTGAAAAAGTTGTAGCATATGTTATTTTTCCAGATTATTCGGCAGCGGCGGTGTTGGCCAGTGCAGACTGCTGCTTTACTAGAGAGGTGCGAACTGGAGAAGACAAGAAAAAGACATATTGAGCGGGCATGCGCTCAAGCAGAATTGATCTGCAAAATAATGGACGGCGACGAGGTGATATTACTTTATTTCGAGAGCTGGACTAGCATTGATGGCTAGAATTGGAAGTCGTTGTGAGGATCCAAAAAAATTGAGAAAATCTTTTGGGAAGCTTTCTGGTCCTTTTTTTCGACCAGCCATCTTTAAATTAGGCCGCTATTGTGGCTCAAATGGAGAGTTCCGTGGCCTTGCTGACTGATGAATATTTGTCAGATGTTTTGTAAGTCTCGCAAGAAAATGAGAAATTTCTATGAGGTTCCGTTACAGAATTGCTTCGGAATTCTTTGCTGATCTTGAACTTTCCTTCGGTGCAGTTAAGCTCTTGATTCTTCTCTGTCACTTTTGCATTTTTAATTAGTGCATATCATTCTGAATGCGCAGTTTTCTGCCCATGAAAACAACTGAAAATATTGTATTGAAATGAGAGTTCTACTTTTGCAATAATATGCCACATAATTATAATAATACGATTGATCATTATTATATTACCAGTCTGAACGTCCGGCTAAACTAGACTCTTTAGTGCTCGTTTCGCTCGCGTTCACCGATCAATAAGAAATAGCAGTAGTGACTTTTTGTTGAAATTATAAGTGTTTTTTTTTCTATCAACACTTTTTCCATTTTTTTAACTCAAAAATATAGGCATAGATGAGAGATTTCATGATTCTCTTCTCAAACGCGTCACTACTATATTTAGAGAGCAATCAAACTTAATTTTACATCTATTTTTCTCTGAAACCTCCACAATTTGGGAACATTATTCGAAGTATGAGTTTCCTCCGCTCTCAACAATTAGCACGGAATGATGTCCCAACAATGATGAAATGAGGTGAATATCATCATCGTAGTTATGAAGATAAAACTCTACGTCAGATCACGTGAACGTGTGCTGGTTAGTATTGTATTTAAGCAGCCGTTTGTATGTGTGTTTCCACTTTTTAAAGAAAGGATGTTAGCAGCATCAAGAAGATATGCTAGAAAACAGATATGCGAAGGGACCATAGAAACCCATTCTACTGCCTTTAGGCTCCCACGCACCAATCCGACGCAGTGGAACCCGACTCTCCCCACTCTATGGCTTTCTGGCACCGGCGCACCATCCCGACCCCGTGGGACCCATCGCACCCCTTTTTACAGCTATCTGGCTCCGGGGCACGAATTTGACGCCGTAGGACCTGTTATTATATAGCGTGATTGAATATTCACTGGATTCGTTGGTGCTAAGGTGGTTTAAGGAGCTGAGAAGGCAGAAACTCGAGATTTAAAAGGCCGCCCCACAATTGCGCCACCGTACCCCCCGCCCCGATTACCCACCCACCCTCGTCAAACTCGTTTACGGTTTTTTTTTTTAAATATAACATATTGCAAAGTTTAATTCTTAGTGTGGTTTTCGTAAAACCAATTTATGAAGGAATTCGAATTTTATTCATTCATTAAAATTCAGCTTTAGGTAAACAACCAAATGTCCTTTTTCTGCGGGTCTGAAGGTGATTAGGTCAACTACAGCCTTGGAGAAAGCTGTTTATTTGAATATTCCCATCAATGGATGGGATGCTTGGCTGAAATCAACTGCCATAGTTCAGAGAAGAGATTCTAGCCGTTGGTTGCCGCAAAACCTCGATGAAGTGATCATCCCAAAGATCTCCACTGAGACCGTTTTGAGACCGTGTCATTTGAAAATCCTCTTCAAATGAGATCATGTGTTCTCAGTGGGCCGACCGTGAACTTCCTTTGCAGGATCGACGGAATTGGCGCTGTGATTTATCGTCTCGTTGATGCCGGTATTGGCGAGGTTGTTGTAACCACTCTACGTAACCACTCTACGTAACAGTTCAAGTGGTTCGTTCAGGAATGACGTACCTTTTAACAATTCCTTCCAGAGCAGTGGCGTCGTGCTTCTCGACGATTTCGACAAATATCAGTTTCGTTCCAGGAAACAGGGTTCCATCTTTGCGAGCGACACGGCCAATTCTGTACTTGCGGCCCAAGATGTTGGTTTCCTCGATCTGTATGGTAGTGTTCGATCCCTATAGTTGCACAGCATTGTTTGTGTAGAACTCGATAAGCACATCTCGAAACCGTTGATCGTTTTCTCCTCCATCTCGAGCCATTTCCTTCAGTGTTACAAAGTCATAAGTGAACAGGTGGTTGCCAAAAAGATCTTACACTCGATCTAGGCTCTGAATGATGTCCCCTCAAGATAACCATTTTTCTGTTGACCCCGGTTGCCACCATGTGCATGCGTTGCATTCAAATTTCAATCTTTCATCGCTGTTGCTTGGACACACTTACTTGTATTCGTTTCCGGGATTTCCATAATTCAGACACGGGCGGTTATGCAGAGACAGCAGATTTGCTGCAAAATCCATACTTTTCGTAAAGTTTTCAAATATGAAATTTGCTCCGCACTTCTCTTCTGTACACGTATTTTCGAAACTATTTGAAATCACTGTTCCTGAACGCATCAGGAATTTTCCGAACAATTTCGAAAATGCTTTTCGTATGACTCGTGCTTGCCTCAATTTCGAATAGTAATGAAAATTGTTCGAATTCTTTTTTAACGAAAACTGGGAGAAGCAGTTTTGACTGCTTCCGATTTCTTTTTTCGAACACCGTCCACTGATTTAATTTATATGTTGAATGGATGCAATGTAGTTTATATGTCGTTTTCAGCGTGTGAAATAACACCGGAAACAGTCCCGAACGTTTCGAAAATAAAAAGAAAATGGAGGTCGTACTGGCTCCTTCAATTATCTTTGTACCGATTTGCTTACTATTTGGACTTGAAGACCAAAAGAACATTATCATTCTCAGATTTACTCAGATTGACGTTTGTGAAGCGGATTATCTCTTGATTCTCAGCATTTAAAATTTGGTGCCTTTCATTGCCTTTTCTATTTGACCACTTACATACATTTACATTCTGCTCATCCACTCCACTTCTTTGTGCTGCAATTTGATGGACTTGTCGTAAACCATATAAAGGTCTGAGATTTTGATAACTTGGATGCTTTCTGTAGGAGCAACGTTTCTGTACCACATCCTAAGACCCTTCTGTTGTAGTTCTCGCGAGACTTCTCTCCCTACTCGTACTTCTCGGTTGTCTGAAAAGTTATATCAAGAATATAGCACTTGTAATCAGTCATTTAAAACCCCGCATAAAATAGAGCCGCCTGTTGCAGATACCTGATGCAGTGAAACTGAAACGATGTGACTTGGTACTTGCTAGTGGATTGGAAGCTTTTTGGAACGCACATTTTATTCATGCGGAATCACTGCGGACTCTGGGTTGCACCGCGGTGAGGCGCCTTTCTACCACTTTCGAACTTTCGAGTAACTCTTAATTGTTTTTTTTTATTCTTCTATATGAGTAGCAGCTATGAATAACTATTAGCATTTCGGTTCTATTTTACGAATGGGTGATATGTTGAGGAAGCTTTGCTTATATACGAGAGATTCGAAATGTGGGACTGCATGATAGATTGCTTTAAGCAACTTGGCAAATTGGAGAAGGTTCGTCATTGTACTTTTTCCCTAGGCAAAACTCTAGACTTTTTCTTTAGGCTGAAGCACTTATTCGACGACTACTGCTTGAGCGGCCGAATGACTCAATGCTCTACTGCTATTTGGGGGATATTACTATGGAAGCTAGTTACTATGATGCAGCTATTAAGGTCCAATCGTCTTTTTTCGGATATATCCTCATCCAGAGCATTTCCTGCTCGTTATTCCACCCCAACTGTCTTTGCACAGATCATTGCCGGGTCGTAGTTTGCGGAAAACCAGGTGGTTTCGCTAATTTCTCCGCATTCGCTGTTAAAAACGGCCCAGAAGTTTTTTTTTATGACAGCTTGCATTGCAATGCGCCGCATCAACGAGAGAGCCTTCGACGATTAATGAGATCTCCTCACCAGTCTATTCAAGTTAAACTATTGAATAGACTGGTGAGGAGGGAAACGAAACATGTACATAGAAGCGCATTCTAATGGGGAACGGTAAAGCCTCGTAGGAACTAAAATCCCGTTTCTTACGACGATCATGAAGGGATGAGCAGAACCACCTAGTTTATATTTATCGCTATCTACGATCCCGTATAGAAGCTTTCCATGAGAAATGACACTGTCAGATTCATGGTATGCTGCCTTTAAACAGATTCAGCGGCGACTGCAGTCATTATGAGCTAGTTTAACGGTAGTTTATTAATAGTCTCAACGTTTTGAAAGATAATATCATTGCTCACTGTTACTGATTAGGTTTGAACATTGGCCACTATTCAAGAAGTTCAGATGTCTAATGATCATAACTCGCGAGCACGAAAATCCTTCGGCTTTCTGATGTTGCTTCGGAACCAATTTGACAGCGCCTACAAACATCTAAGGAGGAGTCTGGAGCTTCAACCTATTCAGGTTAGTTATAGTAAGATCAAGACGATCTGAAGTTCAGCTCTGCTGCGTTCACCGCACGGTGGAGCCAGAGGAATTATGATTAAGGTAGGACCCACTCAAACGGCACCGAGCTTCTAGTTGTTGTAATCCAGCTGTAGCGCTTTGTTGACCTTTTTGAGGAACTCGAACTACCTTCATTACATAACGTGCTGTTAGTCCTAGAAAATCTTTAAGTGCTTTTGATCAGGTTGTGATTGGATACAAAACATTGGCAGATCTTAATGTATGTGCAACTCTTAGAAAGACTTTAACTAACAATGTTGAGCATCTAAATCTTGTTTTGATCACACTTCATCGATTCATAGAGTACTAGTTTCAGCTAGGCGTTTGGTTCAATGCCGGCTACTGTGCTTGGAAGCTAGAGCAATACGCGGATGCAGTTACTTGCTTCCACCGATGTGTAAGCCTAGGGAAATTCCGAAACAAGCCAATAACATCTTGTTTTGAACGATATTTCCTTTCAAAATTATGCTGTAGAGGTCAGCATTTTTGACAATTTAAGGTCAGCTTTGAACCAGAACATTTTGAAGCCTGGAATAATCTTTCTGCGGCATATATAAAACTTGGTCAAAAGGACAGAGCAAGGAGAATCTTACAAGTATGTAGAAATTTAAGTTGATTAAAATATTCAAATATATATCACAACATTTGAGGAGGCCCTGAAATTCAACTACGAGCATCCGAAGGTTTGGGAGAATTACCTGCTCCTGTGCGTTGATACTGCACAATTTGATCAGGTATGCGCGGTCTATTTTCTTCTTCTTCTTCTTTGAGATGAAATGATCGCTGTTATTCTGGATAATGTAGCGTCAGAACGTCAAGTGATTCTACTAGGACACTAAAAGCATCTTTTATTTCTAGAAAATTAGAAATTCAGAAAGAGTATGAACGGCAGAGACGAATTCTTGGTAATTACCACTGACCTCCCTCCTTTCATGTCGTTGGGGAAACTGTAGATCGTCTCCGGTCCCAACCCCTAGGTTGAGGGTGACTCACAGAACCGCAGTGGTTGTCAACGTCAGGGGAACGGTCAAGAGGTACTCGTATGATGTGCCGCCGCGTATCCAGGAGGCTAATGAGCGTCGCTAATTGCACCACGCGTCTCCTGATACCGTCATAATCGTTACAGTAGCCTGGTTGCTCCTCTTGCGCTACGTGTTCAAGACGCCCCGCCCACGCCACCCTCTCCTCCCATTTCGCCGCTTCTATCGCTCTTACGACGATTTTTTTTCGCCGCGCCTACAGTACCACAATCCACAGGCCTACAATACCACAATCTAGTTTATCGATATCGTATAACAATTATCCGTTCGTCACTGTTTTATAGCCTGCGAGACTTGGCATCTCGTGTGAACTATGGACACTGAGTGACCCGATTGTCTGAGGTCGACCGTGTCCGACAGCTCGACATTACAAAATGAAGAATTGTTACTAAAAATTCCACGTTCTCTCTAGGTATTGGAGTTATTTATGTTGGGCTTTGGCAATTAGTGAAGAACAGCACCCTTTTGCAATATCTGGGTTACTTCCTCACCGGATTGCGGGATGTCTATTTCTATCACAGGTTTTTCTCATATTCAACATATCTTTGATTTCCAGGCTATCAAAGCTTTCCATCGTCTTCTAGACCTTAATAAGCAACAGCAAGATGATGAAATTCTGGACATCATTGCCACAAGGGTTCTAAAGATATGCGACGAGTTTAGTTTCTCTTCATTGCTATTAGACTTTCTTGAACAGTTTTCTTTTCCTAAAAGTATTTCGGATTTAAAATACTTTTATTCTCGTACCCTAGCACTATGCTTACAGGTAGGCAGTGATGAGACTACAACTGAGGCTGTGATTCTTAAAACAGAGCTGATAAAGCTTTTTGCTCGACTAAGCGCTGTGCAAACAATGTCTTCAAAGGTGCAATTTTTATATTCGACACCAGTATGTTATTGGCTTTGCTGAAGAACGTAATGAATACGTCCCTTCTGTCATGGTGTACTCAAGCACAATCTTTGAAATAATTATGCGGCAGGTCATAAGTACCTGTTACATTTTATCTGTTATCTGTAGTATATTTTTAGAAATTTTCTACGAGATCCATGACATTAAATTTAGATGTGGAAATGTTATGCATCCTTAAAGAAACCGAAGAACAACAACGTGGAGGAAGTGGAAAAATACATCAAATTACTGGAAAGAGCACTCCTTGCGGATTCTAACAAGCCTGTACGCCCCGCTATTCCACTCTTCGTGTTAAGGGATTGAGAGTACTTGGTTTTAAATTGGTTAAGGCTGCCCGCAGAGTTCACAGCCGCGCGGGCGGCGCCGCCCGCGCGGCTGTGAACTCTGCGGGCAGCTTAAGGCTCAATATATTATGCGAGAGATAAGTATTACGTCATCCAACTATTGAACCAACATGTTTTCGTATTAATCTACTCTTACTGTTGAGTAACAGTAAAATTCCTCAAGTTCTTTCTGCGGTTTCCTTTCCATTTCTTATTTTCAGGATTGGAAAAAAGATGCTACACTGAGTTGTTCCGTGCTCTCATCAGCTCTTGAATTGGCTGGCGAACGCCTCCGATTCGCCTCGATAAAAGGAGAGGATTCTGTCAAGCAGGTTGCCTCTCATGAACAAATCTCAACTACCATACCATGTGTTGGATTATTTCAACTTCAGACAAAAGCACGTGTGCGGATTTCTTTGAGGCCCATAGTCACAATTGCGGAAAAAGAATACGGCCAGGTAGATTTACAAAATAGTGATGCGGAAGTTCGAAAAGTTGTAGATTTGTTAGGTGTAGCTAGGGAAATTTTATCAAAAGTTTCTTAGTGATTATTTCTTTTCTCAGACTGTTAATTGTTGAATTATTCGAGAAATCCGCTGTTGTTCCTTGTTTTATTGTACACAAATACTCCTTGACTATAGTGAATTTCCAGCTTGTTTTAAACCAGTTATGTGTTGGGCAAAGATTATAATAAACCTTATGTCTCTTGTTCGTAAACATAGTTGCTTATTGTAGTTCTTCGAGTTGACGTGGCAGTCCACTATTAAGGAAGAAGAACAAAGAAATGGTTGAGTCATTGAGAATAAAAACCTAAATCGGTTCTGCTGGCACCGAGAACTGTAAGTTTTGAGTTACAAAGTTGTGTAGAACACTCAGATACATTCAGGATTCCTTGAGGTGGTGATCGCGTCTACTGCAGTGCACGCGTTTTTCGTACCTGACGTAGATCCCTTGTTCCCTCTTCTCGGCTCCATCCAACCCAATTCTCATTCTCTTAGAAACAGAGCCACACACCGATTCTCTTGACAGCTTAGATGTGATGGCGTGCTCTCAACGCTGTATGGAAGTAAGCGATTGCGTTTCTCCAAACTGTGGCTGGTAAAATTAAGGAGCGGAAATTGGTATGTTTCGGAAAGTGTAGGATTACGTAAAATTTAACCATGGTATATGACATTATTCCCAACACATATGGTATGGTGTCATGTACGCACACTCGCCGGATTCGAAATAATTCCGTATAAATAAATGCAAGTGTGGCCAAACAAATTGCAGTAGAAAGTCATGCAGTTATTTTTTTTGAAAAAAAAATCAATGTGGTTAGCTAACAGCTTACACATAAGCATGTATTTCATTTCTCCATCATAACATAGCATACCTCCACAACGGTTTACCGCGTCATAGTGGCGTGGAGGTGACAATGGGCGTCGAACTGCGATGCACAGCGGAAGTTCGTCCTCCGGCAGGGTCTCCCAAGCTGAGAAGGAGTTCGACACATCCGACATTCCGACTTCTCGGAATCGGAAGCCTACCTAAGAGTAAACTACTGCTAAGATTCACCACCGTCTTGGCAAAATGTCGCAAGGTGGTTCCCTGATCCATATAGGTTGGGCGACGACCTGTGGTGAAAGCTAAGCTCGCCGTGGCATGGCTGCTTAGTTTGGGGAAAAGTCTCTTTGCCACTCCAGCATATTCAATGTCTCAGTACCCTGCACACTGGGCCCTGCCGTCTCAGACGTCGAACGGTATGGCGACCGGTGAGAGGCGATCAAATCTCAGGTTGCTCAGGACGTCATCGATTCTGGACCAAGGCGACACACGCGCGACTCGCCGTGGAGACTGTCTCAGAATGTGTACTTACAACGCGAGAACAGTTTCCACAGATGTTGACCTGCATGCCCTTCTCGGAGCTGCAGAGCGCATCAAATTTCACGTGATTGCTCTGCAGGAAACCAAGTGCAGAAGGAGCGACGTACGACAGATGAATGACGGTACACTCGTCATTCGTGGAGAGAAGGTTCCGTAGCGAAATGTAGGCGGTGTTGGTTTTGTTGTGCACCCATCTGTCGTCCATCTCGTCGATTCTCACGAGATCCTGTCACCTCGTCTGGCCATTCTTCGCCTCCGCCCTCTGCGCCAAAAATCCATCAGTATCATCAACTGCTACTCACCAACATCAGCAGCTGATGAATCCGAATTGGACGCGTTTTACGAGGAGCTGGAGGAAGTAGTCCGCAACGAGAAGTCCTTCTACAAATTCGTTGTCGGAGACTTCAACGCAAAACTAGGAAAGGCCACAGAAGAGGAATACAGGATTGGAAGATTTGGACTAGGGGACCGGAATGAAAATGGCAATCGTCTCGCCGGGCTATTGTCCGCCGCTCGCCTCTTTCATGGGAACTCTCTTTTCATGAAAAAGATCATCGTCGGTGGACATGGGAATCGCCCAATGGCGCGACTCGTGCGGAGATCGACCACATACTCAAAAACCGGAGGTGGTGTCTACTTGACGTCTCAGTAGTACCATCCTTTTGTAGTGGTTCTGATCACCGTCTCCTTCGTGCGAAAATACGTCTTAGCCACACGATGGAAAAGAACATCTGCTATCGGCAACGAAGGAGAAAAGAAGTCGTCTACGACGATTGCGTACTCGAGGACTCCTTGTCCCAAGGTGACTGGCACATCGAGGAGGACCCAAACGTGGACTACGAGATGCTGCTCAGAGGATTACGAGCCTATGCTGAACGTGCCTCGAAGCCGCGCACGACAAACTTGGATCGAATTTCGAAGACCACCAAGGAACTGTTGGAAAGAAGAAGGGCTTTGAGGCTTGATCCGTATGCATCGCACATTGAGCAAACACAGCTGTAGAAAAGCGTTGCAGGAGGGTCTTTAAAAAAAAAAAAAAAAAAAAAAAAAAAAAAAAAAACGAGTCTAAAGAAGTGCCGCAGGGATCTCCGCGAATATAATATTCCGCTAGCAACCTTGTTGAGCGAAGACGGGACTCGCACGTCTTCTCGTCGTGAGATGGAAATCATTACGGAGAGGTTCTACTCGAACCTTTTCCGTTCATCAACTCCTGTGTCAAGCCCAGTCATCCCCGCTGGCGAAGCTTTACCACGGATTCTCCCTTCGCAAGCACGAGTCGCTATCAAGAGCATGAAACCTGACACAGCCCCCGGACCTGATTTTATATCAGCAGACTTTCTTCGGGCTGGTGGCCATCCGCTTCATGTAATCTTAGCAGCGCACATGACATCCTACCTTCAGAAAGAAAGAATCCCAGACCAGTGGAAGACCTCGCGAACCGTTCTTATCCATAAAAAAGGTGACCGAGAGGACCTTCGGAACTACCGTCCGATATGCTTGCTGAGCGTGTTATACAAAGTATTCACCAAGATCATCTACACGCGCATATCTAGGAAGCTGGATGAAGCACAGCCTCAAGAACAAGCTGGATTCCGCCAGGGGTTCAGCTGCTTGGACCACATCCCATCGTGTCGAGGGTCATAGAGGTTTGCCGGGAGTACCGCCTGCCCCTTGTTCTAACCTTCGTCGACTATGAGAAAGCCTTTGACAGCGTAGAAACGAATGCAATACTGTCAGCGCTGGTCGATCAAGGTGTGGACGCGTCGTATGTGAGGACATTAGCCAATTGCTACGATCGATGCACGACTAGGATACAGCTTTTCCACCGCCCTCTCACCATACCCATTGGAAAGGGGGTACGACAATACGGCGGGGTACGGCGATACTATATCGCCGAAGCTGTTCACGGCTGCATTTCAATGGATAATGAAATCACTATCCTGGGAAGAAAGGGGCATACGTGTTGATGTAAGATTTCTTTTGAACCTTTGTTTCGCGGACGACATCGTTCTCTTTTCGAGCAGTACCAATGAGGCAGAAACGATGCTCAACGAATTGAACGAAGCAGGGAAGAAAATAGGACTACGAATAAACAGAAAGAAAACACAGTTCATGAAGAACGCCCACTGCGACGACGGAGGAGTACAACTTGAAGGCTCCCAAATCGTGAAAACTCCGTCATACGTATACCTCGGACGTTCTATGAACATGGAAAACGACTTGAAGGAAGAACTGAATAGAAGAATGAGAGCAGCATGGGCAGCATTCGCAGCCGTCAGGGAAGCTACGGACCAACTGACGAACCAAGATCTTCGTGCCCAACTGTTCGACTCGACAGTCCTTCCAGCGCTCTGTTACGCAGCGGAGACGTGGGCAGACACCGCGGTCACGTCTAGGAAGCTACTTACTGCCCACAGAGCCCTTGAGAGATGTCTCCTGAAGTTTAACTGGCGCACGCAACACCTAGCCGGTCTTCGTAGCTCCGACTTAAGAGGAATGTCCCGTCTTCGCGATCCAGCGGAATATGTATCGAAAGCAAAACATAGATGGGCCGGTCACATCATGAGAAGAATCGACGATAGATGGACTAAAAGAACGCTAGAGTGGATCCCAAGGGACGCTAAACGCCCCCGAAGGAGACCGCCAACGAGATGGGGTGACGTGTTCGCTGCACGGATGGACCAGCTGAGAGCTCAGCTGGATACGGCTCAAGGACCTCGTCAACGTCACTCACGAAGCTTGAGAACATCTTGGATGACAATGGCGAGGGGACGAAACGAGTGGAAGAGATGCTGGGGCCCGCACGTCCAGTGAAGACGGGCCATCTAAGTATCTAAGTAACGTAGCATACACTATAGAAAATGACTTCTATGTTATCCATCCATGATTTTCAATAAAACTTCACATACACACTAACTTTATCTTGCTCTTCTCAATGGCAACATCTCAAGGGCTCGAAAAATTGCAGCACGATACGACGGATCACAAAGTGACTACCGCGGCCATGACTTTATCGTCGGTTTAATTGTTCAGGTGCTTTCTGTATCTGACTGAATTAAAGCATCACCTAACGAATCTGGCGTGTTATGGGTTTCCGGCGGGTAATGCCAGTACGGAGTCGTAGATTGTGGGGAAGAGGGTGATTCTTTTCATCTCTCCCTGTATAAGTGTAAATGGACGACCCCGGAACTGTTTCTTACGACGGTTTCTGTTGGAATGCCCAACCTTTGCGCTCCGCCCACGCCTGCTGATTCGTCGAAAACCATTCGGACGGATCGCACGCGGGCGGGCGCAAAGGTTGCGCATCGCAATAGAGGACGTCCGCATTCCGAAGCCATCTGTTTACAGTGATGTAGGGAGAGATGAGCTGAAGCACCCTTGTATTCATAATCTGCGAGCCGATATAGGTATACTCTAACGGAAATCCATACCACGTCAGATTCGTGGGGTGATGCCTTTAAATTTATTGTCCGGTGGAATTTTGAAAAACTCTAGCTGAATTGGGAAGGAAGAAGAACATAAGCTAACCATTAAGTAAGCATGCGTGTCTACATATTTACATGTTGGCATGTTGCTCATAAACAATATCATACGATTGCTTCAATTTCGCATAACAACATATTGCACACTAGACGAATGGACGATTTGTGTCTTTTTTAAATGAAATATCGTACATATGTTCATCCTATATGGTCTTTTCGATGGTATCATCCGATATGTCAAAAAATCTTATCTTACTGCTAGTGTGTTTTCGTTCTTTTGATAGGTTATTGTATTGGTTGCATTGTGTAGATTTTGCTAATATTGTAGTCTTTGATCATTTCTCTTTCTTCTTCCTACCCCCCTACTTTGTTCGCTCCTTGAGAGTCGCATTTGAATGTGATTTGGATTTTGGATTTTTCTTTTTTTTCAAATGGATGATTTCCTCCCGAATTGTGTTAGATTTTAAGTTCCTTGCTTATGTTTTTAATTTCCCCACGGATTATATAGTTTAACTTTCTTCTTCGTAGTGTACGTTAAAAGTAGGTGTAATACTTTTTTACCCTATGCTCGTTCTTCCTACCTCCTTACAGTTTGGCGTCTTAAACCTTGCGATAGTTGACCCGTGTTTGACCTTGCACAGTTTAAAATTAACATATCCATATCATTCGCCCCTCCACTCGAAAACCTTGACTCGGTCTTCTGTTCGCGTATTTATTCGCTTGTCCGTATTTTAGATTGACTCCTCCCACTCTTGATTTTTACTGTTCGTTGAATTGTTTTAATTTCCGATTAGAGTTTCTTTTAGCGATTTTGTTCATTGTTCATGTAGCTTTCTTCTCACATTTTTTTTCGCTTTCTTAAAGCAAAAGCACACGACGTGATAAATTTTGTGTTCTAATGTGAATTTGTTAAAGAACTAGCGGCTTTCCGAATATCACCTATGGTTTCGAGTTTTTCCATCTTTATCGCATATGTTGTTGAATTCATTTCGAGCAAAAACAGAAAAAAAAAAGAAAAAAACAAATAACAATAAATAAATAGTAATAATAAATTAGGAAAAAATATACCCGTAAGGAAGCACCCACTTCTTGCAATGTGTAGTCTCTTATCTAAATACGGGATTCAGGAGGTCCCATGCGCATCCGTTATTTACGAAACCGTCCAAGGTGATGCTCTTGCACCTATGAGATGACTACAATACGAATTACACCGAGCAGCATTACACAATATCGACTAATGGACGATAGGGATAGATAATTGAACTTATAGAGAAAAGTTAGACTACATCATCATCCACTTCTTCAGAATTATTTTACTCACCTTGAAGATGCCGTGGTTAGTCAGCTCCATTCATTTTCAACTAGAATATGCAGTAATCACTTAAAGATATAGATGTTGCCAGTTGGAAATGAGAATCCCAATGTCCCATCGGTCAACACTAGCCACAATTATACATCTTATGTCTGCCGTTTTATGTTGGTCGCTGTGAGAGCGAGACAAAGGAGAGAGGCACTTGGTGCTACTTCGTGCTAGATTCGCCTATTCAATGTTGCAGAGTATCGCCTTTCAGACTTGGCGAAGCGATCACTATGGACGATCTATCGACGATGTCTAGTACGCAAAAAGGCTTCGCGAAGGAGTTGGCAACGTCTGGACTCTGGCAAACGATGCGATGCGAGTCAATGCGATAAATTTTGCAGTGTGGCGGAGCTGTTGTTGTATTAAGAATAGGTCAAGATAGTTATCAGAGATGAAGCTGGCAGCACATTGTATGCGACATATCTTATCCCATTTGAAGACAGAGGAGAGAAATCTGCAGCCACATAGCGGGGTTTTGACGAGTGGACCGCAAAAAGTTTGTCAGCATGAAAGTGTGTGCATTTCCAATTCTAAACAGCAATATGTATTTGATGCAACAAAAGAATTCCAGCCGGAAAATTGCGTAACTCGCGCGATTGTCACACATAGAGTGATCACCGTGATGAAGAGGATCTACGCTGGATACGGTGCAACGTTGATGATCGGCTCTCCACAATACAACTATTTCGCAGGGTAATCGAGGTTTGTCTGTGTGTAATAGGCGTCTAATATGTCGTCTACAAAATGACGTTCGGTTCCGTCTATCCCCCACCGGATCGTGAGCCAAGTGATACGCCACCAACCAACGGCTTGAAAAAGTGACTGTTACGAGGCGAAGCGATGGAGTTCAGTGCTATTTTTTACTTGCCAATTTTTTCGTTATTGATGAAGTTTCGATCAAGCTGATTTCGATGTAGAACAAAATGCGCACAGTGTGGGTGTTTTGTGGTTTTGCTGGCAACGCATATGTGTGCGCGTGTACGTTCCATTGCGTTCGAAGCAGCCAAACGCAACCGTGTCGATAGGAGGGATGCGGAACGGCCGACATCACCATTTCTTATCAATTAGTTCGCGAAGCTGATAAGCAGAACCCTGGTCGGAAAAAAGATGCAACGGTCGTTCGCAAATTCCGGCTGCAGTGATCTTAAAAATTCATGCAATATGGCGAGCAACAACTAGAGACTCTCAGAACAGCACTCAGACTGAAGTAGAGTTATCGTATTTCCTATCACATTGTCACGGCATCGAACGGCATTTTTGCAATTCGAGCATCATGTGAGGATATCGCGCGAATGCGCCCTTCCGCAGCTATGACTTTTCGCGCTAGTTAGCTCGTCGTTCCCCTTGCTTATGGTGTGCATGACAGCAGACGTTTTGATACCGTTAGTGTAGCCCATCAGCCCATGACCAAGCTGCGACAACACAACGACAGCTACGTGATAGCATGAACTTACGCTTATCGACGCCTCAAACAATATGCAAATACGAAGCATAGCTGTAAGGAGATTGCAGATGATCGGTTCTAGTGTGCAAATTTCCAAGTTTTTTTTGCATCTATATATATATATAATATGTATTATATATATATATATATATATATATATATATATATATATATATATAGATGTATATATATATATATAACGGTGTAATTCAATTATTTTTGTTCTAATTGTCGAAATTTGCAAGCAACGTTGACACTTGAACAAGAGGAAGCGGAACTGTGAGAGGAAAGAGGGACAAAGGGAGCGGATAACCGAAAGCTCCTCCGAAACTAGTGATGGGGCAGTACTTTCGGTGCTGCTAAAAACTCGGTGCTACCATTGCCATCGATTAAAGGAAGTGATTATGAGACATTTGTACGCGATAAATTCACCAATTCACTCCAGTTATCCAACAGCTAGACACTTCGTGTAAAGAGGAGACATCCACATAGGGAACACTTAGGGAGCTTGGCACCACATCAACCTCACTCGAAGCGTCATCGCTACCACCGCGAGATTCTAATGTGTCAGAGAATGACGACCTCGAAGCAACCAGGACAAAATGTAACGCAGTATTAAATAACTACATACATTACAAAATATTACATTAAGTAATATTAGGTGTTTGCATTACTACATGATCACGATATATTTCTATCGGTGGCATATAAGGCAAATGCGGCCGATTTCGTCCTCGCGGAGTGAGAGAGTTGTTGTCTATGAACGGAGCCGACAAGTAGTTGCATTTATATATATATATATATATATATATATATATATATATATATACTAGAGAAAAAGTATATAATATATATTCTCATTCATGCAATATCTGAATCTATATACTACACCAAATGTGCATTGACGAGTCACGTATCACTGACGAAATTCCGTTGCCAGTCGTTAGCGCAAACAACCTCAGCATGTTTTTAGTCCACATAACGCATACAAACGGTAAAACCACTTGATTGTTGTGCTTGAGCGAACCCTTTACGACCGCGGTCCAACCGTCGTTCTGCACGGCCCTCCTCTAGCCACACATTTCGTAGAGCGTTGTGGATGTTGGATCGTTTTCGTGGGCACGTGGTAGGACAAGACCTAAGCAGTGGTGAGTGATTCTTTCAACCAATCTTCGCCTACTGTTCGCGGTATTTTGGGAAGTGCGGAAGCAGGCGTCAGCACAGCAGTCGATTGAGATTCAATGAAAGTTCTGCACATCGATTTCATTTCAACAGAAGAGCGATTGGCTTCCATGAAAAGAGACGTTGCAGAACGGAACGCCGCAGGATGTGGTCAATGTGTACTGCAGAAGCATGGAAGTCTATCCATCTAGCTGTTGTGTCTTTTTACTATATATTCCTCTATCCAGTATTTAAATCTATATACTACACCAAATGTATGTATATTGTGTGTGCTCTTCATATAGATATTGTGTTAAGTTGTCAGTAACGATTCCATATACGCATAGACTAAAGCAGTTGTGCCAGAATTGCCACATGAGCGAAAAGCAAACGTACGAAGATTGTCAAAAGTCGATTTTCTACGCGCTGCTTAAATTCAGATTTTCTATACGTTGCACAGATTTTGTCGCATTCTGCATCCGCGACCGCGATCACTATAGGCCAAGTGCGGTCAGCATGCACCTACAATAAAATTTATCAACAATAACAATGTAACAACATATTTGATAAAACTGATAGTTTCCTCAGGGGAGTGTTCAATGGATAACAGTGTTCCTGATCGCGGTCCTCGATTACCATTCTAGATAAAGTTTTTTCTTTCGAAATTTCCTTGTCTTAAAACCAAGAAACTGCAAACACCACTGTGGACATTTTCTATGGACCTCCGCATTCAGAAGCTCCTTAGTGCCCATGCATGTCAAAATGTGGAGAAATTCCTTGTTTTCGTTTTCTTTTTTTTGACTTTCCAACAAATGTTTCTAGCTTTGCAAAAAGCATCTGCAAAAAACTCCTGCTCTTAGCGATGTTGGAGCGGCGGAACCTCCACCATTCGATTAAGGGCATGCGATTATGTGCGAATGGAAAAAAGAACGGCGTCGGGTGTTTGGTTTGCAGGGAATTAAAGGCTGAAACCTTCATACCGACACTAGTCAACACTAGTGTTGCCTCTAAGGTTCTGTGAAAGAAGCCACACCGCGTCTTTTCCCGTACCCTGATAGGCACGGGAAAAAACGTGGTGTTGCGGCGATTGTAGCACTAGAGAACGCAACACCACAATGCCTAACAATGGCCGAAAAGTACTGAATGCGGGGAAAGCGACTTTTCCCGTACCTATATGAAAGAGGCGGAACCCGTATGCTACAGTATGCCGAACTAACTCAGCTATTACTCCTGCTACAGCTACAGGATGAGCGTAGAGGGTGCGGATTTCTCCCCCGGATAGTGTAAAGGTTCGCAAGAGAAGCTTCAAAAAGCTAATCTTCGATTACCAATTTATTGATTTCTTCGACTTTTCGTCTCCAGGACACTGTTCTTCTGGTGGTAGCGAATGTAGCGAAATCCGGTCCATGGAGGTATTCGTGGATGTGAATCTCGGACAACACTGGATTATGGATCATGCTAGACAAATCGAAATTTACAGAATCAAGTACTTTCGAAGGAGATACGTCTCTCAGAATGTTCAAAAACGAAAGACACTTTGCACGTTAAGGCAGTGAAGGATGATCACAAAAATCTAGGACCCATTGATGCCAAATTTCTGAATGTGACGGTCCAAGGACAATGACCTCAACGTTCCTGGAATTTCGGAGTACCGGTGAATTGGAAAAAGGACGAAAGATCAAGGGCGGCGACTACGAAGATCGTCTGAGTGGCTAGAGAAATCAGATGGGAATCGATTTATTCTTTAAATTTCTGACTTTCTGACCAATATGTGATTGTCGAAGTATATTGTTGGAGATATACTTGCATATAGAGATGACCAAGACTCCTGAAAACAGATACACATTACTAGTTCATGGAAAACCACTTTACATAACCATGCCGGCCATACCACGTTGAAAACACGCCATCCCGTCCGATCTGGCAAGTTAAGCAACGTTGGGCCTGGTTAGTACTTGGATCGGAGACGGCTTGGGAATCCCAGGTGTCGTAAGCTTTTGTTTCACGAATTAAATGAATTGAGCAATGAAGAATAGCGGACTTGCTGTTTATGGACACTATGGTAGTGTGTAAATATGTTTTAAATTAATGATTACGTATAAAATATTATTTGACATTATTTAACTAATAATGGAGTTCTCCTCTGTATTTTGCAATATGTTTCTTAAAATCTCATCAGACCAGAGATTTTATCGAGTCAGATCGGGGAAGCACTTCAAATTTGGGTAATTAAACCGACCGTAAAATCGTGACCACCTAAACCGTTGGTGAAATCGTGGCCGGCGGAGAAGGCAAGATGTGATACACCGTAACACTGTGTAACTTCTGATCTTGTTCCCTCCCAATTCAGGGAGAGTTTTCCAAAATTTCATCAGACCACAATTTTCATCGGGTCAGATCGAGAAAGTACCTCAAACTTGGGTAATTAAACCGATGATGACAATCGGTGTCCGGGGGGCGGCCACAGTAGTCAAGGTGTGAAAAGCTCGTATTGCGAAATCGCCCATCTTACGTGCTTAAAGGCATCACCCCAGGAATCTAAGGTGGTGCAGATATCAGATGGAATACTCTTATAAGGGATAGTAGATTATGGAGAGGAGAATGATTCTGTCCATTTCTTCCTAGTTACCGTTAAAAAAAAAACTGTCCGGAAGATTCGGCACCGCACAAGACTGGCGCGCTCCAGTCGAATTCGTTGTGGAAAATAATGCGCCAGAACGCGTGTAGCCGTATCTTTCGGGCCGTTTTTTACGGCAATTAGGAAGAAATGGACGGAATCACCTCCTTCCCACCTCCCCCCCCCCCCCCTTCCCTCCCCTTTACCATAATTTACTATCCCGTATACGAATACTCCACCTAAAATCTGCACCACCTCAGATTTGTGGAGTGATGGCTTTAAGGGCAATGTTATTATTGTATTTGTGAACAAGAATAATATAAACATTATTAGAGGCGTAAAACATCAATAGTTCGGTTTGCCACTGAAACAGCATGGATTCCTCCTTTCCCGTCACTCCCTCCCCTCTATCCCCCCCTTCCGCTCCTCTCTCCATTACCCCTTTCTCCAACATCATCACGCTGAAATTGCGGCGATAATTTCGCTTACGGCCATACCACGTTGAAAACACGCCATCCCGTCCGATCTGGCAAGTTAAGCAACGTTGGGCCTGGTTAGTACTTGGATCGGAGACGGCTTGGGAATCCCAGGTGTCGTAAGCTTTTGTTTCACGAATTAAATGAATTGAGCAATGAAGAATAGCGGACTTGCTGTTTATGGACACTATGGTAGTGTGTAAATATGTTTTAAATTAATGATTACGTATAAAATATTATTTGACATTATTTAACTAATAATTGAGTTCTCCTCTGTATTTTGCAATATGTTTCTTAAAATCTCATCAGACCAGAGATTTTATCGAGTCAGATCGGGGAAGCACTTCAAATTTGGGTAATTAAACCGACCGTAAAATCGTGACCACCTAAACCGTTGGTGAAATCGTGGCCGGCGGAGAAGGCAAGATGTGATACACCGTAACACTGTGTAACTTCTGATCTTGTTCCCTCCCAATTCAGGGAGAGTTTTCCAAAATTTCATCAGACCACAATTTTCATCGGGTCAGATCGAGAAAGTACCTCAAACTTGGGTAAGTTAAATGTCCGATGATGACACATCGGGCCGGGGGGCGGCCACAGTAGTCACTTTCCAGGTGTGAAAAGCTCGCCTGCGTTCGCTGTTTTCGAGGGAAAAAGAGGAGGGGGGGGGGGAAAAAAAATTTTGGGGGGTTTTGGGGGTTTTGGGAAGTTTTTTTGTTTTTTTTGTCAACCTGTTTTTTTTTTTTTTTAAAGAGAAGAAAAAAAAGAAAAATTAGTGGGGAAAAAAAAGGGGGTTTTTTTCCCAACCCCCCCGGGGGGGGGGGGGGGGGGGGGGGGCGGCGGCCGGGGGGCCCCCCCCCTGGCGTATTGCGAAATCGCCCATCTTACGTGCTTAAAGGCATCACCCCAGGAATCTAAGGTGGTGCAGATATCAGATGGAATACTCTTATAAGGGATAGTAGATTATGGAGAGGAGAATGATTCTGTCCATTTCTTCCTAGTTACCGTTAAAAAAAAAACTGTCCGGAAGATTCGGCACCGCACAAGACTGGCGCGCTCCAGTCGAATTTGTTGTGGAAAATAATGCGCCAGAACGCGTGTAGCCGTATCTTTCGGGCCGTTTTTTACGGCAATTAGGAAGAAATGGACGGAATCACCTCCTTCCCACCTCCCCCCCCCCCTTCCCTCCCCTTTACCATAATTTACTATCCCGTATACGAATACTCCACCTAAAATCTGCACCACCTCAGATTTGTGGAGTGATGGCTTTAAGGGCAATGTTATTATTGTATTTGTGAACAAGAATAATATAAACATTATTAGAGGCGTAAAACATCAATAGTTCGGTTTGCCACTGAAACAGCATGGATTCCTCCTTTCCCGTCACTCCCTCCCCTCTATCCCCCCCTTCCGCTCCTCTCTCCATTACCCCTTTCTCCAACATCATCACGCTGAAATTGCGGCGATAATTTCGCTTACGGCCATACCACGTTGAAAACACGCCATCCCGTCCGATCTGGCAAGTTAAGCAACGTTGGGCCTGGTTAGTACTTGGATCGGAGACGGCTTGGGAATCCCAGGTGTCGTAAGCTTTTGTTTCACGAATTAAATGAATTGAGCAATGAAGAATAGCGGACTTGCTGTTTATGGACACTATGGTAGTGTGTAAATATGTTTTAAATTAATGATTACGTATAAAATATTATTTGACATTATTTAACTAATAATGGAGTTCTCCTCTGTATTTTGCAATATGTTTCTTAAAATCTCATCAGACCAGAGATTTTATCGAGTCAGATCGGGGAAGCACTTCAAATTTGGGTAATTAAACCGACCGTAAAATCGTGACCACCTAAACCGTTGGTGAAATCGTGGCCGGCGGAGAAGGCAAGATGTGATACACCGTAACACTGTGTAACTTCTGATCTTGTTCCCTCCCAATTCAGGGAGAGTTTTCCAAAATTTCATCAGACCACAATTTTCATCGGGTCAGATCGAGAAAGTACCTCAAACTTGGGTAATTAAATGTCCGATGATGAAATCGTTCGGCCACAGTAGTCAAGGTGTGAAATTAGCCGTATTGCGAAATCGCCCATCTTACGTGCTTAAAGGCATCACCCCACGAATCTAAGGTGGTGCAGATATCAGGTGGAATACTCTTATAAGGGATAGTAGATTATGGAGAGGAGAATGATTCCGTCCATTTCTTCCTAGTTACCGTTAAAAAAAAACTGTCCGGAAGATTCGGCACCGCACAAGACTGGCGCGCTCCAGTCGAATTCGTTGTGGAAAATAATGCGCCAGAACGCGTGTAGCCGTATCTTTCGGGCCGTTTTTTACGGCAATTAGGAAGAAATGGACGGAATCACCTCCTCCCCCTCCCCCCCCCCCCTTCCCTCCCCTTTACCATAATTTACTATCCCGTATACGAATACTCCACCTAAAATCTGCACCACCTCAGATTTGTGGAGTGATGGCTTTAGAGGGCAATGTTATTATTGTATTTGTGAACAAGAATAATATAAACATTATTAGAGGCGTAAAACATCAATAGTTCGGTTTGCCACTGAAACAGCATGGATTCCTCCTTTCCCGTCACTCCCTCCCCTCTATCCCCCCTTCCGCTCCTCTCTCCATTACCCCTTTCTCCAACATCATCACGCTGAAATTGCGGCGATAATTTCGCTTACGGCCATACCACGTTGAAAACACGCCATCCCGTCCGATCTGGCAAGTTAAGCAACGTTGGGCCTGGTTAGTACTTGGATCGGAGACGGCTTGGGAATCCCAGGTGTCGTAAGCTTTTGTTTCACGAATTAAATGAATTGAGCAATGAAGAATAGCGGACTTGCTGTTTATGGACACTATGGTAGTGTGTAAATATGTTTTAAATTAATGATTACGTATAAAATATTATTTGACATTATTTAACTAATAATGGAGTTCTCCTCTGTATTTTGCAATATGTTTCTTAAAATCTCATCAGACCAGAGATTTTATCGAGTCAGATCGGGGAAGCACTTCAAATTTGGGTAATTAAACCGACCGTAAAATCGTGACCACCTAAACCGTTGGTGAAATCGTGGCCGGCGGAGAAGGCAAGATGTGATACACCGTAACACTGTGTAACTTCTGATCTTGTTCCCTCCCAATTCAGGGAGAGTTTTCCAAAATTTCATCAGACCACAATTTTCATCGGGTCAGATCGAGAAAGTACCTCAAACTTGGGTAATTAAATGTCCGATGATGACAATCGGTGTCCGGGGGGGGGTCGGCCACAGTAGTCATAGGTGTGAAAAGCTTTGGGGGGGGGGTTCGTATTGCGAAATCGCCCATCTTACGTGCTTAAAGGCATCACCCCACGAATCTAAGGTGGTGCAGATATCAGGTGGAATACTCTTATAAGGGATAGTAGATTATGGAGAGGAGAATGATTCCGTCCATTTCTTCCTAGTTACCGTTAAAAAAAAACTGTCCGGAAGATTCGGCACCGCACAAGACTGGCGCGCTCCAGTCGAATTCGTTGTGGAAAATAATGCGCCAGAACGCGTGTAGCCGTATCTTTCGGGCCGTTTTTTACGGCAATTAGGAAGAAATGGACGGAATCACCTCCTTCCCACCTCCCCCCCCCTTCCCTCCCCTTTACCATAATTTACTATCCCGTATACGAATACTCCACCTAAAATCTGCACCACCTCAGATTTGTGGAGTGATGGCTTTAAGGGCAATGTTATTATTGTATTTGTGAACAAGAATAATATAAACATTATTAGAGGCGTAAAACATCAATAGTTCGGTTTGCCACTGAAACAGCATGGATTCCTCCTTTCCCGTCACTCCCTCCCCTCTATCCCCCCTTCCGCTCCTCTCTCCATTACCCCTTTCTCCAACATCATCACGCTGAAATTGCGGCGATAATTTCGCTTACGGCCATACCACGTTGAAAACACGCCATCCCGTCCGATCTGGCAAGTTAAGCAACGTTGGGCCTGGTTAGTACTTGGATCGGAGACGGCTTGGGAATCCCAGGTGTCGTAAGCTTTTGTTTCACGAATTAAATGAATTGAGCAATGAAGAATAGCGGACTTGCTGTTTATGGACACTATGGTAGTGTGTAAATATGTTTTAAATTAATGATTACGTATAAAATATTATTTGACATTATTTAACTAATAATTGAGTTCTCCTCTGTATTTTGCAATATGTTTCTTAAAATCTCATCAGACCAGAGATTTTATCGAGTCAGATCGGGGAAGCACTTCAAATTTGGGTAATTAAACCGACCGTAAAATCGTGACCACCTAAACCGTTGGTGAAATCGTGGCCGGCGGAGAAGGCAAGATGTGATACACCGTAACACTGTGTAACTTCTGATCTTGTTCCCTCCCAATTCAGGGAGAGTTTTCCAAAATTTCATCAGACCACAATTTTCATCGGGTCAGATCGAGAAAGTACCTCAAACTTGGGTAATTAAACCGATGATGAAATCGCGGCCACAGTAGTCAAGGTGTGAAAAGCCGTATTGCGAAATCGCCCATCTTACGTGCTTAAAGGCATCACCCCACGAATCTAAGGTGGTGCAGATATCAGGTGGAATACTCTTATAAGGGATAGTAGATTATGGAGAGGAGAATGATTCCGTCCATTTCTTCCTAGTTACCGTTAAAAAAAAACTGTCCGGAAGATTCGGCACCGCACAAGACTGGCGCGCTCCAGTCGAATTCGTTGTGGAAAATAATGCGCCAGAACGCGTGTAGCCGTATCTTTCGGGCCGTTTTTTACGGCAATTAGGAAGAAATGGACGGAATCACCTCCTTCCCACCTCCCCCCCCCCTTCCCTCCCCTTTACCATAATTTACTATCCCGTATACGAATACTCCACCTAAAATCTGCACCACCTCAGATTTGTGGAGTGATGGCTTTAAGGGCAATGTTATTATTGTATTTGTGAACAAGAATAATATAAACATTATTAGAGGCGTAAAACATCAATAGTTCGGTTTGCCACTGAAACAGCATGGATTCCTCCTTTCCCGTCACTCCCTCCCCTCTATCCCCCCTTCCGCTCCTCTCTCCATTACCCCTTTCTCCAACATCATCACGCTGAAATTGCGGCGATAATTTCGCTTACGGCCATACCACGTTGAAAACACGCCATCCCGTCCGATCTGGCAAGTTAAGCAACGTTGGGCCTGGTTAGTACTTGGATCGGAGACGGCTTGGGAATCCCAGGTGTCGTAAGCTTTTGTTTCACGAATTAAATGAATTGAGCAATGAAGAATAGCGGACTTGCTGTTTATGGACACTATGGTAGTGTGTAAATATGTTTTAAATTAATGATTACGTATAAAATATTATTTGACATTATTTAACTAATAATGGAGTTCTCCTCTGTATTTTGCAATATGTTTCTTAAAATCTCATCAGACCAGAGATTTTATCGAGTCAGATCGGGGAAGCACTTCAAATTTGGGTAATTAAACCGACCGTAAAATCGTGACCACCTAAACCGTTGGTGAAATCGTGGCCGGCGGAGAAGGCAAGATGTGATACACCGTAACACTGTGTAACTTCTGATCTTGTTCCCTCCCAATTCAGGGAGAGTTTTCCAAAATTTCATCAGACCACAATTTTCATCGGGTCAGATCGAGAAAGTACCTCAAACTTGGGAAAGTGAAATGTCAGTGATGACACATCGGAGTGTCACCCGTGACGCGGTGGGTGTCACCGCCACACTTGTCACTTTCCAAGTTGAAATTAAAGCGATCGCCTGCGATTCGCTGTTTTCGAGGGAATACGAGGAGGAGGAGGGGAGATGACAGACGATCTGTGGTGGTTTTCGGCGGTTCTGGACAGTAGTCAACCGTGTGTTTCGGTTGTCAACCGGATGGGTAAGTGAAGTGTCAGTGGTGACACTCGAGGCTGTGTTCTCGACACCGGCCTGCGGCCCGTCAGCGAGTGGCGCTGGCGCTACGGCGTCGGCGCCATTCGATCGGCGTGGTCGATTTCGTATTGCGAAATCGCCCTTCATACGTGCTTAAAGGCATCACCCCACGAATCTAAGGTGGTGCAGATATCAGGTGGAATACTCTTATAAGGGATAGTAGATTATGGAGAGGAGAATGATTCCGTCCATTTCTTCCTAGTTACCGTTTAAAAAAAAACTGTCCGGAAGATTCGGCACCGCACAAGACTGGCGCGCTCCAGTCGAATTCGTTGTGGAAAATAATGCGCCAGAACGCGTGTAGCCGTATCTTTCGGGCCGTTTTTTACGGCAATTAGGAAGAAATGGACGGAATCACCTCCTTCCCACCTCCCCCCCCCCCTTCCCTCCCCTTTACCATAATTTACTATCCCGTATACGAATACTCCACCTAAAATCTGCACCACCTCAGATTTGTGGAGTGATGGCTTTAAGGGCAATGTTATTATTGTATTTGTGAACAAGAATAATATAAACATTATTAGAGGCGTAAAACATCAATAGTTCGGTTTGCCACTGAAACAGCATGGATTCCTCCTTTCCCGTCACTCCCTCCCCTCTATCCCCCCTTCCGCTCCTCTCTCCATTACCCCTTTCTCCAACATCATCACGCTGAAATTGCGGCGATAATTTCGCTTACGGCCATACCACGTTGAAAACACGCCATCCCGTCCGATCTGGCAAGTTAAGCAACGTTGGGCCTGGTTAGTACTTGGATCGGAGACGGCTTGGGAATCCCAGGTGTCGTAAGCTTTTGTTTCACGAATTAAATGAATTGAGCAATGAAGAATAGCGGACTTGCTGTTTATGGACACTATGGTAGTGTGTAAATATGTTTTAAATTAATGATTACGTATAAAATATTATTTGACATTATTTAACTAATAATGGAGTTCTCCTCTGTATTTTTGCAATATGTTTCTTAAAATCTCATCAGACCAGAGATTTTATCGAGTCAGATCGGGGAAGCACTTCAAATTTGGGTAATTAAACCGACCGTAAAATCGTGACCACCTAAACCGTTGGTGAAATCGTGGCCGGCGGAGAAGGCAAGATGTGATACACCGTAACACTGTGTAACTTCTGATCTTGTTCCCTCCCAATTCAGGGAGAGTTTTCCAAAATTTCATCAGACCACAATTTTCATCGGGTCAGATCGAGAAAGTACCTCAAACTTGGGAAAGTGAAATGTCAGTGATGACACATCGGAGTGTCACCCGTGACGCGGTGGGTGTCACCGCCACACTTGTCACTTTCCAAGTTGAAATCGCAGCGATCGCCTGCGATTCGCTGTTTTCGAGGGAATACGAGGAGGAGGAGGTGAGAAGACGATCTGTGGTGGTTTTCGGCGGTTCTGGAGAGTTTTGTGTGTTTCGGTTGTCAACCGTGTGTTTCGGTTGTCAACCGGAGATGGGTAAGTGAAGTGTCAGTGGTGACACTCGAGGCTGTGTTCTCGACACCGGCCTGCGGCGCGTCAGCGAGTGGCGCTGGCGCCACGGCGTCGGCGCCATTCGATCCGGCGTGGTCGATTTCGTATTGCGAAATCGCCCTTCATACGTGCTTAAAGGCATCACCCCACGAATCTAAGGTGGTGCAGATATCAGGTGGAATACTCTTATAAGGGATAGTAGATTATGGAGAGGAGAATGATTCCGTCCATTTCTTCCTAGTTACCGTAAAAAAAAAACTGTCCGGAAGATTCGGCACCGCACAAGACTGGCGCGCTCCAGTCGAATTCGTTGTGGAAAATAATGCGCCAGAACGCGTGTAGCCGTATCTTTCGGGCCGTTTTTTACGGCAATTAGGAAGAAATGGACGGAATCACCTCCTTCCCACCTCCCCCCCCCCCTTCCCTCCCCTTTACCATAATTTACTATCCCGTATACGAATACTCCACCTAAAATCTGCACCACCTCAGATTTGTGGAGTGATGGCTTTAAGGGCAATGTTATTATTGTATTTGTGAACAAGAATAATATAAACATTATTAGAGGCGTAAAACATCAATAGTTCGGTTTGCCACTGAAACAGCATGGATTCCTCCTTTCCCGTCACTCCCTCCCCTCTATCCCCCCCTTCCGCTCCTCTCTCCATTACCTCCTTTCTCCAACATCATCACGCTGAAATTGCGGCGATAATTTCGCTTACGGCCATACCACGTTGAAAACACGCCATCCCGTCCGATCTGGCAAGTTAAGCAACGTTGGGCCTGGTTAGTACTTGGATCGGAGACGGCTTGGGAATCCCAGGTGTCGTAAGCTTTTGTTTCACGAATTAAATGAATTGAGCAATGAAGAATAGCGGACTTGCTGTTTATGGACACTATGGTAGTGTGTAAATATGTTTTAAATTAATGATTACGTATAAAATATTATTTGACATTATTTAACTAATAATTGAGTTCTCCTCTGTATTTTGCAATATGTTTCTTAAAATCTCATCAGACCAGAGATTTTATCGAGTCAGATCGGGGAAGCACTTCAAATTTGGGTAATTAAACCGACCGTAAAATCGTGACCACCTAAACCGTTGGTGAAATCGTGGCCGGCGGAGAAGGCAAGATGTGATACACCGTAACACTGTGTAACTTCTGATCTTGTTCCCTCCCAATTCAGGGAGAGTTTTCCAAAATTTCATCAGACCACAATTTTCATCGGGTCAGATCGAGAAAGTACCTCAAACTTGGGTAATTAAACCGATGATGAAATCGCGGCCACAGTAGTCAAGGTGTGAAAAGCCGTATTGCGAAATCGCCCATCTTACGTGCTTAAAGGCATCACCCCACGAATCTAAGGTGGTGCAGATATCAGGTGGAATACTCTTATAAGGGATAGTAGATTATGGAGAGGAGAATGATTCCGTCCATTTCTTCCTAGTTACCGTTAAAAAAAAACTGTCCGGAAGATTCGGCACCGCACAAGACTGGCGCGCTCCAGTCGAATTCGTTGTGGAAAATAATGCGCCAGAACGCGTGTAGCCGTATCTTTCGGGCCGTTTTTTACGGCAATTAGGAAGAAATGGACGGAATCACCTCCTTCCCACCTCCCCCCCCCCCTTCCCTCCCCTTTACCATAATTTACTATCCCGTATACGAATACTCCACCTAAAATCTGCACCACCTCAGATTTGTGGAGTGATGGCTTTAAGGGCAATGTTATTATTGTATTTGTGAACAAGAATAATATAAACATTATTAGAGGCGTAAAACATCAATAGTTCGGTTTGCCACTGAAACAGCATGGATTCCTCCTTTCCCGTCACTCCCTCCCCTCTATCCCCCCTTCCGCTCCTCTCTCCATTACCCCTTTCTCCAACATCATCACGCTGAAATTGCGGCGATAATTTCGCTTACGGCCATACCACGTTGAAAACACGCCATCCCGTCCGATCTGGCAAGTTAAGCAACGTTGGGCCTGGTTAGTACTTGGATCGGAGACGGCTTGGGAATCCCAGGTGTCGTAAGCTTTTGTTTCACGAATTAAATGAATTGAGCAATGAAGAATAGCGGACTTGCTGTTTATGGACACTATGGTAGTGTGTAAATATGTTTTAAATTAATGATTACGTATAAAATATTATTTGACATTATTTAACTAATAATGGAGTTCTCCTCTGTATTTTGCAATATGTTTCTTAAAATCTCATCAGACCAGAGATTTTATCGAGTCAGATCGGGGAAGCACTTCAAATTTGGGTAATTAAACCGACCGTAAAATCGTGACCACCTAAACCGTTGGTGAAATCGTGGCCGGCGGAGAAGGCAAGATGTGATACACCGTAACACTGTGTAACTTCTGATCTTGTTCCCTCCCAATTCAGGGAGAGTTTTCCAAAATTTCATCAGACCACAATTTTCATCGGGTCAGATCGAGAAAGTACCTCAAACTTGGGAAAGTGAAATGTCAGTGATGACACATCGGAGTGTCACCCGTGACGCGGTGGGTGTCACCGCCACACTTGTCACTTTCCAAGTTGAAATCGCAGCGATCGCCTGCGATTCGCTGTTTTCGAGGGAATACGAGGAGGAGGTGAGAAGACGATCTGTGGTGGTTTTCGGCGGTTCTGGAGAGTTTTGTGTGTTTCGGTTGTCAACCGTGTGTTTCGGTTGTCAACCGGAGATGGGTAAGTGAAGTGTCAGTGGTGACACTCGAGGCTGTGTTCTCGACACCGGCCTGCGGCGCATGAGCGAGTGGCGCTGGCGCCACGGCGTCGGCGCCATTCAATCCGGCGTGGTCGATTTCGTATTGCGAAATCGCCCTTCATACGTGCTTAAAGGCATCACCCCACGAATCTAAGGTGGTGCAGATATCAGGTGGAATACTCTTATAAGGGATAGTAGATTATGGAGAGGAGAATGATTCCGTCCATTTCTTCCTAGTTACCGTTAAAAAAAAACTGTCCGGAAGATTCGGCACCGCACAAGACTGGCGCGCTCCAGTCGAATTCGTTGTGGAAAATAATGCGCCAGAACGCGTGTAGCCGTATCTTTCGGGCCGTTTTTTACGGCAATTAGGAAGAAATGGACGGAATCACCTCCTTCCCACCTCCCCCCCCCCCTTCCCTCCCCTTTACCATAATTTACTATCCCGTATACGAATACTCCACCTAAAATCTGCACCACCTCAGATTTGTGGAGTGATGGCTTTAAGGGCAATGTTATTATTGTATTTGTGAACAAGAATAATATAAACATTATTAGAGGCGTAAAACATCAATAGTTCGGTTTGCCACTGAAACAGCATGGATTCCTCCTTTCCCGTCACTCCCTCCCCTCTATCCCCCCTTCCGCTCCTCTCTCCATTACCCCTTTCTCCAACATCATCACGCTGAAATTGCGGCGATAATTTCGCTTACGGCCATACCACGTTGAAAACACGCCATCCCGTCCGATCTGGCAAGTTAAGCAACGTTGGGCCTGGTTAGTACTTGGATCGGAGACGGCTTGGGAATCCCAGGTGTCGTAAGCTTTTGTTTCACGAATTAAATGAATTGAGCAATGAAGAATAGCGGACTTGCTGTTTATGGACACTATGGTAGTGTGTAAATATGTTTTAAATTAATGATTACGTATAAAATATTATTTGACATTATTTAACTAATAATTGAGTTCTCCTCTGTATTTTGCAATATGTTTCTTAAAATCTCATCAGACCAGAGATTTTATCGAGTCAGATCGGGGAAGCACTTCAAATTTGGGTAATTAAACCGACCGTAAAATCGTGACCACCTAAACCGTTGGTGAAATCGTGGCCGGCGGAGAAGGCAAGATGTGATACACCGTAACACTGTGTAACTTCTGATCTTGTTCCCTCCCAATTCAGGGAGAGTTTTCCAAAATTTCATCAGACCACAATTTTCATCGGGTCAGATCGAGAAAGTACCTCAAACTTGGGTAATTAAACCGATGATGAAATCGTCGGCCACAGTAGTCAAGGTGTGAAAAGCCGTATTGCGAAATCGCCCATCTTACGTGCTTAAAGGCATCACCCCACGAATCTAAGGTGGTGCAGATATCAGGTGGAATACTCTTATAAGGGATAGTAGATTATGGAGAGGAGAATGATTCCGTCCATTTCTTCCTAGTTACCGTTAAAAAAAAACTGTCCGGAAGATTCGGCACCGCACAAGACTGGCGCGCTCCAGTCGAATTCGTTGTGGAAAATAATGCGCCAGAACGCGTGTAGCCGTATCTTTCGGGCCGTTTTTTACGGCAATTAGGAAGAAATGGACGGAATCACCTCCTTCCCACCCCCCCCCCCTTCCCTCCCCTTTACCATAATTTACTATCCCGTATACGAATACTCCACCTAAAATCTGCACCACCTCAGATTTGTGGAGTGATGGCTTTAAGGGCAATGTTATTATTGTATTTGTGAACAAGAATAATATAAACATTATTAGAGGCGTAAAACATCAATAGTTCGGTTTGCCACTGAAACAGCATGGATTCCTCCTTTCCCGTCACTCCCTCCCCTCTATCCCCCCCTTCCGCTCCTCTCTCCATTACCCCTTTCTCCAACATCATCACGCTGAAATTGCGGCGATAATTTCGCTTACGGCCATACCACGTTGAAAACACGCCATCCCGTCCGATCTGGCAAGTTAAGCAACGTTGGGCCTGGTTAGTACTTGGATCGGAGACGGCTTGGGAATCCCAGGTGTCGTAAGCTTTTGTTTCACGAATTAAATGAATTGAGCAATGAAGAATAGCGGACTTGCTGTTTATGGACACTATGGTAGTGTGTAAATATGTTTTAAATTAATGATTACGTATAAAATATTATTTGACATTATTTAACTAATAATGGAGTTCTCCTCTGTATTTTGCAATATGTTTCTTAAAATCTCATCAGACCAGAGATTTTATCGAGTCAGATCGGGGAAGCACTTCAAATTTGGGTAATTAAACCGACCGTAAAATCGTGACCACCTAAACCGTTGGTGAAATCGTGGCCGGCGGAGAAGGCAAGATGTGATACACCGTAACACTGTGTAACTTCTGATCTTGTTCCCTCCCAATTCAGGGAGAGTTTTCCAAAATTTCATCAGACCACAATTTTCATCGGGTCAGATCGAGAAAGTACCTCAAACTTGGGTAAGTGAAATGTCAGATGATGACACATCGGAGTGTCACCCGTGACGGGGGGGGGTCGGCCACAGTAGTCACTTTCAGGTGTGAAATGAGCGATCGCCTGCGATTCGCTGTTTTTGAGGGAAAAAGAGGAGGGGGGGGGGGGAAGAAAAATTTTGGGGGTTTTTGGGGGTTTTGGGAAGTTTTTTTTTTTTTTTTTTTCCCCCCTTTTTTTTTTTTTTTCCACAAGGGGAGGGAAAAAAAAAGGTGGGGGGGGGGCCCCGGGGGTTTTTTTCCCCCCCCCCCCCGGGGGGGGGGGGGGGGGGGGGGGGGGCGGCCCCCCCCCCCCCCCCCCCCCCCCGGGTTTTTTTCGTATTGCGAAATCGCCCATCTTACGTGCTTAAAGGCATCACCCCAGGAATCTAAGGTGGTGCAGATATCAGATGGAATACTCTTATAAGGGATAGTAGATTATGGAGAGGAGAATGATTCTGTCCATTTCTTCCTAGTTACCGTTAAAAAAAAAACTGTCCGGAAGATTCGGCACCGCACAAGACTGGCGCGCTCCAGTCGAATTCGTTGTGGAAAATAATGCGCCAGAACGCGTGTAGCCGTATCTTTCGGGCCGTTTTTTACGGCAATTAGGAAGAAATGGACGGAATCACCTCCTTCCCACCTCCCCCCCCCCTTCCCTCCCCTTTACCATAATTTACTATCCCGTATACGAATACTCCACCTAAAATCTGCACCACCTCAGATTTGTGGAGTGATGGCTTTAAGGGCAATGTTATTATTGTATTTGTGAACAAGAATAATATAAACATTATTAGAGGCGTAAAACATCAATAGTTCGGTTTGCCACTGAAACAGCATGGATTCCTCCTTTCCCGTCACTCCCTCCCCTCTATCCCCCCTTCCGCTCCTCTCTCCATTACCCCTTTCTCCAACATCATCACGCTGAAATTGCGGCGATAATTTCGCTTACGGCCATACCACGTTGAAAACACGCCATCCCGTCCGATCTGGCAAGTTAAGCAACGTTGGGCCTGGTTAGTACTTGGATCGGAGACGGCTTGGGAATCCCAGGTGTCGTAAGCTTTTGTTTCACGAATTAAATGAATTGAGCAATGAAGAATAGCGGACTTGCTGTTTATGGACACTATGGTAGTGTGTAAATATGTTTTAAATTAATGATTACGTATAAAATATTATTTGACATTATTTAACTAATAATGGAGTTCTCCTCTGTATTTTGCAATATGTTTCTTAAAATCTCATCAGACCAGAGATTTTATCGAGTCAGATCGGGGAAGCACTTCAAATTTGGGTAATTAAACCGACCGTAAAATCGTGACCACCTAAACCGTTGGTGAAATCGTGGCCGGCGGAGAAGGCAAGATGTGATACACCGTAACACTGTGTAACTTCTGATCTTGTTCCCTCCCAATTCAGGGAGAGTTTTCCAAAATTTCATCAGACCACAATTTTCATCGGGTCAGATCGAGAAAGTACCTCAAACTTGGGTAATTAAACCGATGATGAAATCGCGGCCACAGTAGTCAAGGTGTGAAAAGCCGTATTGCGAAATCGCCCATCTTACGTGCTTAAAGGCATCACCCCACGAATCTAAGGTGGTGCAGATATCAGGTGGAATACTCTTATAAGGGATAGTAGATTATGGAGAGGAGAATGATTCCGTCCATTTCTTCCTAGTTACCGTAAAAAAAAAACTGTCCGGAAGATTCGGCACCGCACAAGACTGGCGCGCTCCAGTCGAATTCGTTGTGGAAAATAATGCGCCAGAACGCGTGTAGCCGTATCTTTCGGGCCGTTTTTTACGGCAATTAGGAAGAAATGGACGGAATCACCTCCTTCCCACCTCCCCCCCCCCCTTCCCTCCCCTTTACCATAATTTACTATCCCGTATACGAATACTCCACCTAAAATCTGCACCACCTCAGATTTGTGGAGTGATGGCTTTAAGGGCAATGTTATTATTGTATTTGTGAACAAGAATAATATAAACATTATTAGAGGCGTAAAACATCAATAGTTCGGTTTGCCACTGAAACAGCATGGATTCCTCCTTTCCCGTCACTCCCTCCCCTCTATCCCCCCTTCCGCTCCTCTCTCCATTACCCCTTTCTCCAACATCATCACGCTGAAATTGCGGCGATAATTTCGCTTACGGCCATACCACGTTGAAAACACGCCATCCCGTCCGATCTGGCAAGTTAAGCAACGTTGGGCCTGGTTAGTACTTGGATCGGAGACGGCTTGGGAATCCCAGGTGTCGTAAGCTTTTGTTTCACGAATTAAATGAATTGAGCAATGAAGAATAGCGGACTTGCTGTTTATGGACACTATGGTAGTGTGTAAATATGTTTTAAATTAATGATTACGTATAAAATATTATTTGACATTATTTAACTAATAATGGAGTTCTCCTCTGTATTTTGCAATATGTTTCTTAAAATCTCATCAGACCAGAGATTTTATCGAGTCAGATCGGGGAAGCACTTCAAATTTGGGTAATTAAACCGACCGTAAAATCGTGACCACCTAAACCGTTGGTGAAATCGTGGCCGGCGGAGAAGGCAAGATGTGATACACCGTAACACTGTGTAACTTCTGATCTTGTTCCCTCCCAATTCAGGGAGAGTTTTCCAAAATTTCATCAGACCACAATTTTCATCGGGTCAGATCGAGAAAGTACCTCAAACTTGGGTAAGTTAAATGTCCGATGATGACACATCGGAGTGTACCCGTGAGGGGGGGGGGTACCCAATTTTTTTTAAAAAAAAAAAAATCGAGGCGGCCAGCAGGTGAGAAGACGATCTGTGGTGTTTTCGGCGTTTGGAGAGTTTTGTGTTTTAGATGTCAGCCGTGTGTATCGGTTGTCAACCGGAGATGGGTAAGTGAATCGCCGTGTGACACTCGAGGCTGTGTTCTCGACACCCCCTCTTCAGCGAGTGCTCGCCACGGCTCGGCGCCATTCGATCCGGCATCGTCTTTACGAATCTAAGGTGGTGCAGATATCAGGTGGAATACTCTTATAAGGGATAGTAGATTATGGAGAGGAGAATGATTCCGTCCATTTCTTCCTAGTTACCGTTAAAAAAAAACTGTCCGGAAGATTCGGCACCGCACAAGACTGGCGCGCTCCAGTCGAATTCGTTGTGGAAAATAATGCGCCAGAACGCGTGTAGCCGTATCTTTCGGGCCGTTTTTTACGGCAATTAGGAAGAAATGGACGGAATCACCTCCTTCCCACCCCCCCCCCCCCCTTCCCTCCCCTTTACCATAATTTACTATCCCGTATACGAATACTCCACCTAAAATCTGCACCACCTCAGATTTGTGGAGTGATGGCTTTAAGGGCAATGTTATTATTGTATTTGTGAACAAGAATAATATAAACATTATTAGAGGCGTAAAACATCAATAGTTCGGTTTGCCACTGAAACAGCATGGATTCCTCCTTTCCCGTCACTCCCTCCCCTCTATCCCCCCTTCCGCTCCTCTCTCCATTACCCCTTTCTCCAACATCATCACGCTGAAATTGCGGCGATAATTTCGCTTACGGCCATACCACGTTGAAAACACGCCATCCCGTCCGATCTGGCAAGTTAAGCAACGTTGGGCCTGGTTAGTACTTGGATCGGAGACGGCTTACCTTGGAATCCCAGGTGTCGTAAGCTTTTGTTTCACGAATTAAATGAATTGAGCAATGAAGAATAGCGGACTTGCTGTTTATGGACACTATGGTAGTGTGTAAATATGTTTTAAATTAATGATTACGTATAAAATATTATTTGACATTATTTAACTAATAATGGAGTTCTCCTCTGTATTTTGCAATATGTTTCTTAAAATCTCATCAGACCAGAGATTTTATCGAGTCAGATCGGGGAAGCACTTCAAATTTGGGTAATTAAACCGACCGTAAAATCGTGACCACCTAAACCGTTGGTGAAATCGTGGCCGGCGGAGAAGGCAAGATGTGATACACCGTAACACTGTGTAACTTCTGATCTTGTTCCCTCCCAATTCAGGGAGAGTTTTCCAAAATTTCATCAGACCACAATTTTCATCGGGTCAGATCGAGAAAGTACCTCAAACTTGGGTAATTAAATGCCGATGATGAAATCGCGGTCCACAGTAGTCAAGGTGTGAAAAGCCGTATTGCGAAATCGCCCATCTTACGTGCTTAAAGGCATCACCCCACGAATCTAAGGTGGTGCAGATATCAGGTGGAATACTCTTATAAGGGATAGTAGATTATGGAGAGGAGAATGATTCCGTCCATTTCTTCCTAGTTACCGTTAAAAAAAAACTGTCCGGAAGATTCGGCACCGCACAAGACTGGCGCGCTCCAGTCGAATTCGTTGTGGAAAATAATGCGCCAGAACGCGTGTAGCCGTATCTTTCGGGCCGTTTTTTACGGCAATTAGGAAGAAATGGACGGAATCACCTCCTTCCCCCCCCCCCCCCCCCCTTCCCTCCCCTTTACCATAATTTACTATCCCGTATACGAATACTCCACCTAAAATCTGCACCACCTCAGATTTGTGGAGTGATGGCTTTAAGGGCAATGTTATTATTGTATTTGTGAACAAGAATAATATAAACATTATTAGAGGCGTAAAACATCAATAGTTCGGTTTGCCACTGAAACAGCATGGATTCCTCCTTTCCCGTCACTCCCTCCCCTCTATCCCCCCTTCCGCTCCTCTCTCCATTACCCCTTTCTCCAACATCATCACGCTGAAATTGCGGCGATAATTTCGCTTACGGCCATACCACGTTGAAAACACGCCATCCCGTCCGATCTGGCAAGTTAAGCAACGTTGGGCCTGGTTAGTACTTGGATCGGAGACGGCTTGGGAATCCCAGGTGTCGTAAGCTTTTGTTTCACGAATTAAATGAATTGAGCAATGAAGAATAGCGGACTTGCTGTTTATGGACACTATGGTAGTGTGTAAATATGTTTTAAATTAATGATTACGTATAAAATATTATTTGACATTATTTAACTAATAATGGAGTTCTCCTCTGTATTTTGCAATATGTTTCTTAAAATCTCATCAGACCAGAGATTTTATCGAGTCAGATCGGGGAAGCACTTCAAATTTGGGTAATTAAACCGACCGTAAAATCGTGACCACCTAAACCGTTGGTGAAATCGTGGCCGGCGGAGAAGGCAAGATGTGATACACCGTAACACTGTGTAACTTCTGATCTTGTTCCCTCCCAATTCAGGGAGAGTTTTCCAAAATTTCATCAGACCACAATTTTCATCGGGTCAGATCGAGAAAGTACCTCAAACTTGGGTAATTAAACCGATGATGAAATCGCGGCCACAGTAGTCAAGGTGTGAAAAGCCGTATTGCGAAATCGCCCATCTTACGTGCTTAAAGGCATCACCCCACGAATCTAAGGTGGTGCAGATATCAGGTGGAATACTCTTATAAGGGATAGTAGATTATGGAGAGGAGAATGATTCCGTCCATTTCTTCCTAGTTACCGTAAAAAAAAAACTGTCCGGAAGATTCGGCACCGCACAAGACTGGCGCGCTCCAGTCGAATTCGTTGTGGAAAATAATGCGCCAGAACGCGTGTAGCCGTATCTTTCGGGCCGTTTTTTACGGCAATTAGGAAGAAATGGACGGAATCACCTCCTTCCCACCCCCCCCCCCCTTCCCTCCCCTTTACCATAATCTACTATCCCGTATACGAATACTCCACCTAAAATCTGCACCACCTCAGATTTGTGGAGTGATGGCTTTAAGGGCAATGTTATTATTGTATTTGTGAACAAGAATAATATAAACATTATTAGAGGCGTAAAACATCAATAGTTCGGTTTGCCACTGAAACAGCATGGATTCCTCCTTTCCCGTCACTCCCTCCCCTCTATCCCCCCTTCCGCTCCTCTCTCCATTACCCCTTTCTCCAACATCATCACGCTGAAATTGCGGCGATAATTTCGCTTACGGCCATACCACGTTGAAAACACGCCATCCCGTCCGATCTGGCAAGTTAAGCAACGTTGGGCCTGGTTAGTACTTGGATCGGAGACGGCTTGGGAATCCCAGGTGTCGTAAGCTTTTGTTTCACGAATTAAATGAATTGAGCAATGAAGAATAGCGGACTTGCTGTTTATGGACACTATGGTAGTGTGTAAATATGTTTTAAATTAATGATTACGTATAAAATATTATTTGACATTATTTAACTAATAATGGAGTTCTCCTCTGTATTTTGCAATATGTTTCTTAAAATCTCATCAGACCAGAGATTTTATCGAGTCAGATCGGGGAAGCACTTCAAATTTGGGTAATTAAACCGACCGTAAAATCGTGACCACCTAAACCGTTGGTGAAATCGTGGCCGGCGGAGAAGGCAAGATGTGATACACCGTAACACTGTGTAACTTCTGATCTTGTTCCCTCCCAATTCAGGGAGAGTTTTCCAAAATTTCATCAGACCACAATTTTCATCGGGTCAGATCGAGAAAGTACCTCAAACTTGGGTAATTAAATGTCCGATGATGAAATCGTTCGGCCACAGTAGTCAAGGTGTGAAAAGCCGTATTGCGAAATCGCCCATCTTACGTGCTTAAAGGCATCACCCCAGGAATCTAAGGTGGTGCAGATATCAGATGGAATACTCTTATAAGGGATAGTAGATTATGGAGAGGAGAATGATTCTGTCCATTTCTTCCTAGTTACCGTTAAAAAAAAAACTGTCCGGAAGATTCGGCACCGCACAAGACTGGCGCGCTCCAGTCGAATTTGTTGTGGAAAATAATGCGCCAGAACGCGTGTAGCCGTATCTTTCGGGCCGTTTTTTACGGCAATTAGGAAGAAATGGACGGAATCACCTCCTTCCCACCCCCCCCCCCCCTCTCCCTCCCCTTTACCATAATATACTATCCCGTATACGAATACTCCACCTAAAATCTGCACCACCTCAGATTTGTGGAGTGATGGCTTTAAGGGCAATGTTATTCTTGTATTTGTGAACAAGAATAATATAAACATTATTAGAGGCGTAAAACATCAATAGTTCGGTTTGCCACTGAAACAGCATGGATTCCTCCTTTCCCGTCACTCCCTCCCCTCTATCCCCCCTTCCGCTCCTCTCTCCATTACCCTTTCTCCAACATCATCACGCTGAAATTGCGGCGATAATTTCGCTTACGGCCATACCACGTTGAAAACACGCCATCCCGTCCGATCTGGCAAGTTAAGCAACGTTGGGCCTGGTTAGTACTTGGATCGGAGACGGCTTGGGAATCCCAGGTGTCGTAAGCTTTTGTTTCACGAATTAAATGAATTGAGCAATGAAGAATAGCGGACTTGCTGTTTATGGACACTATGGTAGTGTGTAAATATGTTTTAAATTAATGATTACGTATAAAATATTATTTGACATTATTTAACTAATAATGGAGTTCTCCTCTGTATTTTGCAATATGTTTCTTAAAATCTCATCAGACCAGAGATTTTATCGAGTCAGATCGGGGAAGCACTTCAAATTTGGGTAATTAAACCGACCGTAAAATCGTGACCACCTAAACCGTTGGTGAAATCGTGGCCGGCGGAGAAGGCAAGATGTGATACACCGTAACACTGTGTAACTTCTGATCTTGTTCCCTCCCAATTCAGGGAGAGTTTTCCAAAATTTCATCAGACCACAATTTTCATCGGGTCAGATCGAGAAAGTACCTCAAACTTGGGTAATTAAACCGATGATGAAATCGCGGCCACAGTAGTCAAGGTGTGAAAAGCCGTATTGCGAAATCGCCCATCTTACGTGCTTAAAGGCATCACCCCACGAATCTAAGGTGGTGCAGATATCAGGTGGAATACTCTTATAAGGGATAGTAGATTATGGAGAGGAGAATGATTCCGTCCATTTCTTCCTAGTTACCGTTAAAAAAAAACTGTCCGGAAGATTCGGCACCGCACAAGACTGGCGCGCTCCAGTCGAATTCGTTGTGGAAAATAATGCGCCAGAACGCGTGTAGCCGTATCTTTCGGGCCGTTTTTTACGGCAATTAGGAAGAAATGGACGGAATCACCT